>NC_044031.1:384868147-385184229 GCF_901765095.1 Microcaecilia unicolor
TTGGAGCTCCTCACATGTAGCTATGACATCCGTATGGTTGCTGTATAGTGATTCTACATCCATCGTGACCAGAAGGGTACCCGGTGGTAATTTCCTCAATAGTTCCAGGTAATGAGTCAAAGGAAAATTCAAGAATCTTAAGCCTTAGCCAGTAATACATTCTCAACCATCTCTAATAAAAAATGAATAGTCAAGAAGTCCTTAACTGAAGCAGCAACAGACTGCAGTGAATGAATTTGTGTGTCCAACTTAATAGTACAAGTTAACTTTCATTAGTTTATTTTCATGGTTATCTAATTTCCTTACAGTCTTCAGAAAAAAAAAAATCACGTAGCTTTTTTAAAGTCCTTTGCATGGTATTTCATTTCTAACCACAACAGACCATATAAGAGTAAGAGTAACCTCCTTCCCCAATACTATGCCCATTTCTAAAGTATAATGAATGGTCTGAGGAACAGGCACAGAATTAGCCATCTTATACACTGCGGAAGAACGTCTTGAGACAGAGGATTCCTTAGGCAACAGTCATAAACCATCCACAGTTGAAGAGTTGCTGAAGGGTGAAGTGAGAATGGACTGAGGGCGAGGGGTATGAACTTTCAAATTTAACGAGGACTTAGAGGGAAAGAGATTCCAGATGAAGAAAATCTCTTTGGGAATTGTTCAAAAGGCATGCAGACTGCATCTGGATGATATGCCCCTTCGTTCTGTGAATTTCAGGGTAAATCTGTTTGCTATGTGAACACTTTTTTTATATGGTAGTGTCAAACCAGAACACAATGCACATTTTATTGAGCTGATCTCAGCAGGCAAAAGGACAGCAGACTCTTAAACATGTTGCTAATAATGTACTGGACACTACTTACCAGCTGAAACTGAGGGATCTGGGGCAGTTGGCTCAGCATGGCAATCTGTTGAGGAGAAAGCTGGAGTCCCATATTGAATAGACCTGGATTCAAGCCACTATTTGGGAACTGTTTGAGCATGGAAGCTGAAACCTGTATTAAAATACCCCCATCCCAAAAAATATTTTTATTAAATGTAAAACCTTATAGATAACAGATATCTCAGCTTCAGGGTAGGCAAACTCAAGTCCCTGAGCACCACAAGATGGTCAGCTGTATATGCATACAAAGCATTTGCACACTTGGGTCTCCAATGTAACCATAGGCTACTCTTACTTACTCATAACTGAAAATACTAGGAAATCTTACCAGTTTTTGGCACTCACTGGAGTTGCCTTTACAAGTCTAGAACTGCGATTCTCAATCGGTGTGTTGCAAGCACCCGGGAGGTGTGTCACAGGGCTGACACACAGCAGCAGGTTTTTTTTAATTTAAAAAAGTTTGTAGCTTGTCTCTCTTTTCTCTCCCTCCCCTCTCATTATGAATCTAGCACCATTCCTTCTTTCAACCCTCCCCTCACCCCCGACCGAGTTCAGCACTGCTTCCTCCCCCCCCCCCCCCCCCCCTGGGCCGTCAGATCTGCTTGGTTCGCGGGCACCTGCAGTCATAACACGCTGCCTGGGCCAGATCCTTCCTTCTGCTGCACCCCACCCTCATGTAAACAGAGGTTGTGCCAGAGGGTGGGTCTTGGCACAGGGAAGCACCCGGTGCCGGTCCAGGCAGCGTATTATGGCTGCAGATGCACATAAATGAAGCAGGTCTGACAGCCTGAGGAGGGAAGGCTGGGGGAAAAGTGGTGCTAGACTTGTAGGAGGGGCTAAGGGGAAAAAAAAGGTGAGTTGCTTGAGTTTCAGGTGGGGGTTGAGGTAAGAAAAGGGAGTGGTGCTAGACTCACGGGGGGGGGGGGGGAGCTGAGGGAAAAAGAGGGAGCAGTGCTGGACTAGAATGGGGAAGGGAAAGAAAGGTGCTGGACTCATGGGGGGGGGGGGGGGGGGGAGTGGGACAGGAGAAATACAAGTGAGGGAACCAGGGAGAGAGGAGGAAGCTGGCAGATCATGGGGGGCTGGGGGGAGGGAGAGAGAAACTATGAGAGAGACAGAGATGCTGGACCCACAGGAGATGCAGCTACATGAACTCTAATGCCGTCAACCTTCCCAGGTTGTGTAGGTGGTAAAGCACACCTAGCTGGCTTTCACTTTTGGTGTGTAGTTTGTCTCTATGCAACTTTGGTAGGCATACAGTATCAGGATTTGTATAGTCGCATCTCCTGGCATCAGGCTCCTTTCTGAGTTGCTGCCTTGCTGAACACTGAAGATGCACTTTTCTTTTCTTTTTTTTTTTTTGGGGGGGGGGGGGGGTAGAAAAAGGGGTCAGAGAGCTGTTGGACAGTAAGGGAGAAAGAGGGGACAGAGAATTGCTGGACCATAAGGAGGCAGGAGGAGAGTTTTGCTGGACCACAGGAGAAGAGAAGGGAGAGGGGGACAAGGAAATGCTGGACCATAGAGGTGCAGAAAACAGAGGGGTGGAGAGACAAGGAGATGCTGGACTACAGGAGTGTAAGAAGGGAGAGGGAGGGGCCATGGGGTTCTCAAGATGAGTGACAGGAAGATGTAAGTACTGAGGGTAGAAGTGTACTAATAGGGAGAGAGTAATTGTGAAGGGAATACAAGGTCAGGGAAGAAGTGAGACAGGTGGGGAAGGGGTGAGAGGAAGAGATGGAAAGCTGATAGGTACTGAGAAGGTGAGATTTAAGCGGGCAGACAAAAAAAAAGAGAGAAACAGGAAATATGTCAGAGATGGATGTAGTAAGTGAATAGAAGATAGGAGAAAAATGGAGAAAGGACAAATGGATTGATTCCACTGGAAAGACAAAGAAGACAGACAGGAAAGCAGAAAAGATGAAATTGGGCCCAACATGCTTGGAAAGATAAAATATCCACACAACAAAGGTAGAAAAAAAATGTTTATTTTGAATTTATTTGGTGGAATATGTTAGCTTTGGTAAATGTTCATCATGGATGTCTTTGTATTTAGTTCAGTACAAGAGAAAATATATTCCTGTTTTTATTTCTCTTATCGTGTGGTTCATGCCTAATTTGACTTCTGGGGGTTCACAGTTCAATTTTTATCTTTATATTTCTAATTTGTGATCCACTGTTCTGTATTTGGTGTGGGTTTGTCTGTGTTTTGTGAGTTGTGGCATTCTGTTTGCATGTAGTTTCTGTGTAGAACTCTGCAGCAGTCCCACATTTGTTCTTTTTTACCAGTAGTAGGTGTAATGGTTTTCTAGGGCCCCATGTAATATTTGTAGTGCTGACTGTCATTAAGTAGGGTTCTTCATTGAATCATAGGGATCAGTGCCACTGTACTACGGTACGTTTGCTACATGTATGTTGAGTTTGCATTTTTTCAGGTTGTGTTATTTCACAGTTCACCTTGAAGTGTAGATTTATTTATTTATTTGGATTTTGCTCACACCTTTTTCAGTAGTAGCTCAAGGTGAGTTACATTCAGATACATTGGATATTTCTCAGTCCCAGGAGGGCTCACAATCTAATTATGTACCTGAGGCAATGGAGGGTTAAATGACTTGCCCAAGATCACAAGGAGCAGCAGTGGGATTTGAACCAGCCACTCTGGATGTCAAGATTGGTGCTGTAACCACTAGGCTACTCCTCCACTCCTATTTACTCTACTTACTATTACTTAGATGACATATCAGAATTTTTTTTTTGGTATGGTAACTTTCATGGAGAAAATGTGCTAGTTATGATCTCCATCTGTTGGTAAGAAATACGGTTTTTGTGGATGCAGAACATGTTTACATTTAATACATAAGAATTGACATACTGTATCAGACCAAAGGCCCATGAGGGTCATGTATACAGTGAGGGGCATTTTCAATATGACGTCTAAGTCCGACTTTGGATGTTTTACACAAAACATCCAAACTCCGTGTAAGAAAGAAGGTCATCTCTTTTTTCCCCCCGAAAATACTGTTTCAAACAAGGTTTTTTTCTGCTTTGGACATTTTGTTTTTTGGTCCATTAAAAAAAACCAAAACAAAAGAACGAGTACAAAACGTAGAGATTCATGCCATTGGGATGTAGGAGGAGCCAGCATTTTTAGTAGACTGGTCTCCTAGACATCCCAGGAGAGCAATGGGACACTCTAGAGCTCTCAGGTACACATCTCACCCTTGCTCCCTTATCTTATCTACAAAATCCATCCAAAACTCACCCCTACCCCCCCCCCCCAAGTAGACCACTACAATAGTCCTTATGGGTGAAGGGAGCACCTATATATGGGTAGAGTAGGGTTTTGGTGACTTTGGGAGGGGTCACATTTTCTACCACAAGTGTGACAGGGCAGGGATATAGAAACTCAAGTCCCCCACTCCTTAGTGCACTGCACCGACTACTACACTACTCCAGGGACCTGCATGCTGCTCTAACATCTGAGACTGGTAAGTCATATTTGTATTCACATCTTTGAGGGGTGGGAGGCGGTCAGTGACCATGTGTGTGGGGGGGGGGGGGGGGGGGGGAGGTACTGGAGAGTCACCCCTGATTCCCTCCAGTGGTTATCTGGTCATTCAGGGCACTTTTGTGTGACTTATTAATTTTAAAAACAGGTTTAGCTCACGTCTTAGTTTTAGTCCTGGACGTTTTTTTTGTTTTGTTCCATTATGCCTGTAACGTGTACATGTGTTAGGCATGCCCTAATCTGAAACACGCCCCCTTGTGATTTGAACACACTTCTGATGGATTTCATAGAAAATGTCTAAAAATAGGTTTTGAAAAAACTGATTTGGACATTTTTTTTGTGAGAAAAACATCCAAATGCTGCTTTATGCCACTTTTTAAACATTTTTCTCTTTCGAAAATGAGCCCCCGTTTATGCTATACTGCCCAAACTGATTTTGCAGAACAGGGGCGTGTACATACTAAATGACACATAAGAAAGGAAAAGGAATGCCATTGTTTGACAGGACAGAAAAAGCACTCATTCAAAGAAGTAGACAACAGACAAATAGGTAAGGGAAGGGACAGAGGAAGAGGTAATAAAAACCATCAGAGATAGCTCAGAGAACACAAAGATAATAAAAGGTGTGGAGTACACCCTTCATGCATCTGGCACCCTGAACGCTTACACAAATAACCAAGTTTTAAGTTCTGTTTTGAATTTTTTAAAGGAGGAATTGCTTTGGAGGGAAAGGGGAAGGGAGTTCCACACGTGAGGGAAGAGAAAGAAAAATGCACAGTGTCTGGTGGATTCTAGATATGCAGATTTGGGACTAGGAAGGATTAAATGATCACTTGCAAAACAAGACTCTTGCTGGGGAATAAGGAATTGTCAGGGATGAAAAGTAGGTAGACCTGTTTGGAGAGCCTTAAAGGTGAGTATCACAACTTTGTGACTGACAAACCAGTAACCAGTGATATTGCTGTAATAAAGGTACTGTGTGGTCATATTGATGAGAATGACAAGGTAGATGAATAGCAGTATTTTGTAAAGTTTGCAGGGTTTTTTTGGTGCTGAGTGTGGTAAACCTGCATAAATGATATTACAATAATCCAAACGGGAAGTGAAAAAGGAAAGCATAAGTGCGTGAAACTGTTTAGTGTCAAAAAGGTGTAGCCTAATGGTTAGTGACTTTGATCCTAGGGAACGGTTCAATTCTCACTACAGCTCCTTGTGACTCTGGGCAAGCCACTTAACCCTCCATTGCCCAAGGTACAAATAAGTATCTGTATATATACTATGTAAACCACTTTGAATTTGGTTGCAAAAACCACAGAAAGGCGTCAAGTCCCATTCCCTTAATTGCCAAAAAATGAAGAAACTACCCTTAGAAAGATGTTAAATTTGTGGTAGGCAAGACAAAGATGAGTCTAGAATGACTCCCAAATAGCGAAAACTGGATACTGGATTGACAGTCGTTCCAAAGAGACTGATGGGACAGGAGGGGGTGTTAGAGGACCAGTGAACCAACAGGCGACAGTCTTTTCAGTATTGATTACAAGTGGTGATTTGTTAACCATTTAGCGACTTGAGTCAAGACAGGATTGCAGAGGACTTAGTGATAGAGCCGGGAGAGAGGTGCGAAACAGCAAGAGAATATCATCGGCATAAATGTGAACCAAAATGTCAAAGGGATGAATCAAAGTAGCAGGATGGCTAAAAAAAAAGAGATTAAAAGGGGAAAGGATTGATCCTTGAGGGAACCCACAGAATATTCCCTTGAACTTGAAAGGACCACTGAGATAGAAAAGATTGAAACCAAGGTAGTACTGTACCAAATAGTCCTAAATCATTCAAATGTGAAAGGAGAAGCGAGTGATTGACAAGATCGAAAGCTGATGATAAATCAAGAGATACTGCAAGAACAATTTTGTGATGTTCAAAGTGGGAGTGAAGTTCACTAATGAGAGCTGTCATACCTATTTCAGTACTGAAGTCACTTCTAAAACTGGACTGTCTGGGGTGAAGGGCCAGTGATTTATTAGAAAATGAAGTTGATGAAACACTATTTTCTCAAGTATTAGAAACAGGACGGTAGTGACCATGAACGGAAGGATCCAATGTTGTTTTTTTCAAGATGGGGCATACGGTTGCCAGTTTCCAAATTTCAGGGAACTAACCTGTTGATAAACTTAGACTGATACTCGATAAGAGAACAGGTAGCAATTCAAGTTCAGATATTTTTAACCAGGCTAAGGGAATTGGGTCACAAATACTTTGAGTGATTTTCATTGTGGACATGATTTACTTCAACTACAGAAGAGACTGAAGATGAAAAGTGGACCAAGTCAAGTGTGTCATGGATGAGAGCACTGTCCATCAGGTGTGTCTTGACTAAAAAAAAGTTAAGAACCACTGTTCTAGAATATGTGATCTCTAGATTAACAGAGAGACAGAAGAACAAGAAGCAGGGGGAGTCTTTTTCTAACCAGTCTTCGGTTGCTACTCTGTTCCAGTTTACTAGTTTTCCACAATTTGAAAATTAACTTTTTCCTATTGTTTTGTAGTTTTCTTGATCCTAATTATTACCTTCATAACCTCCACTATGCTTAGCTTTAAAAAAAGATCTATAATTTCTACACAAAACTAAATCCCTTCTATTTTTCCACATTCTTTTCATTTCTTCTATATTTATTTTTTTCCTGATGCCATCCATCATGTGTATCTTTGGCATTAATCATTATTAAAGATTTTCAGATTAAAAATTCATTTTCCTAGATGAACTATAAATTCTGAGTCCCTGAAGATGTAATGTTGAAAATGCACACGTCAAAACACTTGTTTCTTGCTTTTGTTTTATGTGTTATGCATATAGGGGAAAATAATCCCTATTATATATACACATTGTAAACATGTTAGTGCTCCTTAGATTGGAGAAGATTAAAGGAATAAGGGGCCCTTTTAACTAAGGTTTAGCGTGCGCTAATGGAATTAGCATGTGCTACGCAGCCCATTTTATACCTATGGGCTTCTTATCATTTAGTAAAATGGCCCCTATGAGAGATGAAAAAAGTGAGCTTGCATTCATATTGACCTCTGAAGAAGCCATAGGGTTAAACGGTGGCCTGTGCTGGGACTGTATATGTTACATAAAGATAAGTGCTCCCTGGTTACCTATATAATGAGAATTGCACTTAAATGGGATAAACTATATTTTAAAAAATGAGCACAAATTTTGTATCTTACGAGGTTTTTGACTGATGAGAGATACTGGAGTCTGTAAGGCAGCAATTTCAGTAAGTTACATGTTATAAACGGTAATATTTTGTGCTGTTGACCGCCCGCCCAGGTCTTTTCCTCCTTAGTTAAGCTCTGCCTTGGACTTGTATTTTTTGTGGACAAGTTTGCAACCTTAAGACAAAAAAGCTTTCCTTTCCTAGAATGCTATTGTTTTAACCACATATACTGAGGACAGAAGCATATAACTCTGCCTTGCTACTCTATTTTTATTTCATGCAGATCCTGTTTTTATGTTTAGGGAATTTAAAAATTGAAGCCACAATCATACAACTTATTGTTCTGTTAGTAATACTTGATAATGTTTTATCAAAAGTATCCTTGTCTCATTCATCTCAAGCTCTGATCCTACATGCCTCTTAAGAAAGATATCCAGGAACAAAAATCACTCATTCATCCAGTTCCACTCTTTACTTTTTTTCTTTTCCCAAACATAACTGTTTCTAACCTGGTACTTTGTAAATTATTTCTTTTATTCATTCAACTATTTCTTCTGAAGCCCTGTTACTTCTTGCTGAGGATCTTGTTCCTGCATCTTAGGGTAAAAGTTGCTTTCCAGAATCATTCTATTTAATCACTTTCATTTATATTAGTTGATATTCTAGTAGTACACATTTCCTATACAGTCTAATTTATCTAAAATATAGAACAATTCTTTAAATTTTTGCTGTCGTTCAAAGACTTAACTTAAATAGCTAAGAAAAAGCTATTAATTTACCTTCCTTCAGTGCACCTGCTGACTGACTTAATGGCTTTCAGGCAACGCCTGCAGAAAAATTCTATACTGTTTTGGCACAGATCATCATGCTGTCATTTACGCTGCTAGACTTTAGAACAATATGTGCTGCAATTATGTATGTGCTGAATCACTGTACCATAAATTCCAGATTCTATAGGTAGCATATACTTATGTTTATGGCATACTTATCCCTCTTTGGGTACCTGTGGTCAGGAATTTGGTATGCTCCACTTTTTATGTTTAGCTTACTTAGTTTAACCATGGCATTCTAAAAAAAAAAAAAAATACCCGCACCTTTCTTCTGAAATCCCTCTTCTCTGAACCTTTTCCCTTGGAGTTTCAGGCATGCTAAAAGTTACCCCCTAACCATTCCAGTAGAGCATGTCCAGTACTAGGGGAATCTCCATTAATTTAACATTTTCAAAGATCCTCCTTTTATTATTTCCTTCTGCTACGACAAAACCAAAACTAAAACAGAGAAGCAAACTTGGGGCTCTGTTTACTAAGGCGCGCTAATGCTAGGGACACCCATATATTACTGTGGGTGTCTCTAGCTTTAGCGCATGCTAAACATTAGCACAATTATAGTGCGGTTTAGTAAACAGGACCCTTGGTGTATTTATCAGGAGGTATCTCACCTGCTAAAAACAACTGTTCTGTTTTCATCTATTGGTATAGACAAGTCCAATTCTGGACTTATCTGGGCCATCAAGAGCAGCACTGTATTACAAAGAAGAAAGGAAATATGGCCTAGAGCCATACTTCATTCTAATTTATACTTTTCTGAAACAGAATTGATAAATATTCTTCATGAACTAAGAACAGGAATGACTGTAAACATCGGAGGAATACCTACTACTACAAATATAAAAACACTCTATGAAATGGCACTGTTAAGTCCTAAAAAAGAATAAAATGTCTACCCAAGGGGGAGTGGGAAAGAGGCAGAACTTACCACTGGCCTAAGGGCCAGATGCACTAAACTTAAAGAGCCATTAACAATGTCCATGTTCAGAGACCACTCGTGAGGTTGCATGATCCTGCTCAACCTCTCGGCCAGGCCGTTGTTTACGCCTGCCAGATATGTGGCCTGGAGAAGCATGCCGTGCTGACTCGCCCAAAGCCACATACTGACGGCTTCCTGACACAGAGGGCGAGATCTGGTGCCCCCCTGCTTGTTTGTGTAATACACAGCAACCTGATTGCCTGTCTGAATTAGAATAATTTGGTTGGACAGCCGATCTCTGAAAGTCTTTAGGGCATTCCAGATCGCTCGCAATTCCAAGAGGTATCCGGACCAGACTACTTGAAGAACCCACCTATTGGAGGTTATCAGAGGCCACCTTTGATGAAAAAATATAAGCCTCCCTTCAACAGGAAGATCATCCGGTACAGACACTTTGATGTCGGCTGTGCTGCTCTGGAGCCAGTCAAAAGCTCGTCCCCTGCTTTTGCTGGGGAGCCGGAGGGGCCTGAAGTGCACACTGCTGACAGAGTGAACCTGTTGGAGGCGGGCCTTAACAGGCTGTCATGAAGCAGGAGTGTACCTACGCCTATTAGAGGAACAGGGAGCACTCCTCCTCCTACCAAAAAACCTCCTAGAGGAGGAGGTAGTAGCAGAAGTCGTCCGGCGAGCGAGAGAGTCCATAGCATCATGGTGCTTTTTGAGGGAATCAACCATATCCTCAACCTTCTCTCCAAAAAGATTGTCCCCCCGGCAAGGAACATCCCCCATACGGTGCTGGGTCTTCTGATCCAGGTCCGAGACACACAGCCTGGAGAGTCTGCCCATCACAATACCTTGAGCAGCTGCCCTGGATGCAGCATCAAAAGAATCAAAAGCTCCCCTAGCCAGGAATTTGCAACACGCCTTCTGCTGCCTGACCACCTGGTGAAAAGGCTCGGCAAGCTCAGGAGGAAGAGCTTCAACCAAACTGGACAGTTGCTTTATTGAGTTCCGTAAGTGGATGCTGGTGTGCAGCTGGTATGTTTGAATCTTGGCCGCGAGCATTCCGGCCTGATACTTACGCCTCCCAAAAGAATCCAAGGTCCTAGACTCTCTGCCCGGGGGCGCCGAAGCATAGTCCCTAGTATTCTTGGATCTTCTGAGAGCAGAGTCCACTACCATGGAATCGTGAGGAAGTTGGGCCTTCACCATCACACGCTCACCATGGACTTTGTACTGGGACTCGGACTTCTTGTTGACAACTGAATTAGATAGAGGGCAAGACCAATTCCGCAACATCACTTCCCTGAATGTATTGTGCAGGGGGGCCGTTGCAACCTCTTTTGGCGGAGAAGGATAATCCAGGACTTCGAACATCTCAGCCCTGGGCTCATCCACAGCCTCCATGGGAAGAGGAATGTCCCTAGACATTTCCCGCATAAAAGATGAAAAGGAGTGACACTCAGGTGGAGATTGTCTAACTCAGGTGGAGTGGGATCAGAAGGAAGCCCCTGAGAATCTTCCTCCGAAAAATAACTGGGGTCTTCTTCTTCTCTCCATGAGTGTTCCTGTTCGGTGTCGGACAAGAGCTCTCGAAGAGCAGCCCGAACCCGAGCCTGGCTCGACCTTGAGGACCGATGACCTCGTGAAGAACGTAGTGAAGTGGACCTTGGCCTGGACTCCGGCGAAGCTTCCTCCACCGACGTCGAGGGAGAGGCCACCCGGGTGGCAGCCGGCTCAGGCACTGCAAGCGGTACCGAGGCCGGGGACCTCCGCGCAGGAGATGGGCGAGACGCCGTCTCAGCAGTAGGTACCGTAGGCGCAAGCACCTACGGTACCGAGGCAGAAGAACGCATCCATCCCTTCCAGAAGTCCTGGAAGCATGGCCCGAAGACACTCATCGAGGGCTGCCATCGGAACAAGCTGTGGGGCCAGTACAGGAGTTGGTGCCAGAATCAGATGAGGTTCGAGAACCAGTACCTGGCTGCCAGACGACCGACGCGTCGGCACCTCCTGAATGGAGGGTAAGCGGTCCTCCCGGCACCGACGCTTCTTGGGTGCGGACTCTCTCGGCTCCCCGGAGCTCTTGGTACCGTGACGGGAAGGAGATCAATGGCAAAGCTTCTTAGCCTTCGCCCGAAGCCCGTCATCGACACTCCTCGGTACCGATGAGGACATGGAATCCTCATGCCTCCTCAGGGCCGGGTCCGACTGAGGGCAGTCCCGGGGGGGGGGGGGGCTGCATAGCAGTAGAGACGGGTGGAGACCCACTCGATGCCTCGCTGCTCCCAGCTGTAACAGGTCTTTCGGCAGCCATTACCTGGACTCTCGATGCTGCTTCCCTCGAAGTCGATGCCGTCGACCTCGGTACCGATCTCGATGCCGACGTCGAAGGACTGGACCGATCTGAAAAAAGCTTCTCACGCAGAGCCTCTCGAGCCACCTGGGTCCTTTTTTCATCAACTTGCAAAGCTAACACGAAGCTGGTAAATGGTCGGGCCCAAGGCACTGGAGACACCAAGCGTGAGGATCGTTCGACGAGATGGTCCGGTTGCAGCGGGAACAGCGCTTGAAGCCGCTGGGAGTCCTCGATGACATGGGAGGAAAAATAGCAGTCAAAAAATCAAACGACTTGATGGTGCCACTGAAAAAGGTACAGAAAGAAAAAGGGAAGAGCGCGACCGGGCGGCCTAAAAATGGCCGCGATCGGAGAGAAAGGAAACTTAGGAAAAGAGGGAAAAAACCTAAGGAAATAAGGAAAAATTGTTTTGTTTTTTTAAAAAAATTTTTCTAAACAAACAGAAAAGGGGACAAGAAACGGAGAGCGTAAACGCGACTGACGAGTCTTCTGGGCCGAAAAAACGCGAGGAGCGCTCGATAAGAACTCTCTCCCATGCAACGGAGAAAAAGAAACTGAGGAAAGCGTGTGGGCGGGAAGTCACTCGCGCATGCGCGGTGCGTTGTCCCCGCGCCTGTCACGCTCCTTCTAAAAGTTTTTCTTAAGTTCCGGAGCTCCTGCGCCGTCGCAGACGACCACCCACGCGCGTTGATGATGTCCAGCCTGCTCGTCCTCAGAGAAAAAGTTTCTCCTATTTGTTTTAAATTTACTACACTGTAGTTTCATCACATGCCCCCTAGTACTAGTATTTTTGGAAAGTGTGAACAGACGCTTCACATCCACCTGTTCCACTCCACTCATTATTTTATATACTTCTATCATGTCTCCCCTCAGCCGTCTCTTCTCCAAGCTGAAAAACCCTAGCCTCCTTAGTCTTTCTTCATAGGGAAGTCGTCCCATCCCCGCTATCATTTTCGTCGCCCTTCGCTGCACCTTTTCCAATTCTACTATATCTTTCTTGAGATGCGGCGACCAGAATTGAACACAATACTCAAGGTGCGGTCGCACCATGGAGCGATAAAACGGCATTATAACATCCTCACACCTTTCCTAATAATACCCAACATTCTATTCGCTTTCCTAGCCGCAGCAGCACACTGTGCAGAAGGTTTCAGTGTATTATCAACGACGACACCCAGATCCCTTTCTTGGTCTGTAACTCCTAACGTGGAACCTTGCATGACGTAGCTATAATTTGGGTTCTTTTTTCCCACATGCATCACCTTGCACTTGTTCACATTAAATGTCATCTGCCATTTAGCCGCCCAGTCTCCCAGTCTCGTAAGGTCCTTCTGTAATTTTTCACAATCCTCTCGAGAGTTAATGACTTTGAATAACTTTGTGTCATCAGCAAATTTAATTACCTCGCTGGTTACTCCCATCTCTAAATCGTTTATAAATATATTAAAAAGCAGCGGTCCTAGCACAGACCCCTGAGGAACCTCACTAACTACCCTTCTCCATTGTGAATACTGCCCATTTAACCCCACTCTCTGTTTCCTATCCTTCAATCAGTTTTTAATCCACAATAGGACATTTCCTCCTATCCCATGACCCTCCAATTTCCTCTGTAGCCTTTCATGCGGTACCTTGTCAAATGCCTTTTGAAAATCCAGATACACAATGTCAACCGGCTCCCCTTTGTCCACGTTTGTTTACTCCTTCAAAGAATTGAAGTAAATTGGTCAGACAAGATTTCCCCAAACTAAAGCCGTCCTGACTTGGTCTCAGTAATCCATGTCCTTTAGCCCTAGGTAATAAAGAGCCCATTCCCACCCAGAAATTCACCAACAACAAATTTTAATAGTGCCAAAATTAATTTTTAAAAGTTGTCTATTTCTCATGTTGGTGGGTCTTTGGGTGGGGATGGTCTCTGCAGTGCCTAGGTTAAAATTAAAATAATTAAAAAAAAGTGTAGATGGTGTTTTTTTTCTCTGGGTGGACTGATGCGGTGGAGGTGGGCTCTGAAGTGCCCAGGACATTAAAAAAAAACCTCTTATGTCATGGAGGTTAGGTAGGGAGTAGGACAGGGCTGACTACAGGAAGGGGTGGGGTGGTAGGATAGAGCTGATGCTTAGCTATGGGATGGATGGTGGGGAAGGGAATGGCTAATGCTGAGTTATGGGGATGGACATGGA
Source organism: Microcaecilia unicolor (assembly GCF_901765095.1). Lineage (NCBI taxonomy): Eukaryota > Metazoa > Chordata > Amphibia > Gymnophiona > Siphonopidae > Microcaecilia > Microcaecilia unicolor. Next base: position 384,882,036 of record NC_044031.1, read on the forward strand.
GTAGGGAAGGGAAAGGCTGATGCCAAGCTGCTGGGATGGATTGGGGGGGGGGGGGGAGTATGGAAGGGAAGGTCTTTATGTTTTTTGTAATATGTTTTAAAATTATGTGTGTTGAATTGTGATCTGCTTAGAATTGCAGAGATAGTGTGGCATAGAAATTTAGAAAATCAATACATTTCTAATTTTTGGACCTTTATTCTGTAATTGATGAGGGCTGGTCTGTGGTCTGCATGTGACTGAGCAGGTGAGAGTTTCTCCTGGCATGTATAGGGATCTAGTCTGACTTGTCTGCCTTTTCCAAAGGGATGTCCTTTAATATATGTTTATTATAAAGCAAAGTTGAAGGATATGTGCCAAACTGTGGCAATTTTATTTTGTCAGCAACAGAATAGAGAGAAAGCAGTAGAGCCAAAGGAAGGGAAAAAGACTTCAAAGGTATTTTACCTGTTTTGCTTAATCAGGCATTTACATTTGTTATAAAGCAAAGTATATGCCATTACTGTAATTATATTGCAGGATCCTGTTATGTGTTGACATATTTGCCATTATAGTAGACTTATATCTGGTCACGTTTGATATGGCATAATGTAACTATATTTAAAAATATTGTTTTCTTCTCCCCCATTAAGTATGTATGTGGTTTATGTTGATGCAGGGCAGCTGTTGGACAGACTACTAAGAAATCCATCATCAAGTGCATTCTAAGGAATTTTGTAGTATCCCAAGAAACACTACTCATACATAATGCCCACCCAAAATGTCAGGTCTGGCCACGCCACTGATGCTTCCAGCTTATGGTTCAAAATGGTGTGGTGATCAGAAGCCTCCTTTTAAAAGAGAACCAGCATGCATGGCATCTAAATATACATCTAACTAGTCCCTCCCTGCTTTTATGACACTATTATAAAGGTGCAATACTAAGGACCCTATTCACTAACATGCATAAAGTTATTTAGGGGTCCTTTTACTAAGGTGTGCTAACAGATTTAGCGAATGCTAACGATTAGTCTGCATTCAATGATAAAACGCCCAAATAATTGGCATTTTATCATTTAGCGCACGCTAATCATAAGTGTGTGCTAAATCCATTAGTAAAAAAGCCCCTTTAATGCAGAAAAATTATGGGTTTTAGTGTAAATCTTATTTGCTCAATAAGGCTTTGTATTAATAATGAAGTTTTTCAGTACTGAACAATTAGCACAGGTTTGTCAAAACAATTGATATATTTTAAGGCTTATATGAAACAAGAAGTAGTTTTAAGTCCTGGCTAAGTAACAGATTACTTACAGGAGAATTCTGTGCAAACATTTTGAAAATTCTCTGAATCATTAAAAAAAAAAAAAAATTCTGCAACATTCTGCATTCTTTATTTGTTTGTATAGAATTCTCCAATCATAAAGGCCTGGCTCCTCTATGCCTCCATCTTGACACCCCCAAGCTTTCTCCTTGCTCTGGACTGCCTTCTCCCACCAGCAGCTCAACTTCCCACTAGCCTGAAACACCTTTCTAGACATTCTCCTTCTACCCTGACCCTGGCAGAGTCAATCCCCAGTATTCTCTGTCCCCTCTCCAGAGGGGAGGCCCTCAGCTTCTCCCTCTTGCTCCCTGTCTCCCAGCAAGGGTCCACCCCAAATTATCCCTCCATCCCTCTCTCTCTCAAATACCTCTGGGCATCCACCTCCCAGCTCTCTCTCACCCCTTTCCAAACAGACACCTATAAATCTCTCTTTTGCATCTCCCCCAACACACACCTCATAGCTCTATTTCTGAAACTATTAATTTCCTCCTTCCCCAAGCATATACACCCCCCACAATATTCTCTCAAACCCCACCCTGCCCCAGCATACAAACCCATTATATGGCTCTTTACTGCCATATCAAAGCATACAACCCATCATAATTCTAATTTTGAATCCTCCCAGTTTTCTCTGAAACTGCACTTGCCTCTCCAGCTCTCTTCCAACCCCCAGCTCCCACCTTGACTGTACACCTCGCTCACCCTCGTATTCCTCCTCTCCTACCTACTCCCCTGGCAGCACTTCCGGGGTGCACCCCTACCTGTGCTGATCAGCACAAGTGGAAGAGAATGGCTGCAAGACAAGATAAAACAGAAGTAGAATTCATTCAATAATGCACAATATTCTGCTGAACTTGCATTACCTGGGGAGAAAGGAATTGTGGAGGCACTTGAGCCCGTAGATTAGGAGAAGAATTTAAAGGCTGCACTGGAGTATGCATGCCTCTGGATTGTGTTGCGCTGTTTCCAAACAGACCATGATTGCTAGCCTGCAAAAGAGTATTAAAAATAATCTGATAAAATAATAAATGAAAACTATTTAAGTGAGCATACAATGAGACAACCCTTTGGCTCCATGGTTAGCACTAAGATATTCAACTGTAACTTCTATGGGCTTATGCTAACTCCAGACAGAAAGCAACAATTTTCTTACTATCTGCACAGTATATGGGCCTGTTTAACTTTATAAATGTGGCCTGGGGGAAAATGTGCAATGTTTTCTGTGTGCAGTCATCTCCGTCTTTTAGTTTTGTTTTTCTGCTCTGTCGAACAGAGATGAAAATATAGATGTCATGTTTTCTAAAAAAAATAAAAATTAAAAAAAATAAAGGTTCCCCCCCACTTTGGGAAATGTCTTCAAATGGGTTTGTTTTGCACATACCATAACAAAAAGTTAACTTCACTTCTGCGGAGGGGTTGTTGGTGCTATGCTAGGATAGTAGACAAAACAACAAAGATGACTAACCAAAAAAAAAAAAAATCATAAATTAAAAATAAATAAAAAAATATATGCATTAAAGACGACACTTCTGATGTGAGAATTTAAAAATCTAATTTATTAACCATAAAAAAATACAAAAATAGGGAGAACAGGACTCGACTCAGCTGTGTTTCGGCTGGTCAGGCCTGCGTCAGGAGTCTATGTAAAACAAATACAAATCAAAACATATAGATTAAATGATGATATTTGACAGTAAGTAGACAAGCTGAATATCTAAGAAAGTATTCCATAGCAAGAGTCATTTTCTACATATACGATATTAACAGTGACATAGAGGGGCATAATCAAATGGCACCGGCCAATTTGATGGGCGACTATCTTCGGGGCTGGCTCCGTGAAGGGGCGGGGCTAAGCTTATTTTCGAAATACGCTTGGAGCCGGCCAAATCGCTCGCCGGGTGTAGATGAGATGGCTGGCTCCGATTTTCAGCCATAATGGAAACCGGGCCCGGTCATCTCAAACCCGGAGAAATGCAAGGCCTTTGGTCGTGGGAAGAGCCAGCATTTGTGGTGCACTGGCCCCCCTGACATGCCACGACACCAACCGGGCACCCTAGGGGGCACTTGTAAAAAATTTAAAAAAGGAAACAATTAGCTTCCAGGTGCATAGCACCCTTCCCTTGGGTGCTGAGCCCCCCAAAACCCACTACACACAACTCTACAGCATTACCATAGCCCTAAGGGCTGAAGGGGGGGCACCTACATGTGGGTACAGTGGGTTTTGGTTTTTTTTGGAGGGCTCAAATTTACTATCACAAGTGTAACATGTGGGGGGGGGGGGGGGGGGGTGGGCCTGGGTCCACCTGCCTGAAGTGCAGTGCACCCACTACAAACTACTCCAGGGACCTGCATACTGCTGTCAGGGAGCTGGGTATGACATTTGAGGCTGGCATACAGGCTGGGAAAAAATGTTTTAATTTTTTTTTTGTGTGTGGGAGGGGGTTAGTGACCACTGGGTGGGGGTCAGGGGAGGTGATCCCCGATTCCCTCCGGTGGTCATCTGGTCAGTTTGGGCACTTTTTTGGGACTTGGACCTGGAAAAAAAAAAAGGGTCCAAATAAAGCGGACTAAATTCTCGTGAAGGCCGGCTTTCTTTTTTCCATTATCGGGCGAGGACGCCTATCTCTTAACCACGCCCCGTCTTCACTACCATGCCGACACACCCCCTTGAACTTTCGCCAGCCCCGCAACGGAACGCAGTTGAAGCCGCCCAAAATCGGCTTTCGATTATGCAGATTTGGCCGGATTCAGGAGATCGCCGCCCATCTCCCGATTTGTGTCGGAAGTATTGCAATTTGCTCCTCACTGGCCTCCCACTCAGCCATCTATCCCCCCTTCAATCCATTAAGACCTCTGCCGCACATCTCATATTCCGCCAGAACCGATATACTCATATCATATCATATCATATGAAGGAATGGATCCACAGAAGCTTAGCTGAAATTGGGTGGCGGGGGGAAGAGGGGTTGGTGGTTGAGAGGCTAGGATGGGGGAGGGCAGACTTATACAGGGTCTGTGCCGGAACCGGTGATGGGAGGCGGGACTGGTGGTTGGGAGGCGGGAAATACTGCTGCACAGACTTATATGGTCTGTGCCCTGAAAAAGACAGGTACAAATCAAGGTAAGGTATACACATGAGTTTATCGTGGGCAGACTAGATGGACCGTGCAGGTCTTTTTCTGCCGTCATCTACACCCCTCTCCTCAAGTCGCTTCACTGGCTTCTGATCAGATACCGCATCCAATTCAAGCTTCTCCTCCTTACTTACAAATGCACTCACTCTGCTGCTCCACCATACCTCTCTACCCTAATCTCCCCCTACGTTCCTGCCCGTAACCTCCGCTCAATTGACAAATCCCTCCTCTCAGTACCCTTCTCCACCGTTGCCAACTCCAGGCTCCGCTCATTTTGCCTTGCCTCACCCTATGCCTGGAACAGTCTTCCTGAATCCCTACGCCAAGCCCCCTCCCTACCCATCTTCAAATCCTTGCTTAAAGCTCACCTCTTCAATGCTGCGTTCGGAACCTAACCTTTCGAACATATAGGTTGCCCCAATCTGTCTGACCTATCTGATTAACTGTACATTGTCTTTTTAGATTGTAAGCTGTTCGAGCAGGGACTGTCCTTCCATGTTAAATTGTACAGCGCTGCGTAACCCTAGTAGCGCTTTAGAAATGTTAAGTAGTAGTAGTATTGCAGCTATGTTCTGCTGGAGCCGGTCAAAAACTCGTCCCCTGTTTTGGCTGAGGAGCAATAGGGGCCTTTGGATGCATGCTGTTGATGAGAACGAGCATGCTGGGGCTGAGCCTGAACAGGCTGGCAAGAAAAGGTGGTGTACCTAAGCCTCAGAGTAAAAGAGACCCCTCCTCGACTTGCCAAAAGATCTTCTAGTTGAGGAGGAGGATGCAGAAGGCGCCCGGCCGGAGAGAGAAGAGATGGTATCAGTATGCTTTTTGATCTGGTCAGCAATCTCCTCAACCTTCTCTCCAAAAAGGTAATCCCGCTGGCATGGGGTCATAGGCGTAGTTTGACTGTTTCATTTTTTTTTGGGGGGGGGGGGGGGGGGGGCAGCAAAGGAAGGGGCGGGGCATATTAGCATATTCATTTGCATATATGTATATGCAAATTATGCTAATATGGAGGAAGAAAGGGAGCAAGAGCTGGCTTTTTTGGGAATAACCAGTGTTCGTTTGCCGATGGATAGCCACTGAATCGGAGAGGCAGTGGGTTTGGTGGCAGGCAGTGGTGTGCTGGTAAATGTTTAACAACAGGCTCTCCCCCCGGTCCCCCTCTGCGCCCCCCCCCCCCCCAAATTGCAGAGCTGGCTATAGCTGGGGAGAGAGCTTGGGGGGGGGGGGGGGTATAAATAAGTAAGGTAAAATTATGTATCATACCTGATAATTTTCTTTCCATTAATCATAGCTGATCAATCCATAGACTGGTGGGTTGTGTCCATCTACCAGCAGGTAGAGATAGAGAGCAAACTTTGCCTCCCTATATGTGGTCATGTGCTGCCGGAAACTCCTCAGTATGTCGATATCAAAGCTCCATCCGCAGGACTCAGCACTTAGAGAATTACACCCACAAAGGGACACTCTGCCCAGCTCACCACCGCCGAAACGGGGGAGGGGAATTAACCCAGCTCATCCCCACACAAGTGGGGGAGGGGAATCCATCCAGCTCATCCCCGCGGAGCGGGGGAGGGACACCACCCCGCCGATGCGGGGGGATCTGGCTTATCCTGCAACCGCAACCGCGGGAGGAGCTGACTGACCCTAACACCACCGAAGCGAGAGGGGTACAAAGCTGCCCTACAGCCGCACGAAGCGGGAGGGAGTGCCGGCAGAATTTAAGTCTCAATCCAGCCCCGTAAAACGGAGGGGAGAGGAATGCAGCAGCTCACTGTAACACAAACTCGTCTCAACTCTTGAAGAATCCAAGTGAAAAAACTTGAACACGAAGTCCTCCTGAAGTAACTGAAGACTAAACTTGAACCTAAAATTCAACCAGAATATAAACAGTACAGATATCTGGGAGGGGCTATGGTTTGATCAGCTATGATTAATGGCAAGAAAATTATCAAGTATGATACATAATTTTACCTTCCATATCATCATGCTGATCAATCCATAGACTGGTGGGATGTACCGAAGCAGTACTCACCCAGGGCGGGACATTGAAATCCCTGAACTCAACACTGAAGCTCCAAACCGGGCCTCCGCCCGAGCAGCCACAGTCAAGCGGTAATGTCTGGAGAAGGTATGGGCCGACGCCCAAGTTGCCGCCTTGCAAATCTCTTCCAAGGAGACGGACCCGGCCTCTGCCATCGAGGCCGCCTGAGCTCTAGTGGAGTGGGCCTTCAACTGAATAGGCGGCACCTTCCCCACGGCCACATAAGCCGCTGCAATGGCTTCCTTGACCCATCTTGCCACTGTAGGCTTAGCAGCCTGCAGACCCTTACGAGGACCTGCAAACAGGACAAACAGATGATCCGACTTCCGGAAATCATTGGTCACTTCCAAGTATCTGATGATGACCCGTCTCACATCCAGATATTTGAGAGCAGAATACTGCTGACTCACATGGAAGCGAGAAACAATCTTGGGTAGGAAGGAAGGCACTGTGCGAATAGTCACTCCCGCCTCAGTGAACTGCAGAAAAAACTCTCGACAAGAGAGTGCCTGGAGCTCGGAAACTCTTCTGGCTGAAGTGATAGCCACCAAAAAGACTGCTTTCAACGTCAGGTCTTTCAGAGATGCCCTCGACAAGGGTTCAAAAGGCGGCTTTGTAAGGCTCTTAGCACCAGGTTGAGATTCCACGCAGGCACCACTGAGTGCAGAGGAGGGCGCAGGTGATTAACTCCCTTGAGGAAACGCACCACATCTGGCTGCAAAGCCAGGGAAGCACCCTTCAGGCGGCCCCTGAAGCAAGCCAGGGCCGCTACCTGGACTTTCAGGGAACTGAGCGACAGGCCTTTCTCCAGACCTTCTTGCAGGAACGCCAGCACTGAAGAAATTGGAGCAGTAAATGGAGAAAGTGAACCTGCTTCACACCACGCTGCAAAGGTACGCCAAACCCTGGCGTAAGCAGTAGAAGTAGAGTGCTTCCTCGCTCTCAGCAGAGTGTCGATGACCTTGTCTGAGAAGCCCTTCTTCCTCAGACTCTGCCGCTCAATAGCCAGGCCGTAAGACCAAAGGGGGAGGGATCCTCCATCACCACAGGACCCTGATGTAACAGGCCCTGCTCCACTGGTAGTCGCAGAGGTTCGTCCACTGAGAGCCTGATCAAGTCCGCATACCAGGGACGTCAGGGCCAATCCGGACCCACCAGGATTATCCGGCCCGGATGCTTTGCCACCCGGTCTATCACCCTGCCCTACATGGGCCAGGGCGGGAACACATAGAGAAGCTCTTGTGTCGGCCACTGATGGAGAAGAGCATCTACTCCCAGGGATCGAGGGTCCCGTCCTCTGCTGAAAAAGCGCGGCACTTGGCAATTGGCCGATGACGCCATCAGATCTAGGCTCGGCTGGCCCCAGCGCTTCGTGATGTCCAAGAACGCCTGAACAGATAGCTGCCACTCTCCGGGCTCCAAGGTATGGCGACTGAGAAAGTCCGCCTTGACATTCATGACTCCGGCAATGTGGGCCGCTGACAGCTGTTCCAGGTTCGCTTCCGCCCACTGGCATAGATTCATGGCCTCCTTGGCTAGAGGGGCGCTCTTGGTACCTCCCTGGCAGTTGACATAGGCCACAGCCGTGGCATTGTCCGACAGGACCCGTACAGGCTTCAACGCCAGTACCGGGATGAACTCCAAAAGCGCCAACCGAATGGCTCTGAGTTCCAGGAGGTTGATAGACCACTTTGCCTCTGCAGGAGACCAGAGCCCCTGCGCTGTCCTTCCCAAGCAGTGGGCTCCCCAGCCCGACAAAGAGGCGTCCGTCGTGACGACAATCCACTCCGGGGTCACCAGAGGCATTCCTGCAGACAACTTGTCTGTCTGCGTCCACCAGCTCAGCGCCTTGCGCACTGCTGGGTCCAAGGGAAGGCGCACAGCATAATCCTCCGACATTGGAGTCCAGCGCTGCAGCAGAGAGTGTTGCAGTGGTCTCATATGAGCCCTGGCCCAGGGCACTACTTCCATCGTGGCCGTCATAGAGCCCAACAGCTGCACATAGTCCCAAGCCCGAAGAGGAGAGGCTACTAGGAACTGGTCCATCTGAGCCTGAAGCTTGACAATCCGATTGTCTGGCAGGAACACTCTGCCCACTTGGGTGTCGAATCGAACTCCCAGATACTCCAGGGACTGAGTTGGGCGCAGCTGGCTTTTCTCCCAGTTGATGATCCACCCCAGGGAGCTCAAAAGAGCAACCACCCGGTTCACAGCTTTGACACACTCTGCATAAGAGGGGGCTCGGATCAACCAGTCGTCCAGATAAGGATGGACTTGTACTCCTTCCTTCCTCAGGAAGGCCGTGATGAGCACCATTACTTTGGAGAAGGTCCGCGGAGCAGCAGCCAACCCGAACGGGAGGGCTCTGAACTGGAAGTGTCGGCCCAGTACTGCAAAACGCAGAAAGCGTTGATGAGGAGGCCAGATGGGAATATGCAAGTACGCTTCCTTGATGTCCAAGGATGCCAGGAACTCTCCTGCCTGCACTGCCGCTATAACAGAGCGGAGGGTCTCCATGCGAAAGAGCCTGATTGACCCCTTGAGGTCGAGGATAGGCCGTACAGAACCTCCTTTCTTTGGTACCACAAAGTAAATGGAGTAACGTCCCTTGCCAAGCTGATTTTCTGGCACCGGAACGACCGCACCCAGGCGGATCAGATTGTCCAAGGTCTGCTGCACTGCCACAGCTTTGACCGGAGACTTGCAGGGAGAGAGTACAAACCCGTCTATTAAGGGTCGGCAGAACTCTAGCTTGTAGCCGTCTCTGATGACTTCCAGCACTCAAGCGTCTGAAGTTATTGTGATCCACTCGCCCAGAAACGAGGACAGCCGTCCTCCACTCTGCACTGGGCCATGGACCAAGGCCCCGTCATTGGGTATAAGACCCTAGGGGAGGACCGGAGGGAGCACCTCCGGGACGGCGGTCTCTGCGAAAGGAATGCTGCTTGGGGGAGAAGTTCCTCTTGAAGGCAGAGGGGGCAGAGGAGCCCGACCTGCCCGGGCGGTACCGACGGGCTTCCTGAAACCGTCCTTTGGAGGTACCGGGGCGAGCACTAGCCCGAGCCCTGACCTCTGGTAACCTCTTGCCCTTAGACGTGCCGAGATCGGTCACGATTTTGTCCAGCTCAACCCCAAAGAGCAGCTTGCCTTTAAAAGGCAATCTAGCCAGGCGGGATTTAGAGGCGTGGTCAGCAGACCTATGCTTCAGCCAAAGCCACCGCCGCGCAGAGATTGTCTGAGCCATGCCTTTAGCTGAGGCCCTCAAGACATCATACAGCAAGTCTGCCAAATAGGCTAAGCCCGATTCCAGGGCCGGCCAATCAGCCCTCAAGGAATGATCCGAGGGGGAAGCCCGCTGCACCATAGTCAGGCACGCCCTGGCCACATAGGAGCCGCAAACTGAGGCCTGCAAACTTAAAGCAGCCGCCTCAAAGGACGACCTTAAGGCCGCCTCCAATCTTCTGTCTTGGGCGTCCTATAGGGCCGTGCCACCTTCCACCGGCAACGCCGTTTTCTTAGTCACCGCAGTGATTAAAGAAACCACGGTAGGCCACAGATAGGCCTCACGTTCACTTTCAGGCAAAAGATAGAGGCGGGACATAGCCCTAACCACTTTAAGGCTCGCTTCCAGGACATCCCACTGAGCCGAAATTAAGGTGTGCATAGCATCATGCACGTGGAAGGTTCTATGCGGGCGCTTCGTCCCCAGCATAATGGCAGAGCCAACAGGGGCTGAGGGAGAGACGTCCTCCGGAGAGGAAATCTTCAAAATGCCCATGGCCTGCATTAACAGGTTGGGCAAATCCTCTGAGCAAAGATCCGCGCTGCAGAGGGGTCATCCGCTCCATCCGAGCGGGGATCCGTCTCCTCCAAGGAATCCGCAAAGGACCGTTGGGAGAACTCAGATACGCTGCCCTCATCTACATCGGAGGAGACAAAGTCCTCCAAGGCCTGGGAATCAACCCGAGGGCGTTTACCTCCGGGGGCCTCAACCTCTTACCAGACGAGGGAGCAGGGGCAGCGTTTTGCATAAGGAAGGCCTGATGCAGCAGCAAAACAAACTCGGGGGAGAAACCCCGCTACTGTGCACTTCCGCAGCCTGGGCTACAGCCCTAGACGCACTCTCAACCGGCGCTCGCAAGAGCGGGGGAGAGACATGCTGCGCATCCAAGATGGCGTCCGGCGCGACACTCCGCGAAGGAGCCGCGCGGGAAGAACGGCGCTTAACTTTAGCCGCTTTTGTGCCGTCGCCCAAATTAAGGGCGTTCATGGCATCAATGTCTCCCACCTCAAGGGCGGCCCAAGAAGAAGCCGTCCGAGCCGCGTGGCCGGCCAATATGGCGGAGGCGAGCCACGGGGGATGGGCGTTTATGGCGGGAAAAAACGCCACACCGGAGGAAGGACCGGGACACTCATCGGTCACGAAACTGTCACCCAACAAGGGCGAATCAGACTTTAAGACCCCCGCATCCCCTCTAGAAGCGCACACGCGATCCGGGGAGCGACTCTTTGCGCCCTCGCCCTCCGACGCCATAGGCCACGTGGAGACCAATCGGGGAACCCCCTGCCCGCTATAAAAGGTAAAAATTACCTGCTGTCCGCTCCGAGCTGTAACGACCTGGTGTCCCAGTGAGTAGCTGCAATAAACGTTTAAATAAACGTCGAAATAAACGCCTTTAAGGACGTTCAAAAATTTTTTTTTTTTCAAACGGAGCCAGCGGGAGGGGGGAGAAAAGGAGGGACCTGGCGCTACCAGGTTTGCACTTGCTCAAGAAGAGCCCTCAACCCCAGGCACTCAACAAAACCTAAAAATTAGGCTTGGAGGCCTAGCCAGAGCTGCTGCTGTGTGTGACCACCACCTGCTGAGATAGAGAACATACTGGGGAGTTTCCGGCAGCACATGACCACATATAGGGAGGCAAAGTTTGCTCTCTATCTCCACCTGCTGGTAGATGGACACAACCCACCAGTCTATGGATTGATCAGCATGATGATATGGAAATATAAACTTTTAATGTTGAGCACCTGATTCTCAAAGTGAACATATTCCAAACACTATAATGAAAATAAAATGATTTTTTTCTACCTTTGTTCTCTGGTGACTGTTTTTCTGATCATGCTGGTCCAGTATCTGATTCTGCTGCTATCTGTCCTCTTAACTCCGTTTCCAGGGCTTCCTTTTCATTTATTTCTTTCCTTTCCTCCTTTCTTCTTCATTTCTGGTCCTCAGCTTCTGACTATTTTCTTCATCCATGTGCAGTTTTTCTCCTGTGTTCCTTTTCCCTAATCTCACCTCCTTCCTCACTCTTCCCTCCCCTCCATCCATGTCCAGCATTTCTTTTCTCTCCCCTGCCCTCCATCCACCCATGTCCAGCGACCCTTCTCTCCCTTTGCCCTGCAAGCACCCATACCCAGCGACCCTCCTTTCCCCTGCCCCCATGCCCAGTGGCCCTCCTTTCCCCTGCCCTCCATCCACCCATGTCCAGCAGTGACCCTCCTCTCGCCTGCCCCCATGCTCAGTGGCCCTCCTTTCCCCTGCCCTCCATCCATTCAGTCCAGCAGTGACCCTCCTTTCCCCTGTCCCCATACCCAGTGGCCCTCCTTTCCCCTGCCCTCCATCCACCCAGTCCAGCAGTGACCCTCCTCTCCCCTGTCCCCATACCCAGTGGCCCTCCTTTCCCCTGCCCTCCATCCACCCAGTCCAGCAGTGACCCTCCTCTCCCCTGTCCCCATACCCAGTGGCCCTCCTTTCCCCTTCCCTCCATCCACTCAGTCCAGCAGTGACCCTCCTCTCCCCTGTCCCCATACCCAGTGGCCCTCCTTTCCCCTGCCCTCCATCCACCCAGTCCAGCAGTGATCCTCCTCTCCCCTGTCCCCATACCCAGTGGCCCTCCTTTCCCCTTCCCTCCATCCACTCAGTCCAGCAGTGACCCTCCTCTCCCCTGTCCCCATACCCAGTGGCCCTCCTTTCCCCTGCCCTCCATCCACAGTCCAGCAGTGACCCTCCTCTCCCCTGTCCCCATGCCCAGTGGCCCTCCTTTCCCCTGCCCTCCATCCACTTAATCCAGCAGTGACCCTCCTCTCTCCTGTTCCCATACCCAGTGGCCCTCCTTTCCCCTGCCCTCCATCCATCCAGTCCAGCAGTGACCCTCCTCTCCCCTGTCCCCATACCCAGTGGCCCTCCTTTCCCCTGCCCTCCATCCATCCAGTCCAGCAGTGACCCTCCTCTCCATCCCGCTCTCTCTCCACATTCCTTCTCCTCCTCCCCCGCCCCCACCCCCGCAGCGAGCCAGTTCTCCTCCCTCTCTCCGGATCCGTCCCTCACCAACTTGATCTTCGAATTCTTCACCTGCCCGCTAGCACTGACTCTCCCCTGCCGGTTCGCGCTTCAAAATGGCCACCGAGACTTCAGCAGAAGTCTCGCGAGGCCGCCTCTGAAGGTCTCGGCGGCCATTTTAAAAACGCGAACCAGCAGAGGAGAGAGCGCTAGCGGGCAGGCAAAGGATTCGAAGATCAGGTCGGTGAGGGATGGATCCGGAGGGAGGGAGGAGAGCCGGCTCACGGGGGGGGGGGGGGGGGGGCCAGGGGGGGAGGAGAAGGATCGGGGAGAGGGCGGGGCGAAGGGAGAGCTGCCTGGTGCCGGCCCTGCGTTTGGGGGGGGGGGGCATTGCCCCTCCTCTCCCCCCCCCCAGTCTACGCCCATGCATGGGGTATCTGTCAACCTCTGCTGAACAGACTGTCTCAAGTCAGAAACACGCAGCCAGGGGAGTCTGTGGATTGCCATACTTTGGGCAGAGATCCTAGATGCCACATCAAAAGTGTCGTAAGTGCTCCTGGCCAAGAACTTTCGACACACATTCTGCTGCTTGGCCAACTGATGAAGTGACTCAGTTTGCTCCAGTGGGAGTGTCTCAGCTAAGTCTAGTATCTTGCACACCGAGTCTCACAAGTAAATACTTGTGAACAGCTGGTAAGACTGGATATGTGACACGAGCATAGAGCCCTGGATAATCTTCCTCAAAAAAGAATCCAAATTCCTAGCTTCTCTGCCTGGGGCACAGATGTAGCTCTCTTGAAGACGGATTCCACCACCATGGAATTGTGAGGCAACTGAGGCTTATCAAATCCAGGTGTGCTGTGGATCCAGTACATGGTATTGATCTTCTTGGGCAGTACCGGAACTGAAAGAGGGGATTCCCCAATTCTGAACGAGGTCTTCTTGGGGTACCTCATGGAGAGCGGGCAGTCACAGCCTCCCTAAAAGACTCGTAGACTAGATTCTTGGCCCTGGGCTTGTCCTCCACTTCCAAAGAATATGGAATGGCTGTAGCCATTTCCTTAACAAAAGATGGGAATGAAAGGCTCTCTGGTGTAGACTTTCTCCTTTCAAATGGAGGAGAGGGTTCAGAGGGAATCGGACTCATTTGAGATAAAACCTCTGGGTGGAAGCGTCGACACTGAACCTGCCTGGACGTGGAAAAGTCATATCCTCTCTACCATGGCATCGAGAAGCTGGCTTCCACCTCGACTCCAGCGAAGCTTCCTCCACTGACAAGGGAGTGTTGGCTTGGGTGGTAGTCGACATCAGAGATCACATTGCAGGCTGAGGGACAAGTGGGGTCACAATGGGAGGCAAGGTAGGCGCAAAAACCCCAGATGTCGTTGCACACTGTTGCTAAAGGCCATCCAGCAGCTCAGGGAGCAATGCCCAGATGTGCTCATCGAGGGCTGACACCAGGGAAGGCTGGGGTGCTGGCTCAGGGGCAGGATGAAGAGCTGCCAGGCTTGATATAGGAGCTGGGTCTTGGCTGCTGGGGGACCTACGCATTGGAACCTCCTGTATGGAGGGGGACTGGTCCTCTCAGTGCCGACGCTTCTGGGGTGCCGATTCTCTCTACATCCTGGAGCTCCCAGCACCATGCGTCAAGAAGGAGCAATGACAATGCTTCTTGCCCTCAGCCCGAAGCTTATCGAGACTCCTCGGTGCCAACAAAGACAACATCGAATCCACATGTCGTCTTGGGCGTCAGGCTCGACAATGGATGGTCCCGAGGGCTCTGCACAGAAGGCTTCAAGGCAGGTGGAGACCCACTTGATGCATCACTGCTCCCAATGTCTAAGGATCTCGCAGCAGCCATGCTTACCGACGCTCCCAGTGCGATGCTTGATGTCAATGCCGATGTCAAGGAACAGGACTTGGCTGCAAAAATCCTCTTGTATTGAGCCTCTCTGCAAACCTGGGTCCTCTTCTTCATACGAAGACAGAGTACACAGTTAGCCAGGCTATGATCAGGCCCAAGACACTGAGACACCAAGAATGTATGTCTTTCCCAAAGATTGTCTGATTGCACCGGGTACAGCGCTTGAAGCCACTGGGAACCTTCGTGGACAGAGATGGAAAATCTTCCAGGGCTAAATTAAAATGAAGCGATGGTGCCTGAAAAAGGGATAAGGCTACTACTACTAATCATCATTTCTATAGCGCTACCGGACATACACAGCGCTTCACACTTGAACATGGAGAGACAGTCCCTGCTCAATAGAGCTTACAATCTAATTATGACAGACAGACAGGACAAGTAAGGGATAAAGGTTAGGACAGACAGGACATATCAGGGATAGGGGACAGTTGAAGGTTTAGGTGTTAAAAGCAACATCAAAGAGGTGGGTTTTTAGCCTAGATTTGAAGATGGCCAGAGATGAGGCTTGGCGTACTGGATCAGGAAGTTTATTCCAGGCATACGGTGCAGCAAGATAGAAGGAACGGAGTCTGGAGTTAGCGGTGGAGGAGAAGGGTGCAGATAAGAGAGATTTGCCCAGTGAGCGGAGTTCCCGGGGAGGAGTGTAGGGAGAGATGAGAGTGGAGAGGTATTGAGGAGCTGCAGAGTGAATGCATTTGTAAGTCAGTAAGAGGAGTTTGAACTGAATGCGGAAACGGATAGGGAGCCAATGAAGTGACTTGAGGAGAGGGCTAATATGAGCATAATAACACTGGTGGAATATTAGTCATGCAGCAGAATTTTGAACAGATTGAAGAGGAGAGAGATGGCTCAGTGGGAGACCTGTGAGAAGCAAGTTGCAGTAGTCTAAGCGGGAGGTGATAAGAGTGTGGATGAGGGTTCTGGTTGCATACTCAGAAAGGAAAGGGCGAATTTTGGTGATGTTATAGAGGAAGAAACGACAGGTTTTAGCAGTCTGTTGAATATGTGAAGCGAAGGAGAGGGAAAAGTCGAAGATGACCCCCAAGGTTACGTGCTGATGAGACGGGAAGGATGAGCGTATTATCCACAGAAATAGAGAAAGGGGGGAGAGGAGAGGTCGGTTTAGGTGGAAAGATAAGAAGCTCAGTCTTGGTCATGTTTAGCTTCAGATGGTGGTAAAACATCCAGGCAGCAATGTCAGACAGGCATGCTGAAACTTTGGCCTGGATGCCTGCTGAGATTTCTGGTGTAGAGAGGTAAATCTGGGAGTCGTCGGCGTAAAGATGATACTGAAAACCATGGTATGAGATCAGAGTACCAAGCAAAGAAGTATAGATGGAGAAGAGTAGAGGTCCCAGGACAGATCCCTGAGGTACACCAACTGACAGCGGGATAGAAGAGGATGAGGATCCACCAGAGTATACGCTAAAAGTACGTTTGGAGAGATAAGAAGAAAACCAAGAAAGAATAGAGCCTTGAAAACCAAGCGAGGATAGCGTATCGAGGAGTAAGCTGTGATCGACTGTGTCAAAAGCAGCAGATATATCAAGAAGGATGAAGACAGAATAAAGCCCTTTGGATCTGGCCTGGAGCAGGTCGTTGGAGACTTTAGTAAGCGCCGTTTCGGTTGAATGACGCGGGCGAAAGCCAGATTGAAGTGGATCAAGAATTACTTTAGAAGATAGGAAGTCGAGGCAACGATGGTGAACAGCACGTTCAAGCATCTTGGATAGGAAAGGGAGGAGGGAGATGGGGCGATAGTTGGAGGGACAGGTAGGGTCCAATGAGGGTTTCTTTAGGAGTGATGTTACTACGGCATGTTTGAAGGCATCGGGAACAGTTGCAGTGGAAAGTGAAAGATTGAGGATATGACAGATGAAAGGGATGACAGTGGGTGAGATAGTGTTGAGTAGATGAGTGGGAATAAGGTCAGAGGAGTAGGCAGTTAGTTTTGAGGAGGAGAGAAGGAGTGCAGTTTCGTCTTCAGTGATTTCAGGAAAGGAAGAAAAGGAGGTGGGGGTTGGGGGTTGAGAGAATGGACTAAGGGAGGGAGAGGTGGGGGTGAACTGGTTGAGAATTCAAGTTTAATCTTGTGGACCTTATCGTGGAAGTACTCAGCTAGAGTCTTGGGAGAAAGTGACGGGGGGAGTTGGAGGAGAAGGCACTTTGAGGAGAGAGTTGAGAGTGGTGAAGAGGCGTTGAGGGTTTGAGCCAAGAGAGTTTGTCAACTGGATGTAATAGTCCTGTTTGGCGAGGAAAAGAGCAGACTGGAAGGAGGTCAGCAAGAATTTGAAATGTATGAAGTCAGCATGGGCACGAGAGTTTAGCCAGAGGCATTCGGCAGAGCGGGTGCAGGAACTTAAGTAGCGGATTGTAGAGGTCAGCCAAGGCTGAGGTTTGGTACGTTTTACAGGATGGGGCATGGGAGGAGCAAGAGTGTCCAACGCAGAGGAGAGAATAGTGTTATAGGCCGAGACAGCCTCATTGACAGACTTGGATACCATAGCGGTAGAGAAGAGATTTGAGACGTTGGAGGATAGGGTCGAAGGGTCGATAGCCTGAAGATTCCTAAATGTGTTGCTTAGGATTGGACGTGCCTGGGGAGGAGGGTGTTTAAGTGTGAAAGTTATCAGATGATGGTCGGCGAGGGGATGATGTGAGGCACAGAAATGGGAGTGTGAGCAGTTTGAGGAGAGGATAAGATCGAGTCAGTGGCCATTCTGGTGAGTCGGGGCAGTGGAGCACAGCTGGAGATTGAAGGAAGATGTTAAAGCAAGAAACTGAGAAGTATGAGAGTCAGAGGGATCATTAGCATGAATGTTAAAATCCCCTAGAATGAGAGAAGGAGATGAGGGTGCAAGGAAGGAAAGCCAGGCACCAGAAAAATAAAGGGAAAGAACACGACTGAAGTCAAGGCCTAAAAACAGCCATGTGACAACAACAAGAACAAAAATAAGGTAACTTAAAATCAGGGAAAAAGAAACTTAGAAGATAAAGGAACACAACTAAAGGGGGTTCCACAAATAGGAGCACAATAGAACTGCCGAAAAAACAGTCGGGAGGCACAAAAGAAGTTCTTTGGACCGAGTAAAGTGAAAAGACAGGAAAAAACCCGCACACCCTCTCCAACACACCCTCTCCTCACTGCAGTAGAAAAAGAACTGACGTGCCTGCGTTCTTGCAGCAGTAGGGAAAGTACTCACACATGGACAGTGGAGCATGCCTTGTGCTTCATAAAGCTCTACTTATGCTTGTCATTAGTCCCGGACTGGGCAACACGATCAGCGTCACCCACTTGTGAGAATAAATATGCCTGATTGTCCTCTGAGAATTACAAGTTCTAAGCTCTGGAGGAGTTGTTCCATTTCAGCGATGTGTGATGTCATCCGCTTATGTGCCTGACTCAGTCCTAAATGTCAATAGAAATCAATGTTTTTTCATAGAAACTCCTAGATTGTGGAATTTTCTTCAATGTGAGATAAGGGCAACTATTGTTTTAATATATTTCAGGTTGGCTGTGACAATATAGTTACTTGATAGAGTGGAAGTAAACTGTATTATTTTACCTCTATTTTATGGTGTTAGTATGGAACTTGAATATGGGTTAGTGTTTTATTTATTTGAATGCCTTTTTTTTGTTGTTGAGCTAAACTAGTGCAATATTTTCAGTGATAATGATTGCTGAGGGATACAACAATTGGTAGCACCTGGATCTGAATTCCATTTCTCCCAGTGACTCTCCTTGAGACCTTGGACAAATAAGTTCCTCCCCTATTGCCTCTTAATATAGTAAGCCTTCTGAGGAAAAAACCTAACAACCATGCCTGAATTTGTAATTTGCCTTGAGCAAGGATTTACAAAAGGCAAACTAATTATATTGAAAATCCAAATCCATGAGTAACAAAAAGATGGACTGATTTTAAGCTTCTTCATAGATGACTAAGACACTATTGTCTAGGTGTGCCCCAATCACTTTTTCCTGTTATGTCAATATTGAAAGGTTTCTTTTCCTCTTTTGAAGTTTATGATTAATATTTATGTGAAGTTATTAGCCTATAGCACATGCCTCAACTTGGGGGATTGATGGCCCATTCTTTGCTATTTTCTTGAGATGTGCTAGGCAAGGGGTCTCTACCAAGAGCTTACATTATGTAGTTCTCAGAATAATCAAAATACCAGTATTCTTCATGCTCAGTTTGAGCCCATAAGATTTTCTGAGGACTCCTTCACTGAAAAGACAGGAGCACTTGAGACACAGAACACAATGAAATGATTTTCCTCTTTTTTTTTTTTGTTACATTTGTACCCAGCGCTTTCCCACTCATGGCAGGCTCAATGCGGCTTACATACTGTATACAGGTACTTATTTGTACCTGGGGCAATGGAGGGTTAAGTGACTTGCCCAGAGTCACAAGGAGCTGCCTGTGCCTTAAGTGGGACTTGAACTCAGTTCCCCAGGACCAAAGTCCACCACCCTAACCACTAGGCCACTCCTCCACTCGTACTAGATGTTGGGATGAAAAACAAATTCCTCCACTGTGTGTAATCTGTGTAAAACTCAACATCTATGAAGGATTTCCCAACGGCCAGCTCATGAAAAATTGGAAACCAAATTTGTATTGTAGCTGTGAATATCATGGCACTTTGGTCTCACCTAAATTTAGATCTTAGCAACCCCCCCCCCCCCACCCCCCGAAGGGAAAAGGCATCTGACCATCTACTCTTGGATTCTTCCTCTCCTGAACAAAAGGTCTGGATATTCATGTTCAGAAAGAACATAAATTGATCTCTCTCTGGTGTTCCCAATTTGAAAAAAATCCTATTTGCTACATCCTGATCCAGGGACCACTCATACTGGTCTTTAATTTACCTGAGGATATTTGCCAAGATGTTCTTTTCCTGCAGGTGGTATGCAGCTTGTAAGCATGGCACATTCTTCCATTAATGCCCACTGTTCCCATAAGAACAGTGGGCATTAATGGGTTAAGCAAACTGTTTGGGTGCTTAGAGCACTAAAGATAGCATAGTCCCCTCTCCTCTGTACTCTACCTAGCCTAGCCAACTGATGAAAGAGACTCAAGGACTGTCATCTACTACTACTACTATTTAACATTTCTAAAGCGCTACTAGGGTTACGCAGCGCTGTACAATTCAACATAGAAGGACAGTCCCTGCTCAAAGAGCTTACACTGCTGCCTTCTTTCAATCTGGTTGATCCAATTGTCATTGATGCCTATGCTTCTCCACAGAGCCAATATGGTACAAAACAACAACAAAAAAAGCCCTATTATTAGCACTGTTAACAGCTGCTTCCAACCATTCCCCACCTTGCCTTTCCTCCTAGTTGCTGGTGCCACAGGGTTGGTGGTGCCATGTATTCCCCTGTCCGTGGCTACTGGGAGAACTGGGCCAGCACTTTTCAACCCTGTTGCTTCTGCTACCAGTGTCTTTTTTCCCCCTTCCACTATGATATGAAGGTCACAAGAGGAAAAGGAAATGCACTAGTGGCAGGAACAGAAGAAAGTTTAGAAACAAAGCTGCCCTAAGGAGGCTAAATAAAGTAAGGTGAGAGGGTCCAGGAAGAAGACAAGGAGCAGCCCTTAAGTCAGAAGGGGCACGATGGGGACACGGGGACTGAAGCCAGGGATCAGAGATTGGATGAGCAGAGGAGAATGAAAATTCAGGGATTGGGTTAGGAAAGGGGGAGGGATGCTGAAAGTCTGGGTGGACTTTGGAAAGCAGGGACTTGTGGATGGGGAGGTCAATGGAGACTCAAACATAAGCTAGTTGTTAGATGAGGACTAGGTGATTGAGGAGAATACCAACTGAGGTCTTGCTAGGTAGAACAGAGGCTGGCAAGGAGAGACATAGGGGCTAAGGACCGATGGAGGGACAATGATTGGCCAGGGTATATGAGTGAGTAGGGAGAGTGAGCTAGGGACATGAGATGGGAATAAGAAATGGAGCCAGAGAGAGAGAGAGAGAGAGAGAGAGAGAGAAGGAAACAGAGCTAAGGAGGGGGATATTAGGAGTTGGAAAGCTGTTATGTAGGCAAAAAGTGAAGGATAATGGTGGTAAATAGATAAATGGGGGTGCAGTATAACTGTGGATAGGGAGGTTGTAAGATAAAGATGTGCAAAGTGGTAAAAAGACTGATAGATGGTTACAAGAGGGGCTAGGAAATCTTGGCGAGAGAGAGAGAGAGAAAGAGGAAATATTTGAGAGGAAGGTAAAATTATGCTTACCTGTTGATAATTTTCTTTCCTTTAGTAGTAGCAGATGAATCCAGGAACTGGTGGACTGTGTCCATCTACCAGCAGGTGGAGATAGAGATTACAAAATTGAAGGCAGTGATACCAGATGATCAGCTCCTCCTTCACTTCAGTATATGTCTCATCACCAAGCAGAATCAGACAAGAAACCAGGAAGCCTTCCTCAGCAACCAAACACAACATAAACTAGTCAGTCCGACTTTGAGAAACCATGACCGCGATGGACTCCTCTTCAGTGGTTTCTGTTCTCTCTCTTTTTTCACTCTCTTTGGGTGTTTTTTTTTTTTTTTAACTAAAGACCAGGACAAGAACAGGCAGGCAAAACAAACTTGGCTGACAGAGGGCGGGATCCTGGATTCATGTGCTGCTACTAAAGGAAAGAAAATTATCAGCAGGTAAGGCATAATTTTACCTTCCCTAGCGTATGCAGCAGACGAATCCAGGAACTGGTGGGATGTACCAAAGCAATCCCTAATTAGGATGGGAAGTCGCCGCTCCCCGAGACAGAACAGCCGCTGCAAAGGCAGCATCTGACTAGCGAAAGCACACCCGTTCCGCCCAAGAGGTAGATAACAACCTTATGGAACGAGCCTGCAACACCACTGGCGGGACGCAATCTTCCAAAAATCCAATTTTGAAAAGTCTGCATAATTTATTTATTTATTTTTGTGTGCAGAATTCTCCCCATAATAAGAGCTCAACATTAGCCCAGCAATATCACTCTCCAGAGTCCAGCAATTTTTTTGCCCCAAATTAGCTTCAACTCATTTCCCTTTCTAGAATCTTCAATCCCCAGCCTTTGCTACCCCCTTCTCTTCGGTAGACACCACCTAGCTTTTCTGTCTTCTGCTCCCCACCCCATCCCCCTGCCTATCCCTCTTTATTCCCTTCTTTTTCTCCTTGCCTTTTGCAGTTACTTTGCTACCCCTCTGCATTTCCTCTGTTCTGAAGGTCTCTTTCTCCACCCCCCCCCCCCCCCCCCAGCTTGCTCCATCCCTCACCTGCATGCAATCCCAACTCCCCCTGGGCTCCCATCTAATAAATAGCTCCGGGCCCTACTCCAACCCCTGAACACACAGCCTCTAGCTGGCTCTGGGACCCATTCTCCATGAACACAGCCTCAACTTGTTATACCCTCCTCCACAGCTAACTGCTCCAGCTTGCTCTGGGTCCCCAACCCCTGCAGTACATTCTCCAGTTTGCTCAGGGACTCCTTGTTTATAAAACACAGCCTCTCTCCTCCCCCTGTGGTATACTGTCCCAGCTTGCTCTGAGGCTGCCTTTCATAGCATACCTTTGATTTGCTCCACTTCCCCATACCCCCAGGGCATATTCCTCTGCCTGCAGCACAAACCCTCAGCTTGCTTGAGGCTTCTCCCTCTCACTTCCCTGCACAGCATGCATCCTCCAGCTCCCCCTATCCTCCTCCCCTTGATCAGGTGGCAAAAGGAGATGAAAGTGGCTGCACTTTGAGCGCTGTTCAACAGGCCTGGATCCAACTGTTCATTTACAGCTGTATGGAATCACTTTTGATTCAATTAGGCAGTGGGGCCCAAGCCAGCAGAGGAGGACAATGCAGCCCATGGACAGCCACTTGCTTTCTTCTCTTACCATGTGCTTGGGAAGAGGACAGGATAAGCAAACATTAGGGGGGGGGGGGGTTGGGAAGGAGGGGTATGTAGAAGGCCTGAGCATGTTGTGGGTGTGTGCTTTGGGGGGGGGGGGGGGGGGATAAGAGAGCACTGTGTTTTGCCACCTGTTCCTGTACAAAATCCTGCAAGGCCAGTGCAAAATTCCTCGCAGGTGGAAAATTCTGTGCAAATTCTGATTGCTCAGTTGCACAGAACTCATTATATTGTTAGCAAGTAAGTTTTGTGTAGCAATCTATAGCAATAAAGCCATTTCCGTTTTCCCAACAAGAAAAGTATGAGTGTTCTAGGGCCTGGTGTAAATTTCTAGTGCAGACTTCACAGATGGAAAATAAGAGCTGTTCCAGTTTGAGACCAGGAGTTAATACTGCTTTTTTTTTTTTTTTTAAGTTGCTAGCTGGCACCACATTTGTATTTTTTAAAAAAGCTTTATTTAGAATTAGTATTGTTTGTATGAGATTTTTTTTTTGCACTGGAAACCGCTAATGTGGCTTGATAAAAGAGGCCGCAAGTCCACAAACAGAAAACATAAATGGAAATGAGGTATTTTATATTTTTCTTATAGCTTCCAATGCCAGTACAATTGAATCTAGCAATGTTCACGAGCTTTTATAATCATTTACTTAATTTCACCATAAATTTTTTTTGTTACTTCTCAAAACACTGCCATCACCCTGTATATAACAATAGTGTTGCCTTAAATTTCAAGTGAGCAACTACTGAAGGAAAACATTAATAAAGGTTTGATGTTTTTGAAAAGTTCACATTGTTTGGTTCACTTTTTTTTTAATTTCATACATGACTTAGGAATATCTAGCCACATTTATATTACATTTACATGCACTACTGTGATGCCAACCAAAACAATTACTGAAAATCCTGCTTCAACAAAGCAGTTCATTTGAGATTTTAAAAGCAACACTGTTGTTTATATGCCAGGTGATAGTTTTTGGACAAGGTATTGGGTACCCTTGGCAAACCTATAGCTTTTTGTCCCCTCAATTAGCTTCCAGTTCCCTGCCCCTGAGACTTTTCTCACCTTTTTGCATGCTCAATGTGGCTTACAAAGTACCGTGAAGGCATCTGCTATTATGGTTAATAACAAATAAAGATGGGACTGTGTCTCTATGCAGATATGAAGATTTGCGCTCCAAAGAAAATCTGGGCAGAGCGCCACCTCCAAGTTGGGGTGTGCACCTGTAGAGACGGAGATTAAGGTCTATATTTAGAGGTGGAAGAATGCTCTAGAACCAGTGATCCATGCCTACAGATGGGACAATGTCCCAGAGCTTGAAACTGGATGGCGACCTGCAGTCAGGCTGGTCTGCTGCCACACAACGAACTAGAATAGCGCCTCACTGGTCACCACCTCTTCTCCTGTGACACCCCCCCCCCCCAAATGGAATGAACTCAGTGATCACTACGCTTTTTCTTGTTGCCATGCCAGCAGCTTCCCTGTTTGTTTTCCATGTTACATATAACAGACTTTGGTGCACTTAAGCTGGAATTCAATCTTTTGTGTATCTAATAAGTCCAAGCCGCCTCTTTTTAGCTAAAAACTGCTGTTCCATGGATGCCGCCCTCCTCTGGGAGATGGCAGCCTGCAGTACCTCAATATCAGCGGCTGCTCTCTGTCTAGCCCTCTGCCTTTCTCCTGAGCATGAACATACCCCTTATAAAAGCCTTCCCAGAATCCCACAACACCCCCATAGGGACATCCCCCCTATCATTATAGTACAAGAAGTCAGACCAAATACTTCGCAGCCAAGCATGAGACTCCGGCCGCAACACACTGGCCCTCTAGTGTCATGACTGACCCGCTTTCCTGCAGACTGTACAACACCTTGTTATCATGGCATGGTTGGAGATGACAATAGGGTGAATTTATTTATTTAAAAATATTATAAATTGCCCTAGGCAGTGTACAACACAGTAACATATATAATTCATTAGCATCGAGACAGTACATACTTAAAAACAAACACAGCAACTAACATTGTACGATGAGCAGCCTTCTACAACGCGACTCTAAACATGTGAGTAATTTGGATATCGTCCCAGGTAGAAAGCTAAGTTGAAAGGCCCACAAGATAATCAATTCACGAGAACGAAACCTAGCAGAGTAGTAAGTATAATTTCTAGACCCAGGATTGTAGCGCCTCTAGAGGTCCACCAAGTGTCATTTGGGCATACTATTTCCAAAATCTTTGCCAGCCCAGGGTATTCCAGGTCTAAGCACAACAGATCTAAGGACCCTAGACAACAGTTCAAATCACCCCCTATAAGTAAGGTACCCACCACCTTAGGCATGAGAGAGGCAAACAGGGGAGCAAAAAAAATTAGTTTTATGGCTGGTAGGTGTGTGAATGTTGAAAAAAATCAGCTCTTTATCCTCTATCCTTCCTGTAACCCAAACCCATCTTCCCTCCTCATCCCTTTCCACTGTGTAGTGAACAAAGGGGACTGTTTTACAAATTAAAACCACCACCCCTCTTCTTTTTGGAGCCCCCAGAAGAACAGAACATGGAGCCCTGAGGGCCCTATGCCAGATTTTCAGTTTCTGTCATTGTCTACATAGTTTCCTGTAGAAGGGCAACATCTACACGGGCATCCTTTAGATACTCTAGTATCTGCTTCCACTTGATGGGACTATTAATATCTTCCACATTCCAGGAGGCCACTTTGAAACCTTTATCCCTCCCCATCATCAAAGCAGATACATCCCAATCCCTATGAGAGTCTCTACCCCCAGGAACCAAGCTCCCTTCCTCTAAGAACCACAAACAGCAATCCCATCTCGCTCATCAGACCCCCCCCCCCAACAGCCCCTTAAACTGCTGAGACCACAAACCAACCCCCAATCAAGCCCAACAAAGCCTCTCCCAAAACCTATCCCCATCCTCAACACTACCCGCCTTCACAATGTCCAGAAAACTCCCCAAAGCAGCCAAAGCTCCATGCTCATGCCCCACACCCCCAATCCACAACTCATTACCTCTCACAAACACATACTCCCCCACATACAAACACATTCACTCTCCACCAATGTCCTGGTGCACCAGAAAGTCCTCAAATGGTCTTGCACATTCCCGGTCACCAACAAATCAAGAAGGCCACACTGTCACTATGTCATCTGTCAGCGATTCAGGCTCCCGATCAGGTCCCCCTTCCTCAGAGCTATTGTTGTGATCCACCAAGTCTGAAGCAGTGTCAACAGAACCAGGCAAATCGCCACCAGAGAGGGCTGACACAGATAGCCGTTGGTACTCCTGCGTTGGTTGGCGCACTGCTACTCTCAGTGTTTCAACATAAAGCCGGCCACCTCCTTAAGCACAGACTGCAGCAGCATCCACTTGCCAGAGCCTGGCTGTCTAGACTGCTGAATCACCTTCATACAAGGAGCCTTGGGGTTCAGCAACTTAATAAAAGTCCTTAGTTTCCTTCTTACCCTTTGCATGACCATTAAGTGTGTAGGAAACCACATCCCAACCTGAAGCCCTCTGTTCTGCAATTCTTTTTCGGACGCAAGTCCCCTCCATTTGACATATGTTAAAAACTTTTACGCTAAGTATTTGGTATAAATATTATATGGCAAAGGCTAAGGTAGTGCTAGTTTTGAAGTGGAATCAATACTAAAAAAAAAAAAATCAATTTAATTAATTATATCCTTGACACCAATGAGGTGGGTGCTGTAAATCTCGCAACCACTGAAGGAGGTTAGTGAGTTGCAATGCTGAGGTGTCTGGACTGAACATCTATAATTGTGGAAGACAGGACAGATTTGGACTACTGTGTTTGGTGAATGAGTCCTATAATAAGAAATTAGCCTTTCTACAGATTCTTTTCGCAGGGCCACAATTCCCTACGATGCTGCACAGTAACTTGACTTAGATCAGGAAACATGCGCAGCTCAACATGATCGTAGGTACAGCTTTTGTCCTTACAAGCCTGCCTGAGTACCATCTCAGTCTCCTGGTACCGTTATAATTTGACCACCAAGGCGCTCGGTGACATATTGGGGTCAGGTTTGGGCCATAATTCCTGATGCGTCCGTTCTACCACAAAAGGCAGGCTCACAATCTTGGTGGGAAAACAAGCATGCAGGATATTCTGAACATAGGCCACCACATTAGGACCCTCAAAGTACTGAGGCAGACCAATAATGCGCAAATTGGATCTTCTACTTCTATTTTCCTGCTTCTCCAGCTTTGTCAAACTCCTCCTCCAACTGCTGCTAGAAGCACACTTTATCCTGTTTCTCTCCTGCCCAGTCCTCCTCCAGCTCCAGGAATTTAACATCCACTGTCTCCAAATGTGTTGAGAATATTTACAGCTTTTCCTCCAACCTCATGTTCAACACCTCTGCAATCTCAATCTTAGCATCCTGAAACTCTATCAGAAGCTGCACGTACCTGGGGTTGGTATCTCCACCCGAAGTGAGAGAAGCAGGAAAAGCATGTGGTGAGGAGTCAGACTCTGTGGGACTAAGAGTACCACCCCCTGCGCCATCGTAAGGCTGCTTGGCAGCATACATGTCCTTGATGGAAGGGCCAATTATAGGTTTGATTTGCTTCGGCATCGCCACGCAGCAGCCGGCCAATAAAGACCTAACTTCCTGGTACAGAATGAGCCAGAGTCGTGGACCTGGAACAGAGAGCAGAGTTCAGCAGGGGGAGAGGCATAGATCTGAGCTAAACACGTCCAACCACCATGTCTGCTCATCAGAGACTTACAAAGACTCTTTTGAGGAAAGCAATTTTTTTCTCTGTAATCCATTCTGATACCTCCTTTATGTGGAAAGTGGTTCAGCGATGGCAGCAGAGAGGGGGTAGTCTGTGACAGAGGTTACTGCTTCCTTAAGCTTGTCCCCAGAAAAATTCCCTCTACTGTAAGCCTTTCATGCATGTCTTCACTAATAGCCATAGAAGCGGGCCTCTTGTGTTGCTTCAGAAACGCTGTAGATAAGATGTGAGAAACATCTGGTTCATTCGATTAATGAACAAGTTCTTCCTGTGTTTGAGGGAGAAATTGAGAATTTTTGTGCCTCTTCTAGAACAAAATGCATAAAATATGAATTTGTAGATCTCACAAAATATGAGAGGCTTAAACACAGCATTCTAAAAAGCGGTTTTCCTATAGAGATCCAAAATATGTGAACTACATCCCGAACACCGTTACGGAACTATGTAAGCCACACTGAGCCTGCAAATAGGTGGGAAAATGTGGGAAACAAATGTAACGAACAAATAAATAAACAAAATAAATAAAATACCAACTCCGAAGAGGCACTAATAAGTGGCTCCCTGGACTCAACTCTGAATTTAAAGGCAACAGCCTCATACATTCTGTCCATGAAAATTAGAAAGGATAGGCCCTCCAAGGGATACCTATCTCTCAACTGTGGAGGAAGGTAGAGCATAGGAGCCAACTCTGTGGGTGCTTGAGCACCCCCAATATTGACCAAACGTCTTGTCTGTGTCCAGGGAGGGCTAATTTCCATTGGGTTTTAGCACCCCCAAACATTTTGGAAAGTTGGCTCCCTTGAGATAGAGGGTGGTCAGAAGAATTTCTATTCAGAGTTAAGTCTGTTCTGACACATCAGCTGGACTCCCTGACTCTTAAGACTCAAGCCGTAGTTTGTAAGGACACTGGCTGTCAAACTACAGCCTCAATATGTTACAAGATGGTTCAATGAGGACAGGGGATTGAATGCCACTAAAAAGCAAAGAAGCTAACTGGCCCTGAATTTGTGCACATGCATAAATGATGATTCACGTCATCAAGACATTAATTTTGACACCATATCACTCAGAACCATGGCAATGTTCTGAACAAAAGTACCCTAACGGTTAGAAAAATGGGCTAAGAACCAGAGAAGACTGGTTTAAATCTCATTACGGCTCCTTGTGATCTTGGAGAAAGTCACTTAACTCTCCATTTCCTCAGGTACAAACTTAGATTGTGAGCCCTCCAGTGATAGGGAAATACCTACTGTACCTAATTATAACCTGTCTTGAGCTACAACTGAAAAAGGCAGGAGCCAAATCCAAACAGATAGACAAACTGGTTCATTTAGTGCCAATGACAGTGCTGATGTACTAAGCCAGAAGCTCTACCTGATTAAGGTACTAGTTGAGAGCTTTGAGGATTTTTCTGATCATTTCCTTCTCAAAGATTAAAGGCCAAAACTGAGAAGTCTCAGAAAAAGATATGTACATGTAGCTGTGATTTAGACCTCTGAGATCAGTTCCTGAAAAAAGCCACTTACAGAACACAGCAAGTGTGTGTCAATTTTCCTGCTCTCAGACTCTAGTGCTGATCAAGACTTGTACTGAGCTTTTGGTGCCTCTGCCAAATGTTGATTCTTTTTGGGTCCAAGACTGACCCTCAGAAATCATTCTTGTGGACTGAGCAGAGAAGAGTAGGAAGATTTCCTTCTCCTGGGTTTGCATTTTGTAGCCAGAAATTAATTCAGTGCGTACGTTTTTTTTTTTTTTTTAAGTAATGTCTTCAATGCCTAGTCCTTTGCTTTGTGAAGAAGTCTGAGCAACCTAGAGAGATCCATAATCATCAAATGGCTAAGTTATGGATATGCTTGCCACTGAGTATAACAAGATAGTTATCCACATATATTTAAGCCTATCTGTGTGGCCTGAATTAGCTGTATAACTTTGTACCCAAAGCTTAGAAAATTTGATAACCTTCTACAATACAGAAGCTGAAAACAAATATACACCCAAACTGTGAAAACCAGAATTCTGTAGTATGGGAGGAAATGTAATAAGAAACATATCTATATGACACTGTGGACTAAAAATAGATTTCAGGGGTTCCATAAGACAGAAACTGCATGGGAAATCATGTGCAAAGGTTTTTGAAGTTTTTCCTGAAAGTTCTGGCAGATGAACTGCATTGGTGCTGTCAGATGACATCACCCACATGTAACTTGTTATCTTGCTTGTTCTTGAAGATATTCACTTTCTAAAACAAACTCAAACAAACAATACAAAAAAGTAGTAAAAACCATACAGGCTGACAGGATGCAATTATTGGATATGGTATGCCTGAAACTCAGAATTTTTCATGGGTTTTCAGACAATGATTAAAATAATCTGTTTCTTCAAGTTCCATTTTAGAGAAATGAGAGTGAAGAGATGAAGCCAAGTAGAAACAGCCTTCTTACTTGTCTAGCAGCGAAGCTTTGGGGATTGAGCCCTGAGCCGATTGCCCCAAGGCCTATGGAAGGTAGTGTGGAACCAGAAGGAGAAAGCTTGTAGCTGGGAGAAGGGGAGAAGGGAGAGCAGGGAGCCTCATCCCCAAGGCACCCATCTTGATTGGAGAAAGGCAAAGTCAGCTGAAGCAGTAGTTAAGTCAGTCAGTAGGTGGTGGTTAGTGAAGCAACAGTGCAAGTGGGAAGGAAGGAGAAACAAAGAGCACTGTGAGTGACTGGTAATCTGTAATTGTACTGTAATTTGATACTGTGTGGTCTATAGCATACTATGAAGAGGTCTGATAAATAAACATCAGTTGCACTGACATTATTGATCATTACTTCTAGTTACTTTTTATACATTCATGAATTTCACAATTTTGGCTGATAGACATGGCTTTCAATATTTTTGCTAAGGTTTACACTTCGGGCATATGCACCATGGAACAAATCTTGAATTTAGCATTTTCAGACAAGAATACTACAGTGTCTTTTCCCTTCCTTTAGCTGCAGAAGTTAAGTTACTGGGCAAAATTTAGCAACAATTTTGACTTGTAGGCCCTACGTAATTTTTTTCTCCCTATTTTCACCCAAACTTAAGTCCAATATTATATCTGCTACAAGAAGACATACTGCAAAACACAGGAAAATAACTTTTTAAATAAAGGCAGGAGGTCCTCTTTTTCAGATGTGATCCCTAAACTGATAATGAAAGAAGCCCCCCCCCCCTTAGAGAAACATGCATGTGCAATTTTTCCTTCACTCAGTTTCTTCTATATACTACAAAGAAGAAGCAAACAATCCCATTTAAACATAACTCAGAATCCACCGTCCTATTAACTTCTAAAAGCATCACCAAGCATCAAATAACCTATTAGAAATATTTACAGAGGGCCACATTAGTTGCTCCTGGCAAAATTAGGGGTTGACTACTACTACCACTACTAATCATTTCTATAGCGCTACTAGAAGTATGCAGTGCTGTACACATTATATACAGATACTTTCTCTGTCCCTAGGGGGCTCACAATCTAATTTTTTTGTGCCTGGGGCAATAGAGAATTAAGTGACTTGCCCAAGGTCACAAGGAGCTGCAGTGGGAATCAAACCCAGGTTGCCAGGATCAAAGCCCGCTGCACTAACCATTGGGTACTCTCAGAACTCTTGTGGAGGACCACTAAGATTCTTCTCACTGCTCTAAAGGAGGACTCCATGTGCCCTAGTGAAGGTAAGAACTACTTCCATCACCTTATTTCTAAGAAGGGAGGGAAGACTGTGGCTCAGGTAGCTCATTGCTTGCCTCCTCCCTCCCCTAATTGTTCCTGCTAGCTCCATCTACTAACTAACTACTAACATTTCTAAAGCGCTACTAGGGTTATGCAGCGCTGTACAATTTAAACATAGAAGGACGGTCCCCGCTCAAAGAGCTTACAATCTAAAAGACAAGAGAACAATCTAAAGACAAGTGTACAATCTAGAGGACGAGTGAACAGTTAATCTGATAGGGTGGATAGATTGGGGCATTCTATATTTCTCAAGCGGTTAGGCGCCGAAGGCAGCATTGAAGAGGTGAGTTTTAAGCAGAGATTTGAAGATGGGTAGGGAGGGGGCATGGCGTATGGGTAAAGGAAGATTGTTCCAGGCATAGGGTGAGTCAAGGCAGAATGAGTGGAGCCTGGAGTTGGCAGTGGTGGAGAAGGGTACTGAGAGAAGGGCTTTGTCCTGTGAGCGGAGGTTATGGGCGGGAACATAGGGGGAGATGAGGGTGGAGAGGTAGCGAGGAGCAGCAGACTGAATGCATTTGTAGGTTGATCTTGCTTTTTTTTTTTTTTTTTTAAATCACCAGAGGCCAGACTTTCACTAGTATCATTGTCTGCCTATGGGATGGTGGAAACCCCAAAAGTTGGTCAACAATACTAGAAAAGCTGATCACAGGAGCAACGAGATTTAGAAAAGCAGTCAAGGGGGTGAACAAGAAAACAATCTCCAGAAATGCTGAGGATTGTAAAAAAGGCATCCATCTGCTGGTTTTGGCTCATGGGTTCCAATATTATTGATGCTTAATCTTAATAACTGGGATACCATGGCTAATGCACAAATGACTATGTGGATTTTTAGTTTTAGATCTGCCCTCCAAACTTTGGGTGCCCTAGACTGCACAGAATTCCGTACAGGAAAGACAAAATTCTGTGCAAATTCTGCATTGTGCAGTAGTGCAGAATTCCCCCAGGAGTAGTTTATGCTGTATGATTAACACAGTAATCAGCCTAGATAATCATGACATCAGATTAATACAAATCAAATGTTTCATGAAGTTGCATAAATATTTTTGTAAACTATTGGAATATAATTAATGACAATGCTGATCTTCTTTGGGGGAGAGATTTCTGTTAAATTATGACGCTGTAGTTTATTTTAGCATATTCATATGTTAATGATGCTTTTGCAGTGTACATATTTTAAAATTAGATTTTTTAGAATTTTAACTAGCTTATTTATTTAAAATATTTATAGACCGCACAATCCAAGAGTAGTTGGTGGTTCACAACAATATATTCATTGTATTTGTGACCTGGAGTGGCCACTGTTGGAAACAGGATGCTGGGTTCGATGGACCTTTGGTTTTTCCCAGCATGGCAATACTTATGTACTTAATATACTCTGTTCGCAAAAAACAAGATGGAGGCTGTGGAGTGCCATTTATAGTTAGATTGTTCTTTACACTTTAAAGAAAGATGAAAATGATTCTTATGCCCAGGGTTTCTTATATCCTATCTATACTGCCTTCTCTATGTCCCAAATCTCTATATAAGATGGATTGATAAGAAATTCTCTGTATTTATTTGGCAAAATAAAAAACCCCGAATTGAACTAGGAAAATTGAAAGCATCCAATTTTAATGGTGGACTAAATTATTCTGACTTTTATCATCATCATTTAGCTACCTTAGCTAAATATGGTGCTTCTTGGCTACTCTTTCTAATGATCTCTCCTTCTTGGTTAGAAGCTGAAGCACATCTCTCACCCCAGTATCTATGATGATAACCATGAAAATTCCTAGTATTGTCAAAAGATGGATACTATATCATCAACTTACTTTGCTCTTCAACAGCTGGACAAATTAGCTGATAATTCTATAATGTTTAATTTGAAAATGAGTATTTGGAACAATCCTAAAATTATGATAACAAAAAAAAGATGCATTTCTTAGAAAATTTGGTAAAAATATATTTGGTCTCTAGATCAGATTATTTCTCAAAACAAATTGTTAACTCTGAATGACCTTAAAATTAAGTTTCCTTTCTTATCCCCTAAAGCTTCCCAAAGGTCTACACTCAATTTTTTAAAATGATAATCCCTCCTTTTCAAGCTTCACTTAGGAAATAGTGCGAGTCAACCCTTATGAAAGCAAAGCTGTATCCACTTTTTATAAAATGTTTAGAGATAAATTGTTTATATTTGATGTTAAATTATATGAGTCCTGGAAATCAGATATTGATGACTCCTCAACCCAATCTTCATGGCCTATAATATGCTCACGTTAATAGACCATTGCTTTCTACTGGCCTATTACAATCTCTATTTTCCTTCTTACATTGTTCATTATGGACTCCTAGGAAATTGTGGAGAGCCAAACTGAAACGGACTCCTGATGGCACTGTTCTGCATCTTCTGGCTCCCTGAGACATATGGCATTTGACTGTCCGATTAAACCTTTTTGGTTGGAAATTTGTGCAACTATTTCGTCTATCACCAATTGCTCGTCAGACATAACTTATGATATTGTAGTCCTTCGGTCTTAGAATCCATGTTTTCACTCCTCGACCAGCAAGCCCAAGCTAATAGACTCACTGATGGCTATTGGTATTCAACATGTTCTCAAGAACTGGAAATTTACCAAATTTCTCAATTATTCTTTCTGGTGGAATACAGTCAATACAAAAAAATATGAACTACATACCTCTGAAAAGAAATCAAATATAATTTCACAGGAACTGGTAACCCGTCGACATATTTTTGCAATCTCTCTAATTACTATTATACAACACATATATGTGAGATGTATTTTGTACTAGTTTTCTATTGTTATGCTTGATTATTGTTTACTTTCTTAAAAACTTCAATAAAATTATTTGAACTAAAAAAACAAACAAAAAAAAGGCAGATTTTATGTGCTGCAGCCAGCACTAGTACAATAAATCCCTCCTCTCAGTACCCTTCTCCACCACCGCCAACTCCAGGCTCCGCTCATTCTGCCTCGCCTCACCCTATGCTTGGAACAACCTTCCTGAACCCTTACGCCAAGCCCCCTCCCTGCCCATCTTCAAGTCTTTGCTTAAAGCCCACCTCTTCAATGCTGCGTTCGGCACCTAACCCTTACCGTTCAGTGAATCCAGACTGCCCCAATTTGACTGCCCCTATCGGACCGACCGTTCACTTGTCTATTAGATTGTAAGCTCTTTGAGCAGGGACTGTCTCTCTTTGTTAAATTGTACAGCGCTGCGTAACCCTAGTAGCGCTCTAGAAATGTTAAGTAGTAGTAGTAATATCCCAATAGCTTCAATACTTCTAATGGATGGCAATGTTTTGAGTGTAAGATGGCTTTTGACTCTTTGTCCTAATAGGCTAGAATTCAAGGATGTGAACAATGAAATACAGGCATTCCTTGCATTACCTGTTCATCCCAATAACTATTCTAAAACCTAATGAATGAAAAATATAGATTAAACTATTAGGATTAGACTACTACAAACATACCGGAAACAAACATAACAATTACTTTTCGGGGGGGGGGGGGGGGGGGGGGGTGTCCAGACTGGAGGGAGAGCTATCAGAATGCGGAAAGAGGTAAGAAAATTCTTATTCTTTATTTTGTTCTGACCACCAACGGACATGTCTAAGTAATAGTGGGAAACAAAGCATCGTAAATAATTTATCTTCAAAGAACTACATATAAAGGTACTCAACTGTCAATTATGTAGTGCTTAGAAACAAAGAATTCCAAACTGATGCCTTCCATCTCTTTCTACAGATATTTCAGTCTTATTTTACACAAACTATAAGGAGGACAGTTGCAGGAGGATATATTCTTATAAATTCACAACTTCTCTGCCTCCAGACAGAATGACGACATAAGTAATCCTTTTTTGCCAGGGTTAGATAACACAAATAACTGTTCTCTTTTTATAACTGTCTTTAGTCACTTACATATAAAGCTTAAGGGCAAAATATTCAAAGGTACTTATCTAGGCAGCAAGTGCTCCTAACCAGATAAGCAGAACTGATCAGGGGCAGTCGATTCTTTCAGTAGCATTAGCCAGATAATGCCACTGAAAATGACTATAAACAATCATGGCATTATAGAAATACTATGGGGGTAGTCTGAGGGGGGGGGGGGGGGGGGGGGTAGTCTGGGGTTGGAGCCTGGGTGGAGCTGGGATTTATTTGGAGACCTGCAATAGTCAGTGCCAGTAACGAGATAACTCAGGATAAGAAAAAGTTGTTCTATGTTATCTAGATTTGTATCTGGATAATGGTGTTAAATATCGCCATTAACTGGATACTACTACTACTATTTAGCATTTCTATAGCGCTACAAGGCGTACGCAGCGCTGCACAAACATAGAAGAAAGACAGTCCCTGCTCAAAGAGCTTACAATCTAATAGACAAAAAATAAATAAAGTAAGCAAATCAAATCAATTAATGTGAACGGGAAGGAAGAGAGGAGGGTAGATGGAGGCGAGTTGTTACAAGTGGTTATGAGTCAAAAGCAATGTTAAAGAGGTGGGCTTTCAGTCTAGATTTAAAGGTGGCCAAGGATGGGGCAAGACGTAGGGGCTCAGGAAGTTTATTCCAGGCGTAGGGTGCAGCGAGACAGAAGGCGCGAAGTCTGGAGTTGGCAGTAGTGGAGAAGGGAACAGATAAGAAGGATTTATCCATGGAGCAGTGGCGTACCGGGGGGGGGGGGGGGGGGGGCGGTGGGGGCAGCAATCAGCGTCATACTCAGATATTCAGTGCTGAAATCTGAATACCAGCCAGTGTAGAGCATCATTGTTATAACATAGTAACTGTTGGCAGATAAAGACCTGCACAGTCCATCCATCCAGTCTGCCCAACAAGGTGGCCAGAGTTGAATCCGGCATTCTGCACACGTTCCATTTCTTCATTAACCTCTGTTTCTCCCTGACAATTTTGGGGCACAGATTGTAGAAGTCTGCCCGGAACTGGTCTTAGTTGCTAACTACTGGAGTTGTTATCGAAGCCCATTCCAGCCTTGATCCTGAATCGGTTTTGCAACTTACGGGACCTAGACTGTAGAAGTCTGCCCGGCATTAGTCTTACATCCCAACCTCTGAAACTACTGCCATAGCTCACTCTGTTTATGTCATTTAAGTTTTGCTTTTATTGGATTCCATCCTGTCTATATAGTGTTCCTCTCTGTTTTTCACACACATTTTTTTAATTATGTCACTGTTTTTGTCGTCACAACCTCCTGCAGGAGGAAATTCCTGACATTGCTGGTCTCCCATCCTGCAACCGCAACTTATAACCTCTAGTTCTAACATTTCCCCATCTATGAAAAAGATTAATCTTCATATCATTTTTGTCACCTTCCTCTGAACTATCTCAAGTCTTTTGATGTCCTTAGCAAGATAGGCCCCCAAAATTGAACACAATACTCCAAATGTGGCCTCACCAATTACTTGTTAACACCTCCTTTCTTCTACTGGAAATGCTGTTCTCTATGCTACTTAGCATCATTCTGGCTAGAGCCACCACCCTGTCACACTTTCATTGCCTTAAGATCCTCTAACACTATCACCCCAAGGTCCCTCTCCCAGTCTGTGCTCATCAGCTGTTCAACCCCCTAGCCAATACAACTGTCTTGGATTTCTACATACCATGTGCATCACTATGAACTTCTATGCATTACATTTTAACTGGCAAACTGACTATTCTTCTAACCTTTTTGGATCATTTCCTCTGGGGTGAGTGACCACTCTGTTGCACATCTTCGTGTTGTCCACAAAAACTTTCCGTTCTAACCCTTCAGCAACATCACTCGCAAATATTTTAAATAGCAATGGCCCCAATACAGATCCTTGGGGTTACTCCACTACTCATCTTTCTTTTCTCCAAGTGAATTCTAATTTCTAATCTTGTTCACCACTTTGGGTCCTAACTGCAGCCATTCTGATTCAATACAAAAAAAAAATAAATACAAAACAATCTTGAAATCCGCATATACAACAAGGTTAAATGTGGATAACAATATACAAGAAATTGATCAATCAATGTGAATTACTGAACAGTGAAGATACTTACCTATAAGCCGGTATTCTCCAAAGACAGCAGGCCTTAAATTCTCACATTTGGGTAACGTGATCCGCATTGCACAGATCGGGAGCTTACATCAAGCAGAAGAGAGCTTTGTGGAGCTGTGAGAGCGCAGGACCACCAGTTCAATACTATAGCATATGAAAAAAGAGAGGAGACAACTCCTAGGGGAAGTGGGAGGGTTTGTGAGAATATAAGGCCTGCTGGCCTCGGAGAATACCTGCTACAGGTAAGTATTTTCGCTTTCTCTGAGGACAAGCAGGTTCTCACATGTGGGGAATCCCTAGCAACCAGGCTCACTGAAAACAATAACCATTGATCAATTGGACTTTGCAACGGTGAGAACAGAACAGAGATCAACTTGAAACTATATACAACCTGAGAGAGAGAGTGCAGACTGCAACAGAACAAAACAGGCTTAGGAGAATGGAGCTGGATTCTAAGACCAAAACAGATTCTGCAGTATTGTCTGTCGAAACCAACTGTCGCGTCGGGTATCCTGCTGAAGACAGTAATGAGATGTGAATGTGTGGACTGAAGACCACAATGCAGCCTTGCAAATTTCTTCAATGGAGGCTGACCGCAAGTGGGCTACCAACGCAGTCATGGATCTGACATTGTGAGCCTTGTCATAACCCACCGGGGTCAGCCCAGCCAGGAAATAAGTGAAAAAAATGTAATCTGCCAGCCAATTAGAGATTGTGTGTTTCCTGATGGTGACCCCCATTCTGTTGGGATCAAAAGAGACAAAAAGTTGAGCGGACTAGCTCTGGAGCCTATGAGGTCGGGGAAAGAATGTTGGCAAGACAATTGACTGGTTCTGATGGCATTCCGACATAACCTTAGGCAGGAACTTAGGGTGCGTGCAGAGGACTACTCTGTCCTGATGAAACCTAGTATAAGGTGCATCCACCACTAAGGCCTGAAGCTCACAAACCCTGTGAGCTCAAGTAACAGCCACCAAGAAAATGACTTTCCAGGTCAAGTACTTCAGATGACAGGAATCTAGTGGCTCGAAAGGAGTTTCATTAGCTGGGTGAGAATGTTGAGGTCCCATGACACAGGTTGAGGTCTAACAGGGGGCTTTGACAAAAGCAAACAACAACTAGAAGCTGTCCAGAGATGGGCTTACCATTTACAAGATAATGATAAGCACTAATTGCACTGAGATGAACCCATACAGAGTTTGTCTCAAGGGCAGACTCGGGAAGGTGTATGAGGTATTAGAGCAAGATTTGTGTGGGGCAGGAAATAGGATATTGAGCCTTGCCCTCACACCAGATGACAAACGCCGTTCATTTAAAAAAGAGTAACAACTCTTAATGGAATCTTTCCAGGAGACCAGCAAGACACTCTCAGGAAGAGACAAAGAAGCAAATTTTAGGCTCTCAACACCCAGACCATGAGGGCCAGAGACTGGAGACTGGGATGCAGAAGAGTTCCCTTGTTCTGCATGATGAGGATCGGAAAACACTCCGATCTCCATGGTTCTTCGGAGGATAACTTCAGAAGAAGAGGGAACTAGATCTCTTGGGGCCAGTAAGAAGGAATCAAAATCATGATCCCGTTGTCTTGCTTGAGTTTCAGCAAAGTCTTCCTACAGGGGTATGCACACAGAAGACTTGTCCACCAATGCAGGAGGAAGGAATCCGACACTAGTCTGTTGTGGGCCTGAAGCAACTGAGGGACTGATTGATCTGAGTAGCAAAGAGATCCGATGAAGGAGTGGCCCCATGCTTGGAAGATCTCCCATGCAGCACCCATGTTGAGAGACCACTTGTGTGGCTACATGACCCTGCTCAGTCTGTTGGCCAGGCTGTTGTTTTTGCCCGCCAGGTAAGTGGCTCAAAGGAACATGCCATGCCAGAGAGCTCAACACCACATCTGAACGTCCTCCTGACACAGAGGGCGTGATCTGGTGCCCCCCTGCTTGTTAGTGTAATACATCGCAACCTGATTGTCTGTTTGAATGAATACAATTTGGTGAAGACAGCCAATCTCTAAAAACCTTTAGACCTTCCAAATAGCCTGAAGCTCCAGAAGATTGATCTGGAAATTTGTTTCCTGGGTGGACTGAGCACCTTGAGTGTGAAGCCCATCTACATGAGCTCCCCAAACCAGGTGAGATGCATCCGTCTTCAGCACTTTTTGCGACTGAGGAATTTAGAATGGAAGTTTCAGAGACAAATTGGATTGAAAGGTCCTCCACCACAACCATGAGTGAGCAATCTCCGGGGACACTCGGATGACATCCTCTAGATCCCTCATGGCTTCGTACAACTGAAAAGCTAGGGTCCATTGGGCAGTTCTCATGTGAAGATGTGTGATGGACATCACAAACTGTGGATGTCATGTGGCTCAACAAACTCAATATTTGTGGAGCTGTGACCTATAGAGAGGTTTGAACCTGAGAAACCATTGCGACTAGAGCATCCTCTCTTGGCCCTGGGAGGAAGGCTTGAACCTTCTGCGTATTGAGCAGGGCTCAAATTAATTTCAATTGCTAGACAGGGTGAAGATGGTGTGGTAGTTTAAAATGAACCTTAGTAACGCACCCGAATAGTCCTCCGCAAGGACTCCCAAGCACCGTCCTCCAACGTGTTCTTCACCAGCCAATCACTGAGATAAGGGAACACATGAACTCCCAGTCTGTGTAGCGACTCTGCAACTACCATTAGATATTTCGTAAAAACCCTGGAAACTAATGTGAGGCCAAAAGGCAACATACGATACTGGATTTTCTGTGTTCCCAGTCAAAATCACGGGATGTGTGTGTAAGCATCCCTCAAGTCCACACAGCATAGCCAATCATTTTCCTGAATTGTGGGGAGAAGGGTACCCAGGGAAACAATCCTGAACTTTTCTTTGACCAGGAATTTGTTCAGGGTCCTTAGGTCAGAGAAGGGACACATCCCACCTGTCTTCCTTTACACAAGGAAGAACCTGGAATAGAGTTCCTGCCCTTCCTTCCCCGCTGGAATGTGATCGACCGCATGGGCCTTCAGAAGGGCTGAGAATTCTTCTGCAAGTACTTGCTCATGTTGACAGCTGAAGTGGTGGGCAATTTGCTGTCTCTGCCATCAATGCAGGGCGTAACCGAGACGGACTATTTGAAGAACCCCACTGACCAGAATTTACAAGGGGCCAGCTTTCATGGAAAAACGTCAGCCTCCCCCTGACCGGCAAGTCATTCAGTACAGTCACTGTTACTGCGGTTATTCTCTGCTGGAGCCAGTAAAAAACTCGTTCCTTGCTTCAACTGGGGAGCTAGTGGGGCTGAGCCTATTGAGGTGGATGAGAGGAGGCAGCGTACCTCAGTCTTTGCGAGTTGTAGGGACCATTCCTCGACTTGCCAAAATACCTCCTACAGGAGAAGGCAGATGCAGAAGGCGCCCGGTGGGAGAGAGAATGGATGTTATCAGTATGTTTCTTGATTTGGTCAGCGACCTCTTCCACCTTTTCTCCAAAAAGGTTATTCCCCCAGCATGGGGCATCCGAAAACCTCTGCTGAAGCACTGGTTCCAAGTCAGAGACACACAGCTATGAGAGTCTGGATATCGGCAGCAGAGGTTTATAAAACCCAGGGTTACTCTGAATCTAGTACATGGTGTTAATTTTGGGGGGAGTGCCAGGACAGACAGAGGGGACTCCCAATTTCACACAAGAACATCAAGTAAGATCTCGTGACATGGGAGTGTCACAGCCTCTCTAGGAGGAGACTTGTAGTCCAGGACCTTGATCATCTTGGACCTGGGCTTGTCCTCCAACTCCAAAGGAAATGGAATGGTAGCCACAATTTCCTTAACAAAAGAGGGGAAAGAAAGGTTCTCTGGAGGAGACTTTCTGCTTTCCTGTATAGGGGAGGGGTCAGATGGTATTCCATAAGACTCCTTCTCTGAGAAGTACTGAAGGTCATCATCTGACTCCCAAGAATGCTCCTCAGCGGTATCAGACAAAACCTCCCTGAAGAAGGCTGAGACCAAGCCTGCATCAACCTAGAGGAGCCAAGTCCTCGAGAGGGGTGTCGAGGAGTTGGTTCCCACATCAATCTAGTGAAGCTTCCTCCACTGGTGTCGAGGGAGTGCCAGCTTGGGCAGCAGTCAACACCGGTGTTGCATGTGACACCGGCATTGGAGGCCTCACCGCAGGCTGAGGGCCAAGCAGGGCTACAACTAGAGGCATGGCGAACAGAATGTGAAATCATCCTGGTGCTTCGGGGTTGGGTCCGATGCAGGTCAGGTCCTGGGGGCTCTGCAGAGCAGGTGGCGCCGAGGCAGGTGGAAATTCACTCGATGCACAACTGCTTCCAAGTGTTGACAGGTCTATTAGCCATATGGACGATGCTTCTGACACTGATGCAGACGCTGTCAAGGATTTGGACCGGGCACCAAAAATCTCTCTTTGAGCCTCTCTGGCCAACTGAATCCTTTTCTTCATGCGAAGACACGGACACAGTCGGAAGGGTTATGATCAGGTCCCAAAGACTGAAGACACAAAGAATGGGTGTCTGTAGCAGAGATGGTCCTATTGCACTGGGAACAGCGCTTAAGGCTACTGGGAACTTTCGTGGACATCCAAGGAAAAACTTCCGTGGCCAAACCAAATGACTCGATGGTGTTGAAAAAGGGCAAAGCAACCAAGAAAAAAATAAAAGGAGAACCAGATCGAAGTCAAGGCCTAACTACAGCCTACTGACAAGGAAAAAGAAAGGAAACTTAAAAGCGCGGGGTGGGGGGACAACTAAAAAAAAAAAGAGAAGGGAAAGGGAAGAACTCAAATAGTGGACCAAGAAGAAACACAGTGAAAAATGTCGTCCAAAAGCACTCAAGCTCTCTCTCGAACCGGGCTGTGAGGAGCAGAGGAAAAATGGTGTCCACTCCCCTCTGTGGGAAAAAAAAAAAAAGAACTGAAGGTCCCGCAATCTCACAGAGGGCAGGAAGGCACTCACGCATGCGCAGTGGAGAAAGTCTCTCACTTCTCAAAGCTCTTCTCAGCTTGATATAAGCGCCGAACTGGGTCTCTACTGACCTCCAACAAAAAGCAGAAAATCTGAACAAAATTACTTTCTCCAAAGGCTGGGAATAAAGAGGTGCTGTTGCTGGGGGATTTCAACTTGCCAGATACAGATTGGAGTGTTCCATCTGCAGAATCGGAAAGTAGAGAGATAGTGGATGCCTTTCAAAGTGCTCTCCTCAGGAAAATGATGACAGAACCCACTAGAGAAGAGGTGATGCTGGATCTTGTGCTCTAAATGGGAAAAATATGTCTAATGTCTGGGTG
Source organism: Microcaecilia unicolor (assembly GCF_901765095.1). Taxonomy (NCBI): domain Eukaryota; kingdom Metazoa; phylum Chordata; class Amphibia; order Gymnophiona; family Siphonopidae; genus Microcaecilia; species Microcaecilia unicolor. The sequence continues at coordinate 384,924,456 of NC_044031.1, forward strand.
GGTGCCCTCCTGGGCAGTAGTGATCATTAAACTGAATGTTCAATATAGGACCTAAAAAAGAGTGTAGCCACACAAAACAAAGTCTGGAGTAAAATGAGGGAGTACCTGAGAGAAGAGCTAGCATAGTGAGAGGATATAAGAGAAGTGGAAAGTCAGAGGTCCAAGCTGAAAGGAGCAATACACATGGCAACTGATCTTTATGTAAGGAAAGTAAATAAAAGCAAGAGGAAAAGGAAACATACAGTTCACCAAACAACTGTCTGATGGAATAAAGGAAAAACAGGTGGCATTTATGAAGTACATTAGAACATAGAAAGAATACCACATAAAACTCGAAGTAAAAAGAGAAATAAGGCTGGCAAAAGCGCAGGCAGAAGAAAAATGACTAGAGGCACAGAGGTGACAAGACATTTTTCCAAGTATATTGGGGAAAGGAGACAGGCTAGAAATGGAACCGAGACTGAAAGATGCTGAGAAGCAACATGTGGAGAGTGATGAGGGAAAGGCAGACATACTATAATCTATTTATTTGGATTTCGATCACAGCTTTTTTGGTAGTAGCTCAAGGAGAGTTACATTCAGGTACACTGGGTATTTCTCTGTCTAATTTTGTACCTGAGGCAATGGAGGGTTAAGTGACTTGCCAAAATAATTTATTTTATTTATTTATTGCATTTGTATCCCACATTCACCCACCTATTTGCAGGCTCAATGTGGCTTACATAGATTTGTTAACATTGTCATTTCAGGATATCAGATATAGTTCGTAATGTGTAGCAATTAAGGAAGGGAAGAAAGAAGAAGGAAGAGAGTGATTAGGGTAGCTATAGAAGGTGGGCGTTCATACTTGAGTGGGTTGGTGAGGTGACTTAGTGAGGCTATAGGTTCTCATTGTAGGCCTTGTTGAAGAAGAATGTCTTCAGAGATTTTCGAAAGATAGTTGTTTCGTTGATTGCTTTCAAGTCTGTAGGTAAAGCATTCCAAAACTGCGTGCTCATGTAAGAGAAGGTTGTGGCATGCATAAGCTTGTATTTAAGTCCTTTGCAGTTGGGGTAGTGCAGGTTGAGAAATTTTCGGGATGATCTTGTGGCGTTTCTGGGAGGTAGGTCTACGAGGTTTAGCATTTAGATTGGGGCGTCTGCGTGAATGATTTTGTGTACGATCATGCAGATCTTGAACGCAATGCGTTCCTTAAGTGGGAGCCAGTGAAGTTTCTCTCTTAGGGGTTTTGCACTTTCATATTTAGTTTTTCCAAATATGAGTCTGGCGGCCATATTCTGGGCAGTTTGGAGTTTTTTGATTGTCTGTATCTCGGGAAGAAAGGTTTTACTCTTTTGAGTTTCCACATGGTGTAGAACATCTTTTTCGTCGTGTTTTTCACGTGGGTATCAAGAGTGAGGTTTCGACTGATGGTGACTTCAAGAATTTTCAGGTTTTGTGAGACAGGAAGGGAACAGTATGGTGTGATTATGGTGGAGAAGTTTTTTGTTATGTTGTGAGGTGATTACAAGACATTGTGTTTTTTCTACGTTAAGTTTTAGTTGGAATGCATCTGCCCAAGTGTGCATTATTTGAAGGCTTTGGTTGATCTCGATGGTGATTTCATTTAGATCATGTTTGAATTGGATGTAAATTGTGACGTCATCTGCATAAATGTAGGGGCTGAGGTCAACAGCAGTGGGATTTGAACTGGCCACCTCTGGATGTCAACACTTACTCCCCTCCACTCCACTAAACAAATACAGTGCAATCCGCTTAAGTGCAAGGGTCTGGGACCAAAGAAAAACATGCAGTTAACCAGAACATGCACTTAACCGTTGTGACCCAAAGAAGCTTGACATCTGACATACATATGTACAGTACTGTTTATTATATGTACAGTATACAGTCTCCGTTAACTGACGTTAGGCTTACTTGAAGTAATCGGTCATAGTCCTCTGTACACTCTTGGGTCTGTGAGTTCCATAGACCACGTCTGCCAGACGGTAAAAACTGTCATAGCACTGACATCCAGTGGCCTCCAGATAGGCCCACAAGGTGTCGAGACTCTCCAGCACTCTTGCAAAAGTGACAGGAGGTTGTTGAATTTCGTCAGCTTGTGCCTTGCTGCTCATTTCATCGTCTGTTTCATCATCAGCCGTTGCCTGCGTGTAGGTGCATATCTCGACATCAATGCTGTTGTCAGCTGTTTGTAGATCATAATCAACAGCTACGTAGTGATGAAACTCCTCTTCAGTAATACCGGCTGGGATGTCAATAGCCTGTTCATCTGACGCGTTTGCAACAGCTGCATCTGTTTCGTCCCTCTCCACATCCTTAACAAAGCTTGCCCGCTTGTAGCAGTTCACAATGGTTACCTGTGTAACATGATTCCAGGCTTCTTTTTGCATATGTAGGGAATCCAACAGTGAAAGATTACAAGCCAGTTCAACAGCACGTTTATCCTTGCCAGTCTGGTCATCCACAACGCTCATTGGACGACACAGCACAAGAGTCCGATAATGTTTTTTTAAATTTGGCTATTATGCCCTGATCCATAGGTTGGATCACAGAGGTAGTGTTTGGTGGCAGGAAGACCACCTTGACGTTAAGACAGCCTGACATCATCACTGTGTGCAGCACAATTATCACAAAGCAACAAAATCTGACGCATTTGTGCCCGCATTCTAGTGTCCAACTTCTTTAGCCACTGTTTCCAAATTTCCCCAGTCATCCATGAATTTGCGTTACACTCGTATGACACAGGAAGTCGCTTAACATTCATGAAGCAACGGGGCTGTTTGCTCTTTTCAATGATGAGGGGTTCCAACTTCTCACTCCCATCCATATTGCAGCAAAGGAGGATCGTCAGTTGGTCCTGCGACGTTTTACTTCCTGTAGTTTCAGCATGTTTGAATGCAAGTGTTCCATCAGGAATCACTCGCCAGTAGAGGCCAGTTTCGTCAGCTTTGAAAATGTCATGAGGTGCAAACTCGTTCAAGATGGTAGGAAGAACTGAAACAACCCAATTTTCAGCACCAAAGTCATCAGTGTCTTGTTTTTCACCATGATGTTTCTTGAATTTTATGTAGTTCCTCTCCTTCCATCTTTCCAACCATCCAACAGTGGCTTTGAATTCAGTTAGTCCAAGACTTTCAGCTAGCTGATTAGCTTTCTCCATAAGCAGTGGACCATTGACAGGAAACTGTCTGCTCCTGACTTGAGAAAACCACCGAAGAAGTGTTTTGCCAGTCTTCCAGAAGCTGATCTTTCTGCTTCAAGATATGAGAAATTTGACTGGGATTGACACCATATTCTTTAGCAATAGATGCTTGACTTTGTTTGTTTTCTAATTTCTTAAGAACTTCTATTTGTTTAGCCAGTGTTAAAGTCTTACAGTTGTGCGATGACGACTCCAGTGTACACTCTAACAACTTTCTTTCGCTTATTCTGTCCGTGGCAGTTAACCAATGAGATTTCAAATTTATCGCCCCTTTGTCACGTGCCAATCGGCTTCCATATTCTGTGCATGTGCTTATGTGGAGTCTTTCCTGCAGATGAGCGGTCTTAAACCATGCATATAAGCGAATCTTGCACTTATCAGTGGTGCGCTAAACCGAAGTTTGTCCCCACAGAAATTGATGGCGCCAAAAACGGGACCGAAGTACGGAATGCAGTTAAACAGAGCACTCGCTTATCCGACATGCACGTAAATGGAGTGCACTGTACTTCTGTTCACAGAAGAAAATCTTGAAGAAGGACCTCTGTTCGCTGACAAACACATACATGAGTGGAGTAGATATGGCACTATTCATGAAAGTGTTTATGAACAACTTGAAAAACTGAAAGTGGACAAAGCTGTGGGGCTGGATGAGATACATTGAAGGATACTAAAGGAACCCAGTTTCGGGTGGGCCCCAACCTGTACCTTTGAATAACTTGAATCCAGAGTTCTTCTGGCAGTTCCATGGTTCAGCATGATTAGAGACCTTTGCATCAAATTCATTCCATTCACAAGTACTAGCTTGAGTTTTCATTCAGAAGCACTTAAATCAGTTTATCTACTGTGACTGGACATAACTGAATTCTATTTAATTTCTCATAGGAATAGTTAGGGTGATTTTGGGAAATTGAGCCAATTTGAGTTTGCTAAGACAAAGAGGATGACTCAAGCAATAAAGACTTTCAGGTCATGCATTTGGGGGGTGATTCTATCTGATTATCTTAAGGTAGCCAAATGTGTAAAAAGGTGACAAAACCATAAGGACGCTTGGGTTCTTAGGGAGAGGAATGGTCAGTAGTAAAAAGTAAGTGATAGTGCCTCTGGTGAAAATGTATTTATTTATTGCATTTGTATCCCACATTTTCCCACCTATTTGCGGGCTCAGTGTGGCTTACAATACATTGTGAATAATCGAATAGTCGAAATCTTATTTGGAGTTAAGAATGCAGCTCTGGAGACCACACCTTTAAAAGGATATAAATAGGATGGAGTAAGTCCAGATGGAAGTTACTAAAATAGTCAGTGCTCTTCATCATAATGCACATGAAGGCATTTCAGTATGTATATTCTGAAACAAAACGTGGTCTAGGGTATAATATGTGAGCCATCTAAATACCTTCAAAGTATAAATGCAAAAGAGGTGGACTTCGTCACTAGATAGGGGTGAGAGAACAAACCAGAGTAGATCAGGGGTCCAAAAGAATCTTTATTAGGTATATTCTAATAAAGATTCTTTTGGACTCATGGTCTATTCTGTTTTTTTCGGCTTGCTGCGGACTTGAAGAGCCTCTTTTGGTGTTGTATAAGGGTGAAACAGACTAAATACTTTTTCTATATGGTAAGGGTGATGGATACACTGAACAGCCTATCAGTGGAGTAAGGACCATACATGAATTCAAGAAGCATAACACAAGAGAATCTCCAAAGGGAGAGAAAAGGATTGTAGAGTTTGGTAGCAAGTTTGGATGAGCAGAGTAGATAGGCCATATAGTCTTTATTTTTATGCTTATTCTTAATTACTTTTGGAAAACTTCTACAATTACACTTTCACACGAAGTGTAGACTATCTTGCATAGATCAGTTAAACAAATTTCTACTTTTAAGTTTGAAATGTACTTTTCATGAAACAGAATGTGAAAAAATCTACAACATAGTAACAGTATTCAAGGCACTGTACTTTTTGGGATAAGACTTCATATTCTTATAATCAAGATTGGAAACTAAGGACTATGAAAAAAAAATACTGCCATGACTGTGGTCATGACTCAGTCTCACCTTGTCTTCCGGTGGTCAGCTTCAGAGGTGGCTCCAGTCTGTTCTTTTCTTGGCATTGTTGCCTCTGTTGCCACTTCCTTTGTGTTCCAAGCCTCACTCTGGTGTTCAGTGTGTTTCAAGTCTCTTTCCTGTAGTCGTGACATCATCAATGAAGGCACTCATAATGAAGATGAGGACATTCATTCAGGGCCTTTGCAAAGCCAAAGGTCTCCAAGGTCTGTCGGTGTGCTGGTGTAGCACTTCTGCCCTGTTTTCCAGTCGGTGTGCTTGTGTAGCATTTCTGTCTAGTTTCCTAATTAGTGTGCTAGGGTTAGCACTTCTGATTTAGTTCATCTGTTTGTCTGTGTGCAATGGTCAGCACTTCTGATTTAGTTCATCTGTTTGTCTGTGTGCAATGGTCAGCACTTCTGTCTTAGTTCTTCAGCTTGTCTGCGTGCTAGTGTTAGCACTTCTGTTTCGGTTATTGCCTGTTTGATCTGTTTGTTTGTGTGGCCCTGCCTTGAGTTCTGCCTTCTGCTGTTGTGTTTGGGCTCCAGTTCGGCCTTGCAGTCCCTTTAAGAGGGCTCTGCGTGTACGGGTTCCAGTTCAGCCTTGCGGCCTGTTTGAGTGTTTTCTCTTCTGGCTTTACTTGGTTCTGTCCCTGTGTTCCCTGCCTAGCCAAGCGCTGTTTCTTAGTACTGTCTGTGTGCTCAGTGCTCTTCTGGTCTGTTTCTGCCTGTGTGCGTATTGCACTTCTAGTCAGCTTCAGTCCCGCTTGTTCAGTCCAGCCCTGGTTTGTATCTTAGTACAGTGTGTATGCTCTGTGCACTTCTGGTCTGTTTCTGCCTGTGTGCTTATTGCACTTCGTCTGCTCGTCCTGCTTGTTCAGACCAGTCCTGGTTGGAGGGTTTGCCTGCTGCTGTCGTTCATCGGCAGCGGCCCAAGAGCTCACGTTGTTACTGAGTCCGTGACAGTTTGCTAAGACCCCGAGACCGTGACATATACCGATTTGATAACAGTAATATGCTTTAATACAAAGGCCTAATGAAGGGCTAAATTGTTTTCACCACAAGATGAAGGTATAGGTTATTTGTTGTAGGAAACTGTTTAGTAGTACAACAGGCTATTCACTTTGTCCTCATTTTTAGTTAAGTTGGCAAAAAAAACCCCAAAACCTATCTATATATTTTTATGCTAGCGTACTCTCTTACTCATACTTTTTAGGCTCTCTTCCTTTTTCTGCTTTGTAGCACAGTAGTTCCTTTATATATTACAAAGACCAACTGCTATAGATCCTTGAAAGTTAGAAAAAAGACGACCAGAAAAATCAAATAGTAAACAAGGGAATGAAAGAATTGTTTAACTCCATTGGGTTATCCTCAGAGAACAGTTATTAATAAAGGTAAAAATGATCCTCTCCAAATATATGCTGATGAATTTTGATGGAGTTACATGCAGATATTAACATGCTTAAAGGCTATACTGAAGAAAATGAACTGGAAGGAAGAAGTAGAGAGCATGCTTTATCCTATACACAACCAATAGTACCAAAACATCTAATCATGATAGGTTGTGCCCAAACAGTCTTCAGCGTTAACCTGACCTCCAAATTATAACCTTTTATATACATGGTCCGAATTAGGGAAACTAACATCATTCTCCAACCTTAAGTTTAAAATATTATGTTTAACATTCAAACCTTTTTGAAATGATTGTACATCGTATCTTCTTTTATTGTTCTTTTATATGCCTATTTGTCCTATTTGCTTGTTAAACAATCACCACTTAGGGCATCTTTTACAAAGCCACGTTAGTGATTCCCGCGCAGCAAATAAGAGGAAGCCCATAGGAATTAAATGGGCTTCCTCTCATTTGCCGCACCAAAAATTGGTAGTGTGGTTCTGTAAAAGAGGCTCTTAGTTTTTTCCATTCCTGTATGTGCATGTCTTGAAACAACTAAACATCCTGCCTTTTTTGCCCAGCACCAACACTTTAAACACAGACAGAGAATTGTCCTTAAAAGCTTTTAAAAGACATTAAAAAGGGAAAATTAGGTTCTTACCTTGGTAATTTTCTTTCCTTTAGTCATAGCAGATGAAGCCATTACGTATGGGTTGTGTCCATCAACAAGCAGGGGGAGTTAGAGAGCACTCAACTTTTCACAGTGCCTCATGGCCAGCCAGCTCCACTGCCTCTTCAGTATTTGAAGCTTCCAAAGCAGTATGGCAAACCGCAATGGGAATAACATGAACTTTCCTCACAGCGAACGATGGCCCCTTAACAAGGGCATGAACTCAAAAGGAGGGAATGAACACATCCTCCTGGAGGTAATAAACTCGTCCTCCTTATTCTATAACTGGAGGGGATACACGCAACCTCCTGGAGGGAATAAACTCATCCTCCAAAACATAAACTGGAGGGAATGGACTCATCCTCCTATAAGTGAACATGAATCCTGAAGACTGTTCTCCAACTTTCTCCCAAGGAAGGAACTTCAGGAAACAAGAACAGAACCTGAAACAAATTCACAGCATACAGACAATCATACAGGGAGGGCTCATGGCTTCATCTACTATGACTAAAGGAAAGAAAATTACCAAGGTAAGAACCTAATTTTCCCCTCCTTGTCATCAAGCAGATGAAGCCATTACGTATGGGATGTAACAAAGCAATCCCTATATAGGGTGGAAACAGGTCACACCATGCGCTAGCACTTGTGCTCCAAAACGCGCATCCCTCCTAGCAGCCACATCCAGCCTGTAATGTCGGGCAAAAGAGAGCTTAGAAGCCCATGTTGCTGCACTGCATATCTCTTGACGAGAGAGTGCTCCAGTTTCAGCCCAAGAGGAAGAAATTGCTCTGGTAGAATGCGCCTTAAAGGCTACAGGCGGAGACTGGCCGGCAAGCAAAATAGCTGAAAAGATAGTTTCTTTGAGCCTGCGGAAATTGTGGCTTTAGACTCTGGAGACCCTCTGCGAGGACCTGATAGCAAAACAAACAGATGATCATAGAACCTGAAAGAGATAGTAACTCGCAGATACTGCAGCAGAGTCCTGCGCACATTCAACAGGTGAAACTGCCCAAAAGATTCTGGAAACTCCTCCTTATCAAAGGAGGGCAAGAAAATAGGCTGGTTTAGGTGAAACGCTGAAACCACCTTAGGCATGAAGGAAGGCACGGTCCGAACCGTGACCCCGGACTCTGAGAATTGCAGAAATGGGTCTCTACAGGACAGCGCCTGGAGCTCTGACATCCGTCTCGCCAAAGTAATGGCCACAAGAAAAACGGCCTTTAGTGTCAAATCTTTCTTCAATGATCGCCGAAACGGCTGAAAAGGAGAAGCCTGCAGGGCCTTCAAAACTAGCCCCAGGTTCCAAGCTGGACAGGGTGCTCGCACGGAAGGCCGGAGCCGAAGCACCCCACTAAGAAACCGTGCCACATCTGGATGAGCAGCTAAAGACACGCCTTCAACCTTACCACGAAGGGAGGCCAACGCTGCCACTTGCACCCGCAGGGAATTATAGGCCAAGCCTGTTTGTAAACCATCCTGCAAAAAGTCCACAATCGGCAAGACAGGAGCCCGCATGGGTGTGATCGCTTTTGATATCCAATCAGATACCACATTCAATTCAAGCTTCTCCTTCTTACCTAAAAATGCACTCAGTCTGCTGCCCCTCACTACCTCTCTACCCTCATCTCCCCTTACGTTCCCGCCCGAAACCCCCGTTCACAGGACAAATCCCTCTTCTCAGTACCCTTCTCCCTCACCGCCAACTCCAGGCTCCGCTCATTCTGCCTCGCCTCACCCTATGCTTGGAACAACCTTCCTGAGCCCTTACGCCAAGCCCCCTCCCTACCCATCTTCAAGTCTTTGCTTAAAGCCCACCTCTTCAATGCTGCATTCGGCACCTAACTCTTACCATTCAGGAAATCCAGACTGCCCCAATTTGACTGCCACTATCGGACTGACTGTTCACTTGTCTTTTAGATTGTAAGCTCTTTGAGCAGGGACTGTCCCTCTATATTAAATTGTACAGCGCTGCATAACCCTAGTAGCGCTTTAGAAATGTTAAGTAGTAGTAGTAGTACACCAAGACTCAAATTGGTGCCAAATTCTGGCATAAGCCACGGAAGTTGAACGCTTGCGGGCCTGCAGGAGAGTGGAAATGACTGTGTTTGAATAGCCTTTGTCCCTCAATTGCGCCCTCTCAGTCGCTATGCCATAAAACCAAAGCGGCAGGCGTCCTCCATGGCTACCGGGCCCTGTGACAACAGGTTCGGTACAAGAGGTAAAGGAAGGGGAGCCTCCACTAGCATCTGTCGGAGGTCCGCATACCAAGGCCTGCTGGGCCAATCCGGGGCGATGAGGACTACTTCTCCTGGGTGCAGCCGAATCCGCAGGAGCACGCGCCCTATCAAGGGCCACGGAGGGAACACATTTAGTAGGCCCGGAGGCCAGGGCTGAGTCAAGGCATCCAACCCTACCGAGCGAGGATCTCTCCGTCTGCTCAAGAAGCACGGGACTTTGGCATTTGAACATGTCGCCATAAGATCCATCACGGGCTTGCCCCATTTGGCACATATCTACAGGAATACTTTGTCTGCTAGTTCCCATTCTGCTGGATCGATCTGATGCCTGCTTAGATAATCGGCTTGCACGTTGCTCTGACCTGCAATGTGAGCTGCCGACAGAAACTGCTCGGCCCAGTGGCAAATCTGTTCGGCCTGCGCGGCCAGTGCTCTGCACTGAGTGCCGCCTTGTCGATTTATGTAGGCCACTGCTGTCATGTTGTCCGACATCACTCTGACAGCCAATCCTTCCAGGGTCACTTGAAAGGCCAGAAGCGCCTGAAACACCGCTTTCAACTCTAGGCGGTTGATGGACCACTCCGGCTCCTCGGGTGTCCATAGACCCTGGGCATGCTTCCCCTTGCAATGTGTGCCCCAGCCTTCCAGGCTGGCATCTGTCACTACTAGACACAAATCAAGGAGCACCAGCGGCATTCCTTGCCGCAGCATGCTGTCTGAGAGCCACCACTCCATGCTGAGTCGGGCCGCAGGGAGCAAAGAAAGTCTGCATTGATAATCCTGAGAAACTGGAGACCATCTTTGAAGTAGGGAATACTGTAGAGGTCTCAGGTGCGCTCTCGCCCAGGGCACCACTTCCAATGTGGCTGTCATCGATCCCAGCAGCTGGACAATGTCCCAAGCTCGCGGGCGGGGCATCCTCAGGAGCAGACGGACCTGATTCTGAAGCTTGCACTGCCTTAGCTCGGGTAGGTATACATAGCCCGAGTCTGTGTCGAACTTGGCCCCCAAATATTCTAGAGATTGCGAGGGGGTCAGGTGACTTTTGGCCATATTGACGACCCAGCCTAGAGACTGAAGTACTGAGACCACTCTGGCTGTAGCTTGATAGCTCTCTGTTACAGAGTCTGCTCTGATGAGCCAGTCATCTAGGTACGGGTGAACCCTGATACCTTCTCGCCTGAGCAAAGCAGCTACTACCACCATTACCTTCGAAAAGATTCGAGGAGCTGTGGCGAGGCCAAAAGGCAAGGCCCGGAACTGGAAATGTTTCCCCAACACCGCAAACCTCAGAAACTTCTGGTGCGGGGGCCAAATTGGTATGTGCAAGTAAGCTTCTTTCAGGTCTAGAGACGTGAGAAACTCTCCTGGCTGTACCGCAGCAATGACGGAGCGCAGGGTTTCCATGTGGAAATGCCGCACTCTCAGGGACTTGTTTAATTCTTTTAAGTCCAGAATAGGGGGAAAAGACCCACCTTTTCGCGGCACCACAAAGTAGATGGAGTATCGGCCGTAGCCGTGTTCGGCGGGAGGTACCAACTGAATCAGACCTTGCAAAGTCTCCTCTACCGCTGCCCGTTTGGCGGCAGAACCGCATCGGGACTCCACAAAGACGTCTCTTACTGGGGCGTTGAATTCTATTCTGTAGCCATCTCTGATCAGGTCCAGAACCCACTGATCTGAGGAAATATTGGCCCACTCCTCGGCAAAGAGGGAAAGACGTCCTCCGATGACAGGAAGCGAGGAGGGGGCCGGCGCATCATCATTGAGAGGGTCGCCCCTGAACTCCAGGCCTAGAGCCAGTGGCTGTGGAACGCTTGTTCGAGCGAAAGAAGTTCCTCTGCTGAAAAACGGGCACGAGAAGTGAACCCAGCAGAACACCCCGGGCGGTACCTTCTAGCTTCACGGAAGCGAGGCCTATAAAAGGAGTGGACCGCCTGGCCCTTGGAGGAAGGCCTCGGCCTATCTTCGGGCAAGCGCTGGGGTTTAGGATCTCCCAGGCCTTTAACAATTTTTTTTCCAACTCCTCACCAAATAGGAGAAGGCCTTGAAAGGGCAACTTCACCAACCTTTGCTTAGAGGCCATGTCCGCTGCCCAATGTCGTAGCCAAATAAGACGGTGAGCCGCCACTGCTACTGCCATTTGTTTAGCCGAAGCTCTGACAATATCATAAAGGGCATCAGCCAAAAAGGACAAGGCCGACTCCAGCCGCGGAGCCACATCCGAGAAGGGCTCAGCGCCATCTCCGGGCTGTTCCACTGCCTGTTGCAACCATGCCAGGCAGGCTCTAGCAGCATAACAACTGCATGCAGATGCCCAAACAGTAAGACCTGCAATTTCAAAGGACCATTTAAGTGCTGCTTTCAGCCTACGGTCTTGTATATCCTTCAGGGCAACTCCTCCTTCCACAGGGAGGGTAGTTCTCTTTGTCACCACAGTGACTAGGGCATCTACTTTAGGCATTGCAAAGCGAGCCAAATGCTCCTCACGCAGAAGGTATAATTGCCCCATAGCCCTGGAAACTTTCAAAGGTCCCTCGGGGTCAGCCCACTGAGCGGAAATAAGCTCTTGGATGGAGTCAAGCAAAGGAAAGGCTCGAGCAGGCTTTTTGGTACTAGCCATCCTAGGATTCACAGAGGAGGCCGTGCCACTGTCAGGCTCTTCAATAGAAAGGACCTGTAGGGCATCTGAAATAAGCGCTGGCAGCTCATCACAGTGGAAAATCTTCACCGTGGAGGGATCATCCAGATCCTGTGGTAATTCTGCACCTGACTCTGGCTCCTCAGACCACGAAGGCCTGCCAGAACTCTCTGAATCCTCACAGCCCTTCTAAGCTTTTCTTTATGCCAATTATCAGGGAAAATAGCCTCAGCGGGCAGTCCCAGGCCAGAATCCACCGGGGGGGGGGGGGGGGGGGAAACAATAGAAGGGGCCTCAGACGACCCTTGAGGGAGAGCTCTTTTCAGCATGTATGCTTTATGCAATAATAACACAAAATCAGGGGAGAAAAACTCGCCCTAGGCACCCAGATCCCGTCCGGGGCTAGCCGCTCCCTGAATAGCCTCAATTCGAGGCCCCCCCCCCCCCGGCTCAGGGCTCTCCCCATCTCTACGGAGGCCGCGCCATGCGAAGAATTCAAAATGGCATCCACTGCCAGCTCTGAGCGGGAAGAATCATCGCTCGCCATGCTCGGGCCGGCTCTTACGCTGATTTGCGCTTGCCACACCGGGAACAGCTCTTTACATTCTCTGGAGCCATCGCCGAAAACGGCGGGAAAATTAAAAATGGCGGATTTGCGCCAAAAACACCCCGATCGCGGACCCACTCCGGAGGAGTTAGAAAACACTTACCTCACCGGACCGAGTATCACAGCTCCGGTCCCACAGAAGAATCAAAGGAAAACCTCTGTTTCATTTTTTTTTTAACGCTGTGAGGAAAGCAGAGGTAATAAGAACTCCGGAGGCTCAGATGAGTGGGAAAGGCAGGGAAAGGCGAACCAATGTGCCTGCATCCACTGAGTGGGAAAGGACAGGGAAAAGCAAGCTAATATGTCCACATCCACGGGGGCATGGGTAAGGCAGGGAAAGGGCTAACCTATGTGCCTTCAAAGTGAAGCTGCTATAGCCTCTAACACCCCAGCTAACAACTGGCAAGCCAGGAGCTACCCCCAGGCAGATTTTTGATGGAGCTCGAAGAAGCTGCAGCCACCCTGCTTGGGGAGACAGAGAATACTGAAGAGGCAGTGGAGCTGGCTGGCCATGAGGCACTGTGAAAAGTTGAGTGCTCTCTATCTCCCCCTGCTGGTTGATGAACACAACCCATACGTAATGGCTTCATCTGCTTGATAACAAGGAAACTCATTTTTTAAAAAGCTTTCAGGGAGCTGGTCCTGAAGCTTAAGGATGGGACATGGCCTATCTGGATGTCTCTTTCCTATTTTATGGCGTTCTTAATATATATATTTTTTTATTTAATTAAGGTCTTTATTTAGTATTTAGTAAGAATATGATTCCGCAAATACTACCAATATTCCAAGTCCAGTAACATTATGATAATTTTAGAGATGTAATTAATTTAATCAACAGTGCTCTCATCAGCCTAAATTTTCTGAATGAGCTGTACATTAACCTTAGCGTTATGAACCTCCAGTTGTAACCTAACAGGCAGTTAACTCTTCCCTTCCACCAAAAACTCACCTTCTGTACTCCCTCCTCCCTATTCTGCCACTGTCCCCAAAAATTACAATCAAGAAACTGCTTAAACAAAATTAGTTCCCTGTAAGAGTTTCTAGATGTTTTCCCACCTCCCCAAAAAACATTGTCCTATAGTTACTAACTTTTCTATTTGGTAAACATAACTCAGCTTAGCTCTCCATTTTTGAAAGGGGAATCCCACCTCTGTCCAACTAGCAGCCAGAATCAATTTTGCTGCACTCAGGCAATTGAGAACCGATTTAATTTGGGCTTGTTTTTATCCTGGTAATTTCCCTACTGAAAAGGAAGATACCTAGATCCTAAAGTATCAACAGTCCTGTTAGTCAATGAATTCTAATCTAAACTGTATACTCTTCCAAAAAGCTCTTGCCTTTAGACATGTCCACCAAATGAGGCATGGAATGCCCTTACCCCTCACATTGCCGTCAATAGGTCAATAAGGCCCGTGGAAACCAATGACTAATCCTTTCAGAGATCAGGTACAAATGGCACATAACCTTCTCATTAGTTTCTTGCACATTGGTAGCTATCGTAATCTTTGCCAACACAGACACCATAGCTTCCCATTCAGCTAATTCATAACGAAGTCCTAGTTCCAGTTCCCATTTTTCCCTATGCTGCAATTCAGGTTGCTAAAGTCTCACAGCCACTAAATGCCTAGTGACTATAAAATCCTCACAAATGCCCTCCAAATAGGTACTCTCTCCTACCAGATGAGACCAAATGGCCTTGCTCTTTAGGAAATGTACCACCTGAAGGTAAGCATAGCAATGTTCACAGTGAAGCTAGTAATCCTGTACCAGTGTATCAACAGGAACTGCTTCCAAGTCTTCTATCATCTATCCTCACCTTGATAACCCCAAGGACTCCCACTGCTTATAAATATTAGTATTCTGTCCCAGCCCAAGAGAGGGGCTATATATCAAAGAGGAGTATTCCTGGACAGCTAAAAGTCCTTTATCCTAGTCATACCATCCCAGACCTCCAATGTATGAAATGTGGATGTGCAAATGTCTTTTCTGAATGACCTACATCAAATTTGGGAAATGCAGCAGATTTAATGGGTGAATATTTTTATGATTTATTGATATATGAGCCACTACTACATGCTAGTCAGAAGACAGTGGCATAGCAAATTTTAAATAAATGACATCAAACAGAATTTTAAAATAAAAAGCAAGCAAACTTTATTAGCTAGTCTCCATAGCCTTTTCCCCGTAGTTTTAAAACATGAAGTTTCTGCCACAGCTTAAAGGCAGCTCCTTGTGACTCTGGGCAAGTCACTTAACCCTCCACTGCTCCACGCAAGCCGCATTGAGCCTGCCATGAGTGGGAAAGCGCGGGGTACAAATGTAACAAAAAAAAAAAAAAAAAAAAGATTAGGGTTTAAAAAAGGAATTGTGGACATGGATTAAAACAGCTAGAATTTTAAATAATTGTTAAAAAAGCACGCAAACTTTATTGGCTAGTCTGCATACCCTTTCCCCCTTAGTTTTAAGTAGAGGAGTGTGGTAGCCGTGTTAGTCCACTCTTAAGGTTATCAATAGAAATCAAACAAAATAAAACATGGAAAAGAAAATAAGATGATACCTTTTTTATTGGACATAACTTAATACATTTCTTGATTAGCTTTCGAAGGTTGCCCTTCTTCGTCAGATCGGAAATAAGCAAATGTGCTAGCTATTAGAGCTAAAAGAAAATCCTTCAGAAAATGGAAGAAGATACCGACTGAAAATAATAAGAACCAACATGAGGAATGCAAAGTCAAATGCAAAGCGCTGATAAGGAAGGCAAAGAGGGACTTTCAAAAAAAAGATTACATTGGAGAACAAAAAAAAACCACATAGTAAACATTTTTTAGGTATATTAAAAGCAAGAACTCGGCAAAAAAATCAGTTGGCCTGCTAGATGACCGAGTGGTAAAAGGGGCAATCAGGGAAGACAAAGCCATAGCAAAGAGATTAAATAAATTCTTTGCATCGGTCTTCACCAAGGAAGATCTGGGAAAGATACCGGTACCAGAAATGGTATTCAAAGACGGCGAGATGGAGAAACTGAAATCTCTATAAGCTTAGAGGATGTAATGGAACAATTGACAAATTGAAGAGTAGCAAATCTCCTGGACCAAATGGTATTCATCCCAGAGTACTGATGGAATTTTTTTTTTGTTACATTTGTACCCCGCGCTTTCCCACTCATGGCAGGCTCAATGCGGCTTACATGGGGCAATGGAGGGTTAAGTGACTTGCCCAGAGTCACAAGGAGCTGCTGTGCCTGAAGTGGGAATTGAACTCAGTTCCTCAGTTCCCCAGGACCAAAGTCCACCACCCTAACCACCGGGCCACTCCTCCAAAACTGAACTGGCGGAACTATTGTTAGAAGTAGCAAAGATACATACTTGTAGCAGGTATTCTCCGAGGACAGCAGGCTGATTGTTCTCACATGTGGATCGACGTCCGCATCAGCCCGGGAACCAGCCATTTTGAAAAGCAAAATATTTTTAAAGAATCTTGCCAGAGTCTTCTGGCGTGCGCACAGAGCGCACTGGTTTCCCACCCATCGCATGAGCATTCCCGCTCAGTTAAATCAAAAACCAAATAATAAACAACTCCTCCAAAGGGGAGGTGGGCGGGTTTGTGAGAACAATCAGCTTGCTGTCCTCGCAAAATACCTGCTACAGGTAAGTATCTTCGCTTTCTCAGAGGACAAGCAGGCTGCTTGTTCTCACATGTGGGGTATCCCTAGCAGCCAGGCTCACTCAAAACAACGAACATTGGTCAACTGGGCCTCGCAACGGTGAGGACATAACTTAGATTGACCTGAAACCATAAACAACTAACTGAGAGTGCAGCCTGGAAGAGAACAAAAATGGGTCTAGGGGGATGGAGTTGGATTTTGAACCCCGAACAGATTCTGCAGCACTGACTGCCCAAACCGACTATCTGTGTGGACTCATGATCACGTTGCACCTTGCCAATCTCCTCAATGGAGGCTGACTTTAAGTGAGCCACTGACGCAGCCATGGCCCTAACATTATGAACCCTGACATGGCCCTCCAGAGTCAGCCCAGCTCGGAGGAAATGCAATCTGCTAGCCAATTTGAGATTGTGCGTTTTCCGATGGTGACTCCCCTCCTGTTGGGATCGAAAGAAACAAACAACTGGGTGGACTGTCTCAAGGGATTTGTCCACTCCATGTAAAAGGCTAATGCTCTATTGAAGTCCGAAGTGTGCAAACTGCTTTTGGGGTGGGTATGAGGACGGGGAAAGAATGTTGGCAAGACAATTGACTGGTTAAGATGGAACTCCAATACCACCTTCAGCAGGAACTTAGGGTGCGTGGGAAGGACTACTCTGTTGTGATGGAACTTGATATAAGGTGCATGCACTACCAAGGCCTGAAGCTCATTGACTCTACGAGCTGAACTAACAGCCACCAAGAAAATGACCTTCCAGGTCAAGTACTTCAGATGGCAGGAATTCAGTGGCTCAAAAGGAGCTTTCATCAGCTGGGTGAGAACGACATTGAGATCCCATGACACCAGTGGAAGTTTGACCGGGGGCTTTGACAAAAGCAATCCTCTCATGAATTGAACAACTAAAAGTTACCCAGAGATAGGCCCATCCTCTACATGGCGATAAGCACTAATCGCACTAAGGTGAACTCTTACGGAGTTGGTCGAGACCAGACTCTGACAAATGTAGAAGGTACTCAAGCAGGGTCTGTGTAGGACAAGAAAGAGGATCTAGGGCCTTGCTGTCACACCAGACGGCAAGCCTCCTCCATTTAAAAGAGTAACACCTCTTTGTGGAATCTTTCCTGGAAGCAAGCAAGCAAGACTTGGGAGACACCCTCTGAAAGACCCAAAAAGGCGAACTCTAAGCTCTCAACATCCAGCTGTGAGAGCCAGAGACTGGAGATTGGGATGCAGAAGTGACCCCTCGTTCTGAGCGATGAGAGTTGGAAAACAGTCCAATCTCCATGGTTCTTCGGAGGAAAACTCCAGAAGAAGAGGGAACCAAATCTGACGCGGACAGAAGGGTGCAATCAGGATCATGGTTCTGCAGTCTTGCTTGAGTTTCAGCAAAGTCTTCCCTACTAGAGGTATGGGAGGATACGCATACAGAAGGCCTGTCCCCCAATGTAGGAGAAAGGCGTCTGATGCTAGTCTGTCGTGGGCCTGAAGTCTGGAACAGAACTGAGGGACCTTGTGATTGATCTGAGTGGCAAAAAGATCCACAGAGGGGGTGTCCCACGCTTGGAAGATCTTGCGGACTACGCCCATGTTCAGTGACCACTCGTGAGATTGCATGATCCTGCTCAATCTGTCGGCCAGACTGGTGTTTACACCTGCCAGAGAAGTAGTTTGGAGGAACATGCCATGACAACGAGCCCAAAGCCACATCTGGATGGCTTCACGACACAGAGGGCGAGATCCGGTGCCCCCTGCTTGTTGGTGTAATGCATGGCAACCTCATAGTCTGTCTGAATTAAAATGATTTCATTGGACAGCCGATCTCTGAAAGCCTTTAGAACGTTCCAGATCACTCTTAATTCCAGGAGGTTGATCTGCAGAACTTTTTCCTGAAAGGACCAGGCTCCCTGAGTGTGGAGCCCACCTACATGAGCTCCCCACCCCAGGAGAGATGCATCCATCGTCAGCACTTTCTCTGGCTGAGGAACTTGGAATGGTCGCCCCATGGTCAAATTGGATCGACTCGTCCACCACTGAAGAGAATTCGGAAAGCTGGTGGACAGTTGGACTACATGTTCTAGATCCACCGCAGCTTGAAACCACTGGGAAGCTAGGGTCCATTGAGCTGATCTCATATGTAGATGTGTCATGGACATTACATGAACTGCGGAGGCCATGTGCCCCAGAAGTCTCAACATCTGCTGAGCCGTGACCTGCTGAGATGCTCGAACCATGCACACCACGGACAGAAGGTTGTCCGCCCTTGCCTCGGGAAGATAAGCTCGAGCTGTCTGAGTGTTCAACAGGGCTCCAATGAATTCCTATTTTTGGACCGGGGTGAGATGGGACTTGGGATAATTTAAGACAAACCCCAGTAGCTCTAGAAACCCGAATAGTCATTCGCATGGACTCCAGAAACCCTTCCTTGGAGGTGCTTTTCACCAGCCAATCGTCGAGATAAGGAAACACATGCACTCCCAGTCTGCGTAGCGACACTGCGACTACAGCTAGGCATTTGGTAAACACTGGGCGCAGACGCCAGGACAAAAGGCAGTACACGGTACTAAAAGTGCTGTGTTCCCAGCCGAAATTTAAGATACTTCCTGTGAGCTGGAAGTAACGAGATGTGGGTGTAAGCATCCTTTAAGTCCAGAGAGCATAGCCAATCGTTTTCCAGAATCATGGGAAGAAGGGTGCCCAGGGAAACCATCCTGAACTTTTTTTCGAAGTAGAAATTTGTTCAGGGCCTTTAGGTATAGGATGGGACGCATCCCCCCTGTTTTCTTTTGCACAAGTACCTGGAATAGAATCCCAGCCCTTCTTCCCCTGGTGGAACGGGTTTGACCGCTTGGGCCTATGAAGGGCGGAGAGTTCCTCTGCAAGTACCTGTTTGTGCTGGGAACTGCAAGAATGAGCTCCCGGTGGACAATTTGGAGGTTTGGATTCCAGATTGAGGGTGTATCCTGACCGGACTATTTGAAGAACCCACCTGTCTGAGGTTATGAGAGGCCACCTTTGGTGAAAAAATATCAACCCTCCCCCCCCCGGCAAGTCGTCCAGCACGGACACTTGGGGCTATGCTGAACTGGAGCCAGTCAAAAGCCCGTCCCTTGCTTTTACTGGGGAGCAGCAGAGGCCTTAGGCGCACGCTGTTGACGAGAACGAGCGCGCTGGGGCTGAGTCTGGGCAGGCTGTCCAGAAGCAGCATAGGAATAGGGAGCACTCCTCTTCCCTCCAATAAACCTCCTAGATGAGCAGGTAGTAGCAGAAGACGCCCAGCGGGAGAGAGAATCCATCCTGTACTTTCTCACCAAAAAGGCTATCCCCCCGGCAAGGAACATCTGCCATCCGCTGAAGGACTGAATGATCCAGGTCATAGACATGCAGCCATGAGAGCCTGCGCATCACTATACCTTGGGTAGCGATCCTGGATGCTACACCAAAAGTGTCGAACGTACCCCTGGCCAGGAATTTTCGACACGCCTTCTGCTGCCTGACCACCTGGTGAAAAGGCTTGGCCTGCTCCGGAGGGAGCGCTTCAAACAAGCTAGACAGTAGCGGCCTGATACGCCTTACTCCCAAAAGAGTCCAAGGTTCTAGATTCTCTGCCTGGGGGCGCCGAGGCATAGTCCCTAGTACTCTTAGCTCTTTTGAGGGCAGAGTCCACCACCAGGGAATTGTGAGGTAGCTGAGACTTCATCAATCCAGGTTCCCCGTGGATCCGATATTGGGATTCAGTTCTTTTTGGGATCACGGGGTTAGACAGAGGGAACGACCAGTTTGGCATAAGGACTTCCTTCAGTAAATTATGCAAAGCAGCCATTGCAGCCTCTCTAGGTGAAGGATAATTCAGGACCTCGAGCATCTCAGCCCTGGGCTCATCCACAACCTCCATAGGGAAAGGAATAGCTGCAGCCATTTCCCGGACAAAGGAGGTAAAGGATAGACTCTCCAGTGGAGACAGTCTCCTTTCTGGTGGAAGGGAAGGTTCAGAAAGAATTCCATAGGACTCAGAAGAAAAGTACCTGGGATCCTCCTCTTCCACCAACGAATGCTCATCTTCAATATCGGACAAGACATCTTTCAGAGCAGACCGAAACTGAGCCTGCCTCAACGCCGAGGAACGACGTCCTCGATGGCAGTGCCGAGACGACGCCTGCCTAGACTCTAGTGAAGCTTCCTCCACCGACGTCGAAGTGGAGTTGACCTGGTTGGCAGGCAGCACTAAAGTCGGGGACCACGACGTCCTCGATGGCGGTGCCGAGACGACGCCTGCCTGGACTCTAGTGAAGCTTCCTCCACCGACGTCGAAGGGGAGTTGACCTGGTTGGCAGGCAGCACCAAAGTCGGGGACCTCACCACAGGCAAAGGGCCAGAAACCGCTGTAGCAGACGGTACAGAAGGCGCAAGCACCCCCGACACCGAAGCAAACTGGCGCAGTAACCCTTCCAAAAGCTCTGGAAGCAAGGCTCTGATGCGCTCGTCGAGAGCTGCCGGACAAGGCTGCGGGGCCGGTATAGGAGCCGGTGGCAGAATTTGTCGAGGCTCAGGAGCAGGTATCGGGCTGCTAGACTGACGCATCGGCACCTCCTGAATAAAGGAAGAGTGATCCTCTCAGCGCCGCTGCTTCTCGGGTGCCGAATCTCTCGACACCCCAGAACTCCCAGCACCGTGTGTCGAAGGAGAACGATGACGGTGCTTCTTCGCCTTTGCTCGACGCCCGTCACTGAGACTCCTCGGTACCGATGAGGAAGAAGTGGAATCCTCATATTTCGTTGGGGCCGGGTCAAACGAAGGTTGGTCCCGGGGGGCCTGCATAACAGGAGGCCTCGAGACAGGTGGAGACTCACTTGATGCCTCACTGCTCCCAGCACGAGTTGGTCATTCCGCAGCCATTACCATCGCTCCCGACATTGACGCCGCCGACTTCAATACCGATGTCGAAGGACCGGAATGAGCACCAAAAAGCTTCTCTCGTTGGGCCTCTCGAGACACTTGGGTCCATTTCTTCATGCGAACACACAGACTGCAAGTGGCTGGGCTATGGTCGGGCCCAAGGCACTGGATACATCAAGCATGGGTATCGGTACCCAAGATAGTCCGGTTGCACAGAGTACAATGTTTGGAGCTGCTGGGTGTCTTAGATGACAGGGAAGAAAAAATGGCTTCGGCGAAAAGACGCGATCGTGCCTGTTAAAAGAAAAAAGGGCACGAAAAGAAGGGAAGAACCTGGCCGTGTCGAAAAACAAAGGAAACTTGAAAAGGGGCAAAAAAGTGAAGAAAACCACGGGGGGGGGGGGGGGGGGGGGGGGGGGGGTTTAAACTTTATATCATAGAAACCAAATGAAGGAAAGAAAGAAAGTAATATACCACAGTAGAGAACTCTTTCCTGGGACTGCGAGGAGCGGGGAAAAATTCGACTGCACCTCACCGCGGAGAAAAAATAACTGAGCGGGAATGCTCACGCGACGGGCGGGAAACCGATCCGCGCACCAGAAGACTCTGGCAAGATTTTAAAAATATTTTGCTTGCAAAATGGCTGGTTTCCGGGCCGACGCGGACGTCGACCCACATGTGAGTACAAGCAGCCTGCTTGTCCTCGGAGAAATGTAATTTATCTTTAAAAATGAGAGTAGTCCTGAAAGACTGGATGGTAGCCAATGTAACTAAGAAAATGTTCCACTCAATGTGGAAACTCAAACGTGTGAAACAATTCTTCCCGAGGGATACATTTCGGAACCTGGTACAATCAATGGTACTAAGCCACCTAGATTACTGCAATGGAATTTATGAGGGATGAAAGAATAACTCATAAAGAAACTTCAGACCGCTCAAAACACGGCAGCCAGGCTTATATTTGGAAAAACGTGATTCGAAAGCACCAACCCTTCCGTGAAAAATTGCACTGGCTCCCAATCAAAGAACGTACTGCTTTCAAAATCTGCACCCTGGTTGAAAAGGTTATCTACGACGAGGCCCCGGGATACATGACAGATGTCATCGACTTACCAATCAGAAATACAACCGGATCAACACGAACATATTTAAACCTCCACTACCCAAGCTGGAAAGGACTCAATACAAATCCTACATAATCACACAACTATGGAACGCACTACCAAAAGCCATGAAAACAACTTATAACCACCTAAACTTCCGGAAATCACAAAAAACCTACTTGTTCAAAAAGGCATACCCTACCAACCCTACTTAAATACCCGAACCCTGCAACACTACGAAACCAAAGAATGTAATGGATATAACTTAACTCTTCCCCTATACTTCCCCTAATATGTTTGTTCCACATGAACCTTATTCTACCATAACATCACTGTGCAACTGTTTACACCGGAATTGGCGAACGCCTTTACGGTACTATGTAAGCCACACTGAGCCTGCAAATAGGTGGGAAAATGTGGGATAAAATGCAACAAATTAAAAAAAAAAACACCAATATTTAAAAAAGGTTCCAGAGGGGATCTGGGAAATTATAGACCAGTGAGCCCGTCGTCTGTGCCGGGCAAAATGGTAAGAGACTATTATAAAGAACAAAATTACAGAGTATATTCAAAAGCATGGATTGAAACAAAGCCAACATGGAGTTAATGAAGGGGAATCTTGCCTCACCAACCTATTATTCTTTGAAGGGTAAAGAACCTCATGAAAGACTCCAGAAGAAATTGGAGAGTCATGGGATAGGAGGTAGTGTCCTATTGTGGATTAAAAACTGGTTAAAGGATAGAAAACAGAGTGTAGGGTTAAATGATCAGTATTCTCAATGGAGAAGGGTAGATAGTGGGGTTCCTCAGGGGTCTGTGCTGGGACTGCTGCTTTTCAACATATATATAAATGATCTAGAAATGCGAGTAACTAGTGAGGTAATTAAATTTGCTGATGACACAAAGTTATTCAAAGTTGTTAAATCACAAGAGGATTGCGAAAAATTACAAGAGGACCTTACGAGACTGGGCGTCTAAATGGAAAATGACGTTTAATGTGAGCAAGTGGAAAATGATGCATGTGGGAAAGAGGAACCCAAACTATAGCTACATAATGCAAGGTTTCCAAGTTAGGAGTCACCGACCAAGAAAGGGACTTTAGCGTCGTTTATGATACACTGAAATCCTCTGTTCAGTGAGCTGCTATGGCAGCTAAGAAAGCAAACAGAATGTTAGGTATTAGGAAAGGAATGGAAAACAAAAGTGAGGACGTTATAATGCTTTGTATCGGTCCATGGTGCTTTGTATCGGCTGAGGGGAGATATGATAGAGGTCTATAAAATAATGAGTGGAATGGAACAGGTAGACGTTGTTTGTTTACTTTTTCCAAAAATACTAGGACTAGGAGGCATGTGATGAAGCTACAAAATAGTAAATTTAATACGAATCAGCAAAATATTTTCTTCACTCAATGTATAATTAAACTCTGGAATTCGTTGCCAGAGAATGTGGTAAAGACGGTTAGCTTAGCAGGGTTTAAAAAGGGTCTAGACGGCTTCCTAAAGGAAAAGTCCATAGACTATTATTAAATTGACTCGGGGAAAATCCACTGCTTATTTCTGGGATAAACAGCATAAAATGTTTTGTACCTTTTTGGGATCTTGCCAGGTATTTGTGACCTGGATTGACCACTGTTGGAAACAAGATGCTGGGCTTGATGGACCTTTGGTCTGTCCCAGTGTGGAAATACATATGTACTTATGGCCTAATATGTTCTCCCCATTTTCAGTGAGTTGAGATTCAAAACTAAACTCTCAGCATATCTTCCTAGAGCCTATGATCTCTATGGCAAGAAACAATTTTTCTCCACAAAAATGATAAAAATATAACAAGTGCCATATTACATCAGACCAAACGTTGGATCAAAGTCCAGGATTTTGTCTCCAACACTGGCCAAACCAGGACACAACCCCCAGCAGGATCCCAAGGAATAAAACCACTCCTTATTGTTCATATATAAGCCAACATGGCTAATAGTTTAGGAAATTCTTGTCCAGAAACCTGCTACATTTCCCAAATGTGGTCACTATGGATAATAAAGTCAAATAACATGGACTGAACATTAGAAACAATTATCATTTAGAGGCCACCAAAAATTATTTGTACGTACTCCTGCTCTAGTAGTGAAAATATGTGCCAAATGGTCCATATTAGAGCTTATAGAAATCTAGCTCTTTGCAGAATGTTATGAAATTATATAAATCCACACTTATATGTGTATTTAGATGGATGGGTATAAAAACATTGCTTCTAAAATAAAGTTAATATTTTAATTTAATTTCTTAGATAATTCTATAATGCAACTAGAACAAGGTTGCAAGATAACTTAAGTGAGAAGAGTATAGAGAGATGCAGTTCATGGAATGTTTCTATCAAACATATAAACAGCAAGTGACCGACTCACCTGCAAAAGCGCAGTAGAGTAACTCAGAACGCTAAGAGTGTAGAAGTCCAAGCCCCGCCTCCACCAGCAGTACAGCCCAATAGGGAGAAGGGCTTGGACATGGGCGTGGAAATCGGAGGAGGAGGGAGCAGGGAGGGAAGGAGGGGGCGGAACTGAGAGAAACACGCTGGGGGGAGGGCAGGGGAGAGAGCAGGGTTGGTGGATCCGGGGGGGGGGGGGGGGGGGGCATAGGAAAACAAAAAACTAGCCCGTTGTTACGGGCTTAACGGCAAGTTTTATAGTGTAAGCAGGAAGTTTCATTCTGAACTAATACTGATGTGTAAGATGATAAAACTAAAAGCATCCCATCAGGAGACAACCTTGCCAAATATTTCAACGAGAAAATTATAAAATTACGATCCACGTTACCACTCAAAACCACTGATCACGAAAAATTCATGGACTGCTTGGACCCAACTCCCAGTGAATACCCAGCAGATCGAACCTGGAATAACTTCGATCTGTTAACCGAAGAAACCATCACTCAAGCAATCAACAAATTCTCCAAAACCCACTCCAAATTGGATATCTGTCCCAGCAACCTAATAAGGCTCGCCCCCAAACGCTTCATAACAGACCTAACATCACACATGAATTACATGCTGCAACACGGACTATTCCCCAAGGACAAAGGAAATATACTTCTTACCCCTATACCCAAAGACTTAAAGAAAAAATTAAATGACACAACCAACTATCGACCAGCAGCATCAATCCCCTTGGTAGTCAAACTAATGGAAAGTATGGTAGTCAAACAACTTACCAACTACCTAAACAAATTCACTATACTGCACGAATCACAGTCAGGATTTCGATCCAACCATAGCACCGAAACAGTGCTAACCACTCTCATAACCAAATTTAAACAATTAATTGCAACTGGAAACAATGTGCTCCTCCTACAATTTGACATGTCCAGTGCGTTCGACATGGTCAGCTACTAAATACTCTCAAACATCCTGGACTACTTCGGGATTGGAGGAAACGTACTTAGATGGTTCGAAGGCTTCTTAACAGCAAGAACCTACCAAGTGATATCAAACTCAAAAACATCAACACCATGTAAACCTGAATGTGGAGTACCACAAGGATCACCGCTCTCGCCGACTCTTTTTAACTTAATGATGATACCATTAGCTAAATTGCTATCCAACCAAGGACTCAACCCGTACATCTATGCAGATGATGTCACAATATACATTCCGTTCAAACAAGATATAACCGAAATTAAAAAATTAAATCACACCTCCAAATAATGAACTCATGGGCGGACGCATTCCAGCTAAAGCTAAATGCAGAAAAAACACAATGTCTCATCCTGTCCTCACAATACACTATAAACAAACCCAATACCATAAACACCCCGGACTACACCCTTCCGGTCTCAGACAGCTTGAAAATCCTGGGAGTCACAATTTACCGAAATCTCACACTCGAAGATCATGCGAAAAATACAGCAAAAAAAAAAAAAAATGTTCTATTCAATGTGGAAACTTAAAAGGATCAAACCTTTCTTCCCAAGGGAAGTATTCCACAGCCTAGTACAATCAATGGTGCTAAGCCATCTAGACTACTGCAATGCCATTTATGCTGGATGCAAAGAACAAATCATTAAGAAGCTTCAAACCGCTCAAAATACAGCAGCCAGACTCATATTTGGGAAAGCGAAATACAAAAGCGCCAAACCCCTAAGAGAGAAATTACACTGGCTCCCACTAAAAGAACGAATTGCATTCAAAGTTTGCACCCTGGTCCACAAAATCGTTCACGGGGAAGCCCCAACCTACATGTCAGACCTTATAGACTTGCCTACCAGGAACGCAAAAAGATCAGAACGCACATACCTCAATCTCCATTACCCTAACTGCAAAGGGCTAAAATATAAATCCACATATGCGACCAGTTTCTCATACATTTGCACGCAGCTATGGAACGCACTACCGAAGGCCATAAAAATAACGGGAAGACCTGTCTTCTGAAGGCTACTGAAAACAGATCTGTTCAAGAAGCCATACCATAAACATCCATCTTAAATACTAAATAATAAGACTTTACACGACCTAGACATACCTGAAATCTTATCACTTGACTGATTAACATCTTTGCTATTAATGAACAAGCACTACCACTTTAATCTTTATATCGAATATGATCTCTCCATAGTCGATGACCTAAAGTGTGTTACAATCCAATTTATTACTCAGGAACCTTCTTACATTACCACAATGTATTCTTCCTTACCATGTATATGCACATGCTATATATCTATACCATGATATGTTCAACGTATGTTATGTTCCATGTATGTTACCATGTATGCATGCAA
This sequence comes from Microcaecilia unicolor, assembly GCF_901765095.1. Lineage (NCBI taxonomy): Eukaryota > Metazoa > Chordata > Amphibia > Gymnophiona > Siphonopidae > Microcaecilia > Microcaecilia unicolor. Next base: position 384,951,678 of record NC_044031.1, read on the forward strand.
CTTCACGCAATACCATTTGTAATTCTGTAACCCGGAAATGGCAACCGCCATTACGGCAAATGTAAGCCACATTGAGCCTGCAAATTGATGGGAAAATGTGGGATACAAATGCTACAAATAATAATAATAATAATGCTAGCCATCAACAAGTGGAATAATCCCCATCAGCTGCAAGGTAAAATTGTGTCTTACCTGATAATTTTCTTTCCATTAGTCCCAACAGATCAATCCAGAGACGAGTGGGTTGTGTCCCTCTACCAGCAGGTGGAGATAGAGAGAACTTCAGAGTTTTACTATATGTAGACACGTGCAGCCATCTTACTCTCAGTATTGTCGATACCAAAGCAAGTGAAAAGCCAAGCAATCCACCATCAAAGTTCACTCCTGCCTCAAAAACCACCTTTGCCGTCCCTTCCTCCACCGCAGCAGCGGGAGGGAAACCACATAAGTGTGAAATTCTGAACATGACAGTAGTCCATGGTCCGTTGTTTTCCGTCAGTATCCAACGGTCCCTTAAGAAGGAGAGAACCTAGTGGAGCAAAACAGGAACAAACACCCCTCTGGTGACTATGTACCTTAAGCCAAAAAACAATAAAGGACGGGCCCTTGGAAAGAAAATTATCAGGTAAGACATAATTTTACCTTCCATAGCGTCCCACAGATCAATCTAGAGAAGAGTGGGATGTACAAAAGCAGTCCCCAAAGTAGGGTGGGTTCCCCAAACCGTCAAGGCTCACAGGAAGACTTGACACAACTCTCAAGACAGAGAACGGAGCATACCCCAACCCCCAAGAGGCTCACGAACATCAGACAAAATAAAGATATGCCCCAGAACGTGGAAACAGGAAACCACCAACGCTAGAGAAGAGCATGGTACCAGGTTCCAGAAACAACGAAAGTCGAACAACGAAATCCTGAAGAAAGGTGCTATTCATCAAGAATAGAGAATCTTCCTCAACGCCGGACCTACAGAAACATCTGCAAGCCTGAACACACAGCGAAGGATCTAAAGTCAACGTGGAACTGTGGACCTGTGCCCAGAAAAGAGACAAGACGCCAAGCCCCCCGATGGACGGTGGCAGTACCCAAGAGAAGAAGCTGTGCTCAACTTGCAGCAATAGAGCAGCATTCAACATGCCGCAAAGAACTGCGCTGAAAAGCAGCGATGGAACAGCGCACAAAAGCAGTGATGGAGCTGCGAACAACCTATCGCGAAAAGACTCGTACAGGGATGGAGCCACACCCAGCTTCCCGGAATGAAGCCGCGCTCAACATCTTGCAAAAGCTCTGCGCCCAACCTGCGGTAATGGAGATGTGCTCAACCCAACACTCTGGCGCCGAGCTCAACATGACACGATGGAGCCGTGCTCAACGGAGAACAATAGAGCTGATCTCAACATGTATCAATAGATTGCCCAACATGCAGCCAAAAAGCTGTGCACAACCTACAGCAAAGAATATAGATGAAGCTGCCCAACATGAAACAAAGGCACTGTGCTCAACCTGCAGCAATGGAGCTGAGCTCAACATGCAGCAATGGAGCTGTGCGCAACATGCAGCAATGGAGCGGTGCTCAACATGCAGCAATGGAGCGGTGCTGAACATGCAGCAATGGAGCGGTGCTCAACATGCAGCAATGGAGCGGTGCTCAACATGCTACAATGGAGCTGTCAAGATAAAGGAAAGAACATAGATGGCGTCCCGGAAAAGCAGCCAGAAAAGAAGGCTCTGCCAGGTGAGACCTGAAGGCTACTCCCGAGATCCAGAGGAATATGAAATTAACACTGAACTAACCTCCTCATACAAAAGGAAGGAATACGCAACCACAAGGCAGAAAGCAACTTGCCAGGCCAAGACCCAAAAAGAAGACGGCCCCGAACAGGACAGCGATGAAAACCAGCTAAGGTAGAGAACCCAAGTGAATCAGAACCTCCCTAGTCAGGAAGGAAAACTATCATCAAAAAAAGAAACAAATAGTAGGGGCGTCCCAAACAAGATGCCAGAAGCATCAAAGACCAGACAGCCAGAAAAGGGACTGACCAGCAGCCGCATAAGACTGACAGGCAAGAAACAATAGACCTGGAGAAAAAACACGAGGCTGCAGCCTACCCGTAGCCAGCGAGAGACTCCTTCCGTTCGGAACTGACAGGATAAGACCTCCACCTCACAAAGGTACCGATCCCAGAAGGACCCAAGATCAGAATCAGACGCCGGGCAACTTCGCAAGCGCTCCCTAGAAAATCTTGCCTCAAGCAGAACAAGCTGAACGGCCTGAGCAAGGCGAACTGCTTCAGCTGAAACAATGCTCGACGGTCTGAGCCGATCAAAGCTCGACGAAGCTAGCCGTAGCCAGACTGTACGACCTGACTTGTAGCCAGGCCCTGACCTGTGCCCAGAAACCAAAGTAAATCTCAACGGCCTGAGCCGGAGCCAGGTCGCCGGCCTAAGCCGTGGCAATGTCAATTGCTTCAGCCGAACAAGACTCAACGGCCTGCTCCGGAACAAGCCTCGACGGCTTGAGCAGGAGTCAGACTCGACGTCCGGAGCTAAGGCCAGGTTCAATGGCCTGAACCGGAGATAAGCTCAACGGCCGAAGCCGGAGCCAAGCTCGACGGCCGAAGCCGGAGCCAAGCTCGACGGCCGAAGCCGAACTCGACGGCCTGAGCCGTAGCAAATCTCGATGGCCTGAGCCGTAGTAAAGTTCGATGGCCTGAGCCGTAGCAAAGCTCGACGGCCTGAGCCGGAGCAAGGTCAGCACAAGTGAACGGCCGGAGCTAGAGCAACGGTCCACAGGCTGAACTGGAGCGAGACTCGACAGCCAGAGCCGGAGCGAGACTCGACGGCCAGAGCCGGAGCGAGACTCGACGGCCAGAGCCGGAGCGAGACTCGACGGCCAGAGCCGGAGCGAGACTCAACGGGCTGAGCCGAAGATAGGCTCGACAGCCTGAGCAATGCTTGATGGCCTGCGGTAGAGCAAAACAACGGCCCGAGCCGCAGCAGAGCTGAAGCAAGGACCTACTGCCTCAGCAGAAGCAAGGCCCGACGGCCCCAGCCGACCTGACGGCCTGAGCGCCCTAGCCAAAGCTCAGCCTCAGCTACAGCTAATCCCATCGGCTGAAGCCTGAGCAAGGCCCACCGGCCTCCGCCGGCGCAAGGCCCAACAGCCTCAGCCGGAACAAGGACCGATGGCCTCAGCCGCAACAAGGACCGACGGCCTCCACTGGAAACCGACCGGTCGAGCTGTAACAAGACCCAGACGGATAAATGTATCCCATGAAGTCGCCAACAGAATGCACTGTCCGTCCAAAAAGGAGACTAGAGCAGACAGAAGCAGAGCCTGACTCCTCTAGATAGGGTAAGATCCAACACCCCATAATGGGATGAAAACAAAGCGACTTGTGAGTCAATGAGTACAGACACAATGACACACAGAACAACAGCTCCCCTACGCAGCCTATCAGCCCACCCCTAAGGATGGTAACGAAGGAAGCTAGCAAGCACCAGAGACCCAGGATGCAGCTTGCGGAATATTTCAGCAGCCTGAAAAACAGAACAGCCAACAGTGACAGGATGGAAAAAGTAAGGACTAGAGAATCTATGGCTCCTTCTAAAACACACAGAATCTGTGCTGAAGTAAGCCAGGTAGTGCCATGGAAACACATGTAAAAATATAAAAACCCACTGAGGCTATGCTGAACAGTCCAGACCGCAAAACTGAGGAAAGCAGACACTCTGCCCCTAAAGGCACAATTATCATGGTTACCTACAGAAAGAAATAACTGCAGTGAAAAAAATAACAGGCCTTCCAGTAACATGGTGAACAGAAAATGCATATAGCATCCAGGCACATGGAACCTGGATGTCCCTGCACGAAACAGCAGACTGGACTACAGGATTATTGTTTGCCTGCTTCCTGTAAAAAATAAAACCCCTAGTAAGAACCAGAAGCCACTCAGTATACATTAGAGACAAAAGTGCCCCGTACCTCCGCAAGAAGGGCCAGCAACATGCACAGCCCAAAAGAAACGAAGAGATCCTAGAGCAGGCAAAATCCTAGATCGAAAAATAGCAGGAAGAAGAGAACGTTCCCCTGCTGCACCAGTCTCGAAAACTGTGACCTCAGGCAACGCAGAAGAGAAACGAGGAGCTGCCCCCAGGCTGTCACACAATAGTGCGAAGGCAATTGCCAGCAAAACAGGGCCGCAAGAACTCCGAGACAGAAAAACAAACAGAGCAGCGAGGGGGGTTATCACACACGTTCCCCTTTCCCCAGACGGTTGACGACCAAATTTCCGGGTAGGACCGAAATCCTACCACTCGGAGCACTTTCCCCGCTGTGACTCCGAGAAGGTCCTGGGAACAGAGCAGCCTGAAAACCGCGAAGGCCCAAAGCCCTGCACAAGATGGCGTCCGAGACAAGCCCGCCAAAACCACATCTCGGACTAAAAAAATCATAGCGGAGAGTATCACCCCCACTATGCTAAATCCTTGAATAGTCCCTGGTAACTCGCAATCTCCGCCAGGACCATGCGAGGCCCAAGCTCCTAACGAACCGCTAACCACTATGAAATAAGGAAAAAACACTCTTACCTTACACAAAGGAGAAAACGAGCCCAAGGGAGGGAATACCAACCATTGCTGTGTCCACACAGAGCTAGTACCATCTCTGCTACTTTATTCGGCTGTGCATCCCGTGTTTTTTTTTTTTCTTTTAAAGGCAGGTGTGTCAGGAAACCATAACTCAGAGCCAAGTTATCACCATAGCATGGAGACAGCGCAGGAGTAGGGGAGGGAAATGGCAACCACCAGGTGTACCCCTTACTGGCCCGATCTGGCCACGAACCCCTAGCTCAACAAAACCTGAGGGAACAGGCGAGGAGCAAATTTCAAAGCGCTCAACTAATCCTGAGGGAACAGGGTAGGAGCAAACTCATCCAGAGAGCTGCACAGGATGTGTCCATCCACCTGCTGAGATAGAAAGAATACTGAGAGTAAGATGGCTGCACGTGTCTACATATAGTAAAACTCTGAAGTTCTCTCTATCGCCACCTGCTGGTAGAGGGACACAACCCACTCGTCTCTGGATTGATCTGTGGGACGCTATGGAAAGCCCATTATCTTTGAACCACTTGGAGCCTCCTTGCAGCCCGTGCTACCACCAGAGTTCTTAGGAAGCTGTCTTGTGAATGATGTGGTACCCTGTTAGTCACAGTGAGGTGGCTTGGGGTCAGGTGACAATCTTCTCTCCTGCAAGTCACTGACAAACCCTATTCTTAATGCATTATATAGGAAGACTGTTAGATATTTTATCAGTGAAAGGATGAAATGTAGAACATCTTGGCTCTATCCATAACAGAATTTAAAAGGCTATATGAAGCATACATAATTCCTTTTTATTACATTTCATAATTGATTCTGGTATCTTACAGTTTATGATGTTAGCTGAGCTCCCTGACAAAAAACATTTCTGTTTACTGCAGTGAATTAATTATTCTCTAAGTTACTCTTCTCCTCAGCTGAAGCTGTCAAACTCAGGCAAATAACCTTCAAGCCAGGTCAGCTTGGGAAAGACAACCTCCATTTCTTAAGTGCTGTACCCCAACTCTGTATTAAACATGGTACTGGAAATTCAAAACTGTTAATACTAATTGTAAATTGGCTCAACACAGCTCACCTTCTCAAAATAAGGCCCGCTATCAGTGGATCCCATATCTTTGGAATTGAGGGGACGGAAGCCAGATCGATCCTTTCTTATCATTTCATTGAAATCACCAATATTCATGCCTCTCTTCTCAGTATCAAATTTCTTATCTGGCAGATTTCCTGGAAAAACAAAAACAAAAAAAAAAAACAGCAAGCTTTGGTATTTACACAAACCACATGCTATACTATCAAGGGGTGGGGGTGGGAAGACTATGAAACTGCTCATATGTGATTAGAATTCTCTGCCAGCACAACAGATTAACTTAGGTCATGTGACCATTTGTACTAACCTGAAAAGTGAAGTTACTTACCTGTATCAGGTATTATCCGAGGACAGCAGATTGATCATTCTCACAAGTGGGTCGAAGTTCCACATTGGCCCGGGAACCGGCATAATAAATAGCAAAATATTTAATAAAGCCTTCTGATGCATGATCTGCGCTCGACTGTGCATGTGCGGCGTGCCTTCCCGCCCGCCAAGCAACTGCGCTCTTCAGTTTAATAAAAAAAGCATAAAGAAAAATAAAATGAGACAACTCCAAGACAGGTGGGTGGGATTGTGAGAATTATCTGCCTGCTGTCCTCAGAGAATACCTGATACAGGTAAGTAACTTCGCTTTCTCTGAGGACAAGCGGGCTGGTTCATTCTCACAAGTAAGGTATCCCTAGAATCCAGGCTCACCAAAAACAATAAAATTTGGTCAACTGGGCCTCACAGTGGTGAGGACATAACTGAGATCAGCCTGAAACTATATACAAACTAGCTGAAAGTGCAGCCTGGAACAGAATAAAACAGGCCTAGGAGGGTGGAGTTGGATTCTAAACCCCAAACAGATTCTGTAACACTGATTGCCCAAACTGACTGTCGTGTCGGGTATCCTGCTGTAGGCAGTAGTTAGATGTGAATGTGTGGACTGAAGACCATGTTGCAGCCTTGCAAATCTCTTCAATGGAGGTTGACTTAAAGTGGGACACTGACACGGCCATGGCTCTGACATTATGAGCCGTAACATGGCCCTCCAAAGTCAGTCCAGCTTGGGCGTTAAGTGAAGGAAATGCAATCTGCTAGCCAACTGGAAATGGTGCGTTTACCAATGGCGATTCCCCTCCTGTTGGGATCAAAGGAGACAAACAACTGGGCGGACTATCTGAAGGGCCTTGTCCACTCCACGTAAAAGGCCAAAGCTCTCTTGCAGTCAAAAGTGTGCAAGCTCCTTTCGCCAGGGTGGGCATGAAGACAGGGAAAAAATGAATTCCTCCTAGGATTGGAGAACGGCGGATGTGGTCCCTCTTCACAAAAGTGGTGATAGGGAAGAAGCTGGAAACTACAGGCCGGTAAGCCTCACTTCGGTTATTGGAAAAGTAATGGAAGCGATGCTGAAGGAAAGGATAGTGAATTTCCTGGAAGCCAATAAGTTGCAAGATCCGAGACAAAGCGAATGCTACATACCTGTAGAAGGTATTCTCCGAGGACAGCAGGCTGATTGTTCTCACTGATGGGTGACGTCCTCGGCAGCCCCTCCAATCGGAATCTTCCTAGCAAAGTCCTTTGCTAGCTCTCGCGCGCCCGCGCACACCGCGCATGCGCGGCCGTCTTCCCGCCCGAAACCGGCTCGAGCCGGCCAGTCCAGTATGTAGCAAGACAATACAGTTCAAGGGAAGACACAACTCCAAAGGGGAGGCGGGCGGGTTTGTGAGAACAATCAGCCTGCTGTCCTCGGAGAATACCTTCTACAGGTATGTAGCATTCGCTTTCTCCGAGGACAAGCAGGCTGCTTGTTCTCACTGATGGGGTATCCCTAGCCCCCAGGCTCACTCAAAACAACAACCATGGTCAATTGGGCCTCGCAACGGCGAGGACATAACTGAGATTGACCTAAGAAATTTACCAACTAACTGAGAGTGCAGCCTGGAACAGAATAAACAGGGCCCTCGGGGGGTGGAGTTGGATCCTAAAGCCCAAACAGGTTCTGAAGAACTGACTGCCCGAACCGACTGTCGCGTCGGGTATCCTGCTGCAGGCAGTAATGAGATGTGAATGTGTGGACAGATGACCACGTCGCAGCTTTGCAAATTTCTTCAATGGAGGCTGACTTCAAGTGGGCTACCGACGCAGCCATGGCTCTAACATTATGAGCCGTGACATGACCCTCAAGAGCCAGCCCCGCCTGGGCGTAAGTGAAGGAAATGCAATCTGCTAGCCAATTGGATATGGTGCGTTTCCCTACAGCCACTCCCCTCCTATTGGGATCAAAAGAAACAAACAATTGGGCGGACTGTCTGTGGGGCTGTGTCCGCTCCAGGTAGAAGGCCAATGCTCTCTTGCAGTCCAATGTGTGCAGCTGACGTTCAGCAGGGCAGGAATGAGGACGGGGAAAGAAAGTTGGCAAGACAATTGACTGGTTCAGATGGAACTCCGACACAACCTTTGGCAGGAACTTAGGGTGAGTGCGGAGGACTACTCTGTTATGATGAAATTTGGTGTAAGGGGCCTGGGCTACCAGGGCCTGAAGCTCACTGACTCTACGAGCTGAAGTAACTGCCACCAAGAAAATGACCTCCCAGGTCAAGTACTTCAGATGGCAGGAGTTCAGTGGCTCAAAAGGAGGTTTCATCAGCTGGGTGAGAACGACATTGAGATCCCATGACACTGTAGGAGGCTTGACAGGGGGCTTTGACAAAAGCAAACCTCTCATGAAGCGAACAACTAAAGGCTGTCCTGAGATCGGCTTACCTTCCACACGGTAATGGTATGCACTGATTGCACTAAAGTGAACTCTTACAGAGTTGGTCTTGAGACCAGACTCAGACAAGTGCAGAAGGTATTCAAGCAGGGTCTGTGTAGGACAAGAGCGAGGATCTAGGGCCTTGCTGTCACACCAGACGGCAAACCTCCTCCAATGGAAGAAGTAACTCCTCTTAGTGGAATCTTTCCTGGAAGCAAGCAAGATGCGGGAGACACCCTCTGACAGACCCAAAGAGGCAAAGTCTACGCCCTCAACATCCAGGCCGTGAGAGCCAGATACTGGAGGTTGGGATGCAGAAGAGCCCCTTCGTTCTGCGTGATGAGGGTCGGAAAACACTCCAATCTCCACGGTTCTTCGGAGGATAACTCCAGAAGAAGAGGGAACCAGATCTGACGCGGCCAAAAAGGAGCAATCAGAATCATGGTGCCTCGGTCTTGTTTGAGTTTCAACAAAGTCTTCCCCACCAGAGGAATGGGAGGATAAGCATACAGCAGGCCTTCCCCCCAATCCAGGAGGAAGGCATCCGATGCCAGTCTGCCGTTGGCCTGAAGCCTGGAACAGAACTGAGGGACTTTGTGGTTCACTCGAGATGCGAAGAGATCCACCAAGGGGGTGCCCCACGCTTGGAAGATCTGGCGCACCACTCGGGAATTGAGCGACCACTCGTGAGGTTGCATAATCCTGCTCAACCTGTCGGCCAGACTGTTGTTTACGCCTGCCAGATATGTGGCTTGGAGCACCATGCCTTGACGGCGAGCCCAGAGCCACATGCTGACGGCTTCCTGACACAGGGGGCGAGATCCGGTGCCCCCCTGCTTGTTGACATAGTACATGGCAACCTGGTTGTCTGTCTGAATTTGGATAATTTGGTGGGACAGCCGATCTCTGAAAGCCTTCAGGGCGTTCCAGATCGCTCGCAACTCCAGGAGATTGATCTGTAGACCGCGTTCCTGGAGGGACCAGCTTCCTTGGGTGTGAAGCCCATCGACATGAGCTCCCCACCCCAGGAGAGACGCATCCGTTGTCAGCACTTTTTGTGGCTGAGGAATTTGGAAAGGACGTCCCAGAGTCAAATTGGACCAGATTGTCCACCAATACAGGGATTCGAGAAAACTCGTGGACAGGTGGATCACGTCTTCTAGACCCCCAGCAGCCTGAAACCACTGGGAGGCTAGGGTCCATTGAGCAGATCTCATGTGAAGACGGGCCATGGGAGTCACATGAACTGTGGAGGCCATGTGGCCCAGCAATCTCAACATCTGCCAAGCTGTGATCTGCTGGGACGTTCGCACCCGCGAGACGAGGGACAACAAGTTGTTGGCCCTCGCCTCTGGGAGATAGGCGCGAGCCGTCCGAGAATCCAGCAGAGCTCCTATGAATTCGAGCTTCTGCACTGGGAGAAGATGGGACTTTGGATAATTTATCACAAACCCCAGTAGCTCCAGGAGGCGAATAGTCATCTGCATGGACTGCAGGGCTCCTGCCTCGGATGTGTTCTTCACCAGCCAATCGTCGAGATATGGGAACACATGCACCCCCAGCCTGCGAAGCGCCGCTGCTACCACAGCTAGGCACTTTGTGAACACCCTGGGCGCAGAGGCGAGCCCAAAGGGTAGCACACAGTACTGGAAGTGGCGTGTGCCCAACTGAAATCGCAGATACTGCCTGTGAGCTGGCAGTATCGGGATGTGAGTGTAGGCATCCTTCAAGTCCAGAGAGCATAGCCAATCGTTTTGCTGAATCATGGGGAGAAGGGTGCCCAGGGAAAGCATCCTGAACTTTTCTTTTACGAGATATTTGTTCAGGGCCCTTAGGTCTAGGATGGGACGCATCCCCCCTGTTTTCTTTTCCACAAGGAAGTACCTGGAATAGAATCCCAGCCCTTCTTGCCCGGATGGCACGGGCTCGACCGCAGTGGCGCTGAGAAGGGCGGAGAGTTCCTCTGCAAGTACCTGCTTGTGCTGGAAGCTGTAGGACTGAGCTCCCGGTGGACAATTTGGAGGTTTGGAAGCCAAATTGAGGGTGTATCCTTGCCGGACTATTTGCAGAACCCACTGATCGGAGGTTATGAGAGGCCACCTTTGGTGAAAAGCTTTCAACCTCCCTTCGACTGGCAGGTCGCCCGACACTGACACTTGGATGTCGGCTATGCTCTGCTGGAGCCAGTCAAAAGCTCGCCCCTTGCTTTTGCTGGGGAGCCGCGGGGCCTTGCTGAGGCGCACGCTGCTGACGAGAGCGAGCGCGCTGGGGCTTAGCCTGGGCCGCAGGCTGTCGGGAAGGAGGATTGTACCTACGCTTACCAGAAGTATAGGGAACAGTCTTCCTTACCCCGAAAAATCGTCTACCTGTAGAGGTAGAAGCTGAAGGCTGCCGGCGGGAGAACTTGTCGAATGCGGTGTCCCGCTGGTGGAGAGACTCTACCACCTGCTCGACTTTTTCTCCAAAAATGTTGTCCGCACGGCAAGGCGAGTCCGCAATCCGCTGCTGGATTCTATTCTCCAGGTCGGTGGCACGCAGCCATGAGAGCCTGCGCATCACCACACCTTGAGCAGCGGCCCTGGACGCAACATCAAAAGTGTCATAAACTCCTCTGGCCAGGAATTTTCTGCACGCCTTCAGCTGCCTGACCACCTCCTGAAAAGGCTTGGCTTGCTCAGGGGGAAGAGCATCAACCAAGCCCGCCAACTGTCGCACATTGTTCCGCATGTGTATGCTCGTGTAGAGCTGGTAAGACTGAATTTTGGCCACGAGCATAGAGGAATGGTAGGCCTTCCTCCCAAAGGAGTCTAAGGTTCTAGAGTCTTTGCCCGGGGGCGCCGAAGCATGCTCCCTAGAACTCTTAGCCTTCTTTAGGGCCAGATCCACAACTCCAGAGTCGTGAGGCAACTGAGTGCGCATCAGCTCTGGGTCCCCATGGATCCGGTACTGGGACTCGATCTTCTTGGGGATGTGGGGATTAGTTAAAGGCTTGGTCCAGTTCGCCAGCAATGTCTTTTTGAGGACATGGTGCAGGGGAACAGTGGACGCTTCCTTAGGTGGAGAAGGATAGTCCAGGAGCGCAAACATTTCAGCCCTGGGCTCGTCCACCACAACCACCGGGAAGGGGATGGCCGTAGACATCTCCCGGACAAAGGAAGCAAAAGACAGACTCTCGGGAGGAGAAAGCTGTCTTTCAGGAGAGGGAGTGGGATCAGAAGGTAGACCCTCAGACTCCTCGTCAGAGAAATATCTGGGGTCTTCTTCTTCCTCCCACGAGGCCTCACCCTCGGTGTCAGACACAAGTTCACGGACCTGCGTCTGCAACCGTGCCCGGCTCGACTCCGTGGAGCCCCGTCCACGATGTGGGCGTCGAGAGGTAGACTCCCTCGCCCGCATCGGCGAAGCTCCCTCCGCCGACGTAGTCGGGGAGCCCTCCTGGGAGGTGGCCGCAGTCGGCACCGCACGCGGTACCGACGTCGGGGACCTCACCCCGGGCGATGGGCCAGCCGGCGCCACGCTCGACGGTACCGGAGGCGCAAGCACCGCCGGTACCGGAGGGGTAGGGCGCAACAGCTCTCCCAGAATCTCTGGGAGAACGGCCCGGAGGCTCTCGTTCAGAGCGGCTGCAGAGAAAGGCATGGAGGTCGATGCAGGCGTCGACGTCAGAACCTGTTCCGGGCGTGGAGGCTGTTCCGGGCTGTCCAGAGTGGAGCGCATCGACACCTCCTGAACAGAGGGTGAGCGGTCCTCTCGGTGCCGATGCCTGCTGGGTGCCGACTGCCTCGGCGACCCAGAGCTCTCGGTGCCGACGCGGGGAGGAGACCGGTGTCGATGCTTCTTCGACTTCTTCCGAAGCATGTCACCGGAGCTCCCCGGCACCGACGAGGAGGACGTAGAATCCATCCGTCGCTTCCTCGGGGCCGAGGCCGAAGGAGGTCGGTCTCGGGGGGGCTGTACCGCAGGAGCCCTCAGGGTAGGGGGAGACCCACCCGAGGGCTCACCGCCACCAGCAGGGGAATGGACAGCCCTCACCTGCACTCCACTCGATGCACCACCGTCCGACGACATCAGGAGACGAGGTCCCGGTACCACCAACGTCGATGCAGCTATCCGATGTCTCGGCGCCGATGCAGAGGGCCGATGCCTCGATGCACTCGATGCACTGGCAGCCAAGGAAGAAGGTCTGGACGCTGATGACGTCGATGCACACGATGACCCCGGTGCCGATGCCGACGAAGAGCCCGAGAACAAAATGTTCCACTGGGCCAATCTCGCTACTTGAGTCCGCCTTTGTAAGAGGGAACACAGACTACAGTTCTGGGGACGGTGCTCGGCCCCCAGACACTGAAGACACGAAGAGTGCCTATCAGTGAGCGAGATTACCCGGGCGCACTGGGTGCACTTCTTGAAGCCGCTGGAAGGCTTCGATGTCATGGGCGGAAAAATCACGCCGGCGAAGTCAAAATCCGAAATGACGAATTTGGAGCACCAAAACTTTAAGGGAGAAAAATCTCGACCGAGGCCGAAAAGAGGCCTACCCCGACAACGAAAGAAAACTTACCGGGGCAAAAACTGGAAATACGGGAAGGGGCAAACGAAACCCAAGGGGGTTTCCGGAGCACTTTCCGAACGAAAGAAAACTTTTCCGAAGAAAAAACACGTCGATTAAATAACGGACGCGCGAGGTCGACTCTCCGGGGCTCAACACGGCAAAAAACACAGCCGTACCGAGTGCGGACGAAAGAAGACTGGCCGGCTCGAGCCGGTTTCGGGCGGGAAGACGGCCGCGCATGCGCGGTGCGCGCGGGCGCGCGAGAGCTAGCAAAGGACTTTGCTAGGAAGATTCCGATTGGAGGGGCTGCCGAGGACGTCACCCATCAGTGAGAACAAGCAGCCTGCTTGTCCTCGGAGAACATGGTTTTACCAGAGGGAAATCGTGCTAAACGAATCTCATTGAATTCTTTGATTGGGTAACTGGAGAATTAAATCATCGACGTGCTATAGACGTAATCTACTTAGATTTTAGCAAAGCTTTTGACACGGTTCCCCACAGGAGGCTCTTAAATAAACTCGATGGGCTGAAGATAGGTCCCGAAGTGGTGAACTGGATTAGGAACTGGTTGACGGACAGAGGGTGGTGGTAAATGGAGTTCGCTCAGAGGAGGGAAAGGTGAGTAGTGGAGTGCCTCAGGGATCGGAGCTGGGGCCCATTCTCTTCAATATATTTGTGAGTGACATTGCCGAAGGGTTAAAAGGTAAAGTTTGCCTATTTGCGGATGATACTAAGATTTGTAACAGAGTGGACACCCGGGAGGGAGTGGAAAGCATGAAAAAGGATCTGAGGAAGCTAGAAGAATGGTCTAAGGTTTGGCAATTAAAATTCAATGCAAAGAAATGCAAAGTGATGCACTTAGGGAGTAGAAACCCAAGAGAGACTTATGTGTTAGGCGGTGAGAGTCTGATAGGTACTGAGGGGGAGAGGGATCTTGAGGTGATAGTATCCGAGGATCTGAAGGCGACGAAACAGTGTGACAAAGCGGTGGCTGTAGCGAGAAGGTTGCTAGGCTGTATAGAGAGAGGTGTGATCAGCAGAAGAAAGGAAGTGTTGATGCCCCTGTACAAGTCGCTGGTCAGGCCCCACCTGGAGTATTGTGTTCAGTTTTGGAGGCCGTACCTTGCGAAGGATGTTAAAAAAAATGGAAGCGGTGCAAAGAAAAGCTATGAGAATGGTACGGGATTTGCGTTCCAAGACGTAAGAGGAGAGACTTGCTGACCTGAACATGTATACCCTGGAGGAAAGGAGGAACAGGGGTGATATGAAACAGACGTTCAAATATTTGAAAGGTATTAATCCGCAAACAAATCTTTTCCGGAGATGGGGAGGCGGTAGAACGAGAGGACATGAAATGAGGTTGAAGGGGGGCAGCCTCAGGAAAGATGTCAGGAAGTATTTTTTCACAGAGAGGGTGGTGGATGCTTGGAATGCCCTCCTGCGGGAGGTGGTGGAGATGAAAACGGTAACGGAATTCAAACATGCGTGGGATATGCATAAAGGAATCCTGTGCAGAAGGAATGGATCCTCAGAAGCTTAGCTGAAATTGGGTGGCGGAGCAGGTGGGGGGAAGAGGGGCTGGTGGTTGGGGGGCGAGGATAGTGGAGAGGAGACTTATACGGTCTGTGCCAAAGCCGGTGATGGGAGGTGGGACTGTGGTGGTTGGGAGGTGGGAAGTACTGCTGCGCAGACTTGTACGGTCTGTGCCCTGAATAAGGCAGGTACAAATCAAGGTATAAATCAAGGTAAGGTTTACACATATGTTTGTCTTGTTGGGCAGACTGGATGGACCGTGCAGGTCTGTTTCTGCCGTCATCTACTATGTTACTATGTTACTTTGAAGACAGCAAGACCCGGGAGACACCCTCCAAAAGATCCAAAGGAATCAAATTCCAGGCTCTCAACATTGACCGTGAGAGCCAGAGACTGGAGGTTGGGGTGCAGAAGCGACCCCTCGTTCTGAGTGATGAAGGTCGGGAAACACTCCAATCTCCATAGTTCTTCAGAGGATAATTCGAGAAGAACAGGGAACCATATCTGACGCAGAATCATGGTTCCATGGTCTTGCTTGAGTTTCAACAAAGTGTTCCTCACCAGAGGTATGGGAGGATACGCATACAGAAGGCCTGTTCCCCAATGTAGGAGAAAGGCATCTGATGCTAGTTTGTCGTGGGCCTGAAGTCTAAAACAGAACTGAGGGACCTTGTTATTGATTTGAGTGGTGAAAAGATCCACCGAGGGGGTGCCCCACGCTCGGAAGATCTTGTGGGCTATGCCCATAATCAGGGACAACTTGTGAGGTTGCATTACCCTGCTCAGTCTGTGGCTAGACTATTGTTTACACCTGCCAAATCAGTGGCTTGGAGAAACATGCCGTAACTGCGTGCCCAGAGCCACATCTGAACGGCTTCCTGACACAGAGGGCCAGATCTGGTGCCCCCCGCTTGTTGGTGTGATACATCGCAACCTGATTGTCTGTTTGAATTAAGATAATTTGGTTGCACAGCTGATCTCTGAAAACCTCAGAGCTCCAGGAGGTTGGATCTGAAATCTGTTTCCTGGCGGGACCAGGCTCCCTTAGTGTGAAGCCCATGTACATGAACCCCCCCCCCCCCCCCTAGGTGAGATGCATCCGTTGTTAGCACTTTTTGTGGCTGAGAAATCTGGAATGGAAGTCCCAAGGTCAGATTGGATCGAATTCTCCACCAATTAAGAGAGTGTACCAGCTCGGGGGACACTCGGATGACATCTTCTAGACTCCCCGTGGCTTGATACCACTGAGAAGCCAGGGTCCACTAAGTAGATCTCATGTGAAGGACATGCCATGTGTGTAACATATACTGTGGAAGCCATATGGCCCAACAACCTCAACATCTGCTGAGCTGTGACTTGCTGCGATGTCTGAAATTTGGACACAAGGGACAGAAGGTTGCCCGCATTCGCCTCCGGGAGATAGGCTTGAACAGTCTGTGTATCATGCCGGGCTCCTATGAATTCCAATTGCTGGACAGGGGGCAGATGAGACTTGGGGTAATTTATTATGAACCCCAATAGCTCGAGCACCTGAACAGTTTTCCGCATGGACTCCCGAGCACCATCCTCCGAGGTGCTCTTTACCAGCCAATCGTCGAGATAAGGGAACACATGCACTCCCGGTTTGCGTAGCCACACTGCAACTACCGCTAGACATTTGAATACCCTAGGAGCTGGCGCGAAGCCAAAAGGCATCACACAGTACTGAAAATGATGTGTTCCCACTCTAAACTAAAGATACTTCCTGTGAGCTGCAAGTATCGGGATATGTGTATATACATCCTTCAAGTCCAGAGAGCATAGCCAATCGTTCTTCTGAATCATGGGAAGAAGGGTGCCCAGGGAAACCATCCTGAACTTTTCTCGAACCAGGAATTTGTTCTGGGCCCTTAGGTCTAGGATGAGACACATCCCCCCAGCTTCTGCACAAGGAAGTACCTGGAATAGAATCCTTGCCCTTCTTCCCCTGGTGGAATGGGTTCGATCGCATGGACCTTGAGAAGGGCAAAGAACTCCTCTGCAAGCACCTGCTTGTGCTGAGAGCTGAATGAATGAGCTCTCAGTGGGCAATTTGGAGGTTTGGATTTCAAATTGAGGGTGTATCCTAGCTTAACTATTTGAAGAACCCACTGGTCGGAGGTTATGAGAGGCCACCTTTGATGAAAAAATTTTAACCTCCCCCTGACCAGTAAGTCGTCCAGCACGGACACTTCCATTGAGGCTATGCTCTGCTGGAGCCAGTCAAAAGCTCGTCCCTTGCTTTTGCTGGGGAGCAGGAGGGGCATTAGGCGCTTGCTATTGACGAGAACGAGTGCGCTGGGGTGTAGCCTCAGTAAGCTGGCGAGCCGCTGGGGCATACCTAGGCCTAGAATAGGCACAAGAAGTACCCCAGGACCCACCAAAATACCTCCTGGAAGAGGAGATGGTAGCAGAAGGGCTTGGCGAGAGACAGAAGACAGAGCATCAGTATGCTTCTTGATCTGGTCAATCAGTTCTTCTACCTTCTCTCTAAAAAGATTATTCCCCCGGCATGGGGCATCCGCCATCTTCTGCTGAACTGAATGGTCCAGGTCAGAGATACGAAGCCATGAGAGCCTGCACATTGCTATACTCTGGGTACAGATTCTGGATGTCACGTCAAAAATGTTGTAAATGCCCCTGGCCAAGAACTTGTGATACACCTTCTGCTCCGGAGAGAGTGCATCGACCAAGCCAGACAGCTGCCTCACCGAGTTCTGCAAGTAGATGATTGTGAAGAGCTGGTATGATTGAATACAGGCAACGAGCATTTCGGCCTAATACATTTTCCTCCCAAAAGAGTCCAAGGTTCTAGCTTCTCTGCCTTGGGGAGCCGAAGCATAGTACCTTGGCTCTCTTGAAAGCAGCATCCACCACCATGGAGTTGTGGGGTAACTAAGACCTCGCCAACCAATGGTTCCCTGTGGATCCAATACTGGGTGTCAATTTTCTTAGGGACCACAGGAACAGAGGGGATACCCAGTTCCACATGAGGACTACCTAAAGTACTTCATGTAAGGGGGGGGGGGGGGGGCGTCACTTCCTTCTTAGATGGAGAGACGTAGTCCAGGACATCGAGCATCTTAGCCTAGGGTTCACCCTCCACTTCTCCTGGGAAGGGTATGGTCTCAGTCATTTCCCGCACAAACGAGGTGAAAGAGAGGCTCTCAGGTGGTGATAGCTCTCTCCGAATGTGGAGGGGAAGGTTCAGAAGGAATCCCAAAAGACTCATCAGAGGAAAAGTGCCTGGGATCCTACTCAGAATCTCACGAACGCTCCTCCTCAGTGTCGGATAGCACTTCCCTCAGGGAAGCCTGAGACTGTGCCCGGTTCGACTTCAAAGACCTATGGCTTCGCGAGGTCGGTTCATGCCTGGACTCCGGTGAAGCTTCCTCCACCGATGTCGATGGAGAACCAGCCTGAGTGGCAGTCGACACCGGAACCTCTACATAAAGGCATCCAAGAGATCTGGGACCACGGCTTGGAGTCACTTGTCGAGAGCTGTCATCGGTACAGGCTGTGGGCCCGGTGTGTCCTTAGGTTGCGCAACCTCCTGGGCTACAGGAACAGGTTCTCAGCTGCTGGGAGACATACGTGCTGGCACAGCTTGAATGAAGGGGGAGCAGTCTTGGTGCTGACGCTTCCTGGGAGCTAGATCCTACTACTACTACTACTTAACATTTCTAGAGCGCTACTAGGGTTACGCAGCGCTGTACAATTTAACAAAGAGAGACAGTCCCTGCTCAAAGAGCTTACAATCTAATAGACAAGTGAACGGTCGGTCCGATCGGGGCAGTCAAATTGGGGCAGTCTGGATTCACTGAACGGTAAGGGTTAGGTGCCGAACGCAGCATTGAAGAGGTGGGCTTTAAGCAAAGACTTGAAGATGGGCAGGGAGGGGGCTTGGCGTAAGGGTTCAGGAAGGTTGTTCCAAGCATAGGGTGAGGCGAGGCAGAATGAGCGGAGCCTGGAGTTGGCGGTGGTGGAGAAGGGTACTGAGAGGAGGGATTTATCCTGTGAACGGAGGTTACGGGCGGGAACGTAAGGGGAGATGAGGGTAGAGAGGTAGTGAGGGGCAGCAGACTGAGTGCATTTGTAGGTAAGAAGGAGAAGCTTGAATTGAATGCGGTATCTGATCGGAAGCCAGTGAAGTGACCTGAGGAGAGGGGTGATATGAGTATATCGGTTCTGGCGGAATATGAGACGTGCAGCAGAGTTCTGAACAGACCGAAGGGGGGATAGATGGCTAAGTGGGAGGCCGGTGAGGAGTAAGTTGCAGTAGTCCAGGCGAGAGGTAATGAGAGCGTGGACGAGAGTTCGGGTGGTGTGTTCAGAGAGGAAAGGGCGAATTTTGCTGATGTTAAAGAGGAAGAAGCGACAGGTCTTGGCTATCTGCTGGATATGCGCAGAGAAGGAAAGAGAGGAGTCAAAGATGACTCCGAGGTTGCGGGCAGATGAGACGGGGAGGATGAGGGTGTTATCAACTGAGATAGAAAGTGGAGGAAGAGGAGAAGTGGGTTTTGGTGGAAAGACGATAAGCTCGGTCTTGGACATGTTCAGTTTCAGGTGGCGGTTGGACATCCAGGCAGCAATGTCGGATAAGCAGGCCGATACCTTTGCCTGGGTCTCCGCGGTGATGTCTGGTGTGGAGAGATACAGTTGGGTGTCATCAGCATAGAGATGATACTGGAAACCATGAGATGAGATCAGGGAGCCCAGGGAAGAGGTGTAGATTGAGAAGAGAAGGGGTCCAAGGACCGATCCCTGGGGAACACCAACAGATAAGGGGATGGGGGTGGAGGAAGATCCATGAGAGTGAACTTTGAAGGTGCGGTGGGAGAGATAGGAGGAGAACCAGGAGAGGACAGAGCCCTGGAACCCAAATGAGGACAGTGTGGCAAGAAGTAAGTCATGATTGACAGTGTCAAAAGCAGCGGATAGATCCAGGAGGATGAGGATGGAGTAGTGGCTTCTGGATTTGGCAAGGAACAGGTCATTACAGACTTTAGAAAGTGCTGTTTCTGTCGAGTGAAGAGGGCGAAAACCGGATTGAAGCGGATCAAGGATGGCATGAGAGGAGAGAAAATCAAGGCAGCGGCTGTGGACTGCGCGCTCAAGTGTCTTGGAGAGGAAGGGTAGGAGGGAGATGGGGCGGTAGTTGGAGGGACAGGTAGGGTCTAGTGATGGTTTTTTGAGGAGTGGCGTGACTACAGCATGCTTGAAGGTGTCGGGGACAGTTGCAGTGGAGAGAGAGAGGTTGAGGATATGACAGATGGAGGGGGTGATAGTAGGAGAGATGGTGTTAAGTAAGTTGGTGGGGATCCCTTCACGTCCCGGAGCTCCTGTGTTGGTGCTTCTTAGCCTTCGTGCGATACACCTCACCAACACTCCTCGATGCCACCGTGGAATCCTCATGACACCTTAGGGTCAGGTCAGACAATGGTCGGTCCCAGGAGGCCTGCACAGTAGAAGGCCTCGAGACAGGTGGAGACCCACTTAATGCCTCACTGCTCTCCCAGTGCGTTCAGGTCTCTGAGCACCCATCCCTACATCCACTCCCGACATCGATGCAGTCCTCGACTCCGCTGACCTCAATGCTGATCCAGAAGTCGAAGGACTGAACCAGACTCCAAAAAGTTTTTCTCTCTGAGCCTCTCAAACAATTTGTGTTCTCTTTTTCATACGAGGACAGAGGAGACAACTCGCCGGGCTATGACCAGGCCCAAGGCACTGGATACACCAGGAATGGGTATCTGTGCCTGAGATGGTCCAGTTGCACAGAGTACAACGTTAGAAGCCACTGGGAGTCCTCGTTGACATTGAAGGGAAGGAAGGTCCGGCGAAATAAAAAAAAACGCGACTGTACCAGAGAAAAAGGCATGAACAGAGAAGAAACTCGATGAGCAGACCTAACTACGGCCGCGACGAAAAAAGAAAGAAAACTTGAAGCGGGCCAAAACAAATCTAGAAAAAAATTAAAAGGAAACTTTAAAAAAATAAATAAAAGAGAAAAAAGGGCAAAAAACCGCCACAAAAAGGCACATTCCTGGGTAAAGAAGGAGCCACAGAAAAATCTACCACTCCTCGCTCCGAAAAAAGAGAACGGAAGAGCACGGTCTCACAGTGGCTGGGAAGAAACTCTGCACACGTGCAGTTCAGCGCATCAGAAGACACTAGCAAACTTTTTGCTATTTATTATGCCAGTTCCTGGGCTGACACAGAACGTCGACCCACTTGTGAGAATAAACCAGCCTGCTTGTTCTCGGAGAATAGGTTATTTAAGTACATAAATATTGCCATACTGGGACAGACCAAAGGTCCATGAAGCCCAGCATCCTGTTTCCAACAGTGGCCAATCCAGGTCACAAATACCTGACAAGATCCCAAAGAAGTACAAAATATTTTATACTGCTTATCCCAGAAATAGTGGATTTTCCTCAAGTCCAATTTAATAATGGTCTATGGACTTTTCCTTTAGGAAGCTGTTCAAACCTTTTTTAAAACTCTGCTAAGCTAACCGATTTTACCTCATTCTCTGACAACGAATTCCAGAGTTTAATTACACATTGAGTGAAGACACATTTTCTCCGATTCGTTTTAAATTTACTACTTTGTAGCCTCACTGCATGCCCCCTAGTTCTAGTATTTTTGGGAAACGTAAACAGATGCTTCACATCTACCCATTCAACTCATTATTTTATAGACCTCTATCATATCTCGCCTCAGCCGCCTTTTCTCCAAGCTGAAGAGCCCTAGCCTCTGTAGCCTTTCCTCATAGTCATCACATCCCCTTTATCGTTTTCGTTGCCCTTCTCTGCATCTTTTCTAATTCCACTATATCTTTTTTTGAGATGCAGCGACCAGAATTGAACACAATATTCGAGGTGCGATCGCACCATGGAGCGATGCAAAGGCATTATAACATCCTCACACTTGTTTTCCATTCCTTTCTTTTCCTAATACCTAACATTCTATTTGCTTTCTTAGCCACAGCAGCACACTGAACAGAGGATTTCAACGTATCATCAAGGACGACACTTAGATCCCTTTCTTGGTCAGTGACTCCTAACGTGGAACCTTAAATGACGTAGCTGTAATTCAGGTTCCTCTTTCCCACATGTATCACTTTGCACTTGCTCACATTAAACGTCATCTTAGGGTTACCATATTTTGTCCCCTAAAAAGGACACTTGCCCCGCCCCCACCACACACCCAGCCCCTCCACACCCTCGCTCCGCCTCACCACACCCTCACTCTGTCCCATCACATTTTCCACTCCCCTGTCACATACCCCGTCACCCCCCCTCCCCTTACCTTACTACTGCCCTGGTCTAGTGACCTCTTCGGGGCAGGAAAGAGCCCCCTCTTTCCTGCCAGAGCGCTGCCCTGCATGCATCCTTCCTGTTGCTGATCCTCGGTGCCAAGCCAAAATGGCCGCCGAGAGTTGAAGTCTCTCAAGGTCACTTCAACTCTCGGCGGCCATTTTGAATTGGCTCCGAGGATCAGCAACAGGAAGGATGCATGCAGGGCAGCGCTCTGGGCAGGAAAGAGGGGGCTCTTTCCTGTCCTGAAGGCAGAAGAGATCACTAGTCCACCAGGACACTAGAAAGTAAGGGGAGGGGAGGCTAGCAATCTGCCCGTTGCGGGCCCGTTTGTACAGAAATCTGGACAAACGGGAAGATTGGCAAAACCCGTCCGGTTGCCCGGACATGCCCTCAAAAAGAGGACATGTCCGGGTAAATCCGGACATATGGTAACCCTACGTCATCTGCCATTTAGACGCCCGGTTTCCCAGCCTCATAAGGTAATTTTTCACAATCCTCCCGCAATTTAATGACTTTGATTAACTTTGTGTCGTCAGCAAATTTAATTACCTCACTAGCTACTCCCATCTCTAGGTCATTTATAAATATGATAAAAAGCAAAAGTCCCAGCACAGAGCCCTGGGGAACCCCACTAACTACCCTTCTCCATTGAGAATACTGACCATTTAACCATACTCTCTGTTTTCTATCTTTTAACCAGTTTTTAATCCACAATAGGACACTACCACCTATCCCATGACTCTCCCATTTTCTCTGGAGTTTTTCATGAGGTACTTTGTCAAACACCTTCTGAAAATCCAGATACACAATATCAACCGGCTCACCTTTATCCACGTTTGTTCACCCCTTCAAAGAAATGTAGTACATTGGTGAGGCACGATTTCTCTTCACTAAATCCATGTTGGCTTTGTCTCATTAAACCATGCTTTTGAATAGGCTCTGTAATTCTGTTCTTTACAATAGTCTCTACCATTTTGCCCGGCACCGACATCAGACTCACCAGTCTATAAATTCCCAGATCTCCTCTAGAACCTTTTAAAAAAATCGGTGTTACATCGGCCACCCTCCAGTTTTCCGGTACCACGCTCGATTTTAAGGATAAATTACATATTACTAACAATAGCTTGCAAGTTCATTTTTCAGTTCTATCAGTACTCTGGGATGAATACCATCCGGTCCAGGAGATTTGCTACTCTTCAGTTTGTAGAACTGCCCCATTACATCCTCCAGGTTTATAGAGAATTCATTCAGTTTCTCCGACTCGTCAGCTTCGAATACCATTTCTGGCACCGGTATCTCTCCTAAATCTTCCTCGTTAACAACCTTACTATACTGGGCTAGATTTAACTAAATAACTGTATTAGCAAAGAATTCATTTAACCTCTACGCTATGACTTTTGTTTTTCCTGATCGCCACTTTACCTGTTGGTCATCTAGCAGTCCAACCGATTTTTTTGCCGGCTTCCTGCTTTCAATATACCTAAAAAATTTTTTACTATGTGTTTTTGCCTCCAACGCAATCTTTTTTCGAAGTCCCTTTTAGCTTTCCTTATCAGCACTTTGCATTTGACTTGACATTCCTTATGCTGTTTCTTATTATTTTCAGTCAGTTCCTTCTTCCATTTTCTGAAGGATTTTCTTTTAGCTCCGATAGCTTCCTTCATCTCACTTTTTAACCATGCTGTCTGTCGTTTGGTCTTCCGTTCTCCTTTTTTAATACGCGGAATATATTTGGCCTGGGCTTCCAGGATGGTGTTTTTGAACAGCATCCACACCTGATGTAAATTTTTGACCCTCGCAGCCGCTCCTCTAAGTTTCTTTTTCACCATTCTTCTCATTTAATCATAGGTTCCTTTTTTAAAGTTACATGCTAATATATTTGATTTCCTATGTATACCTACTTCAAAGCTAAAATCAAATACGATCATATTATGATCACTGTTATTAAGCAGCCCCAGCACCAGGTCATGCGCTCCACTAAGAACTAGGTCTAGAATTTTTCCTTCTCTTGTCGGCTCTTGTACCAGCTGTTCCATAAAGGAGTCCTAGATTCAGTCAAGGAATTTTACCTCCCTAGCATGCCCTGATCTTACTTTTACCCAGTCAATATCAGAGTAATTGAAAGCAGCCATTATTATTGTGTTGCCTTGTTTGTTTGCATCCCTAATTTCCTTTAACATTTCTGCATCCGTCTGTTCATCCTGGCCAGGTGGACGGTAGTACACTTCTATCACTATCCTTTTACCCTTTACACATGGAATTTCAATCCATAGTGATTCCAAGATATGTTTTGTTTCCTGCAGAATTTTTAAACTATTTGATTCAAGGCTCTCCTTAATATACAATGCTACCCCTCCACCAATTCGAACCACCTTATCACTACGATATAATTTGTACCCCGGTATGAAAGTGTCCCCCTGGTTATTCTCCTTCCACCAGGTCTCAGAGATGCCTATTATATCTAATTTTACATTTAGTCTATATATTCTAACTCTCCCATCTTATTTCTTAGGCTTCTGGCATTCACATAGAGATATTTCAAACTATGTTTGTTGTTCCTATTTACATCATGCTCAATACATGACAGTATTAATTTGAAATCTTTTGTCTGATTTATATTTAGGGACACCTGATCTACTATGGTCTCTTTTGCAACCTCACTATCGGGATACCCTATCTTCCCTGTTTTGGTGATATCTTTGAAAGATACTTTATCCCGAACCATGCGCTTTTGAGGACTGTTGGCCTTCCTCCAGTTTCTAGTTTAAAAGATGCTCTAAGTCCTTTTTAAACGCCAATACCAGCAGCCTTGTCCCACCCTGGTTAAGGTGGAGCCCATCCCTTCAGAATAGGCTCCCCCTTCCCCAGAATGTTGCCCAGTTCCTAACAAATCTAAAACCCTCCTCCCCACATTGAGACGCAGGAGCTCTGCCTGTTTCTTGGGACCTGCGTGTGGAACGGGTAGCACTTCAGAAAATGCTACCCTAGAGGATCTGGATATGAGCTTTCTAAGAGCCTAAATTTGACTTCCAGAACCTCTCTCCCACATTTTCCTATGTCATTGGTACCCACATGTACCAAGACAGTCAGCCAGCTCCTCCCCAGCAAATATACTCATCCACTCTTTTATCAGCAAACTTGATTACTGTAAAAAGTTGAAGCCAATTAGGTTTGACTCCCTTTCCCTCTCCTCCATGCAGCTGTCATCCCTTTTCACTCTATCCACGTTGTCGTTCTGTATTTATTTGATCTCACTTATAATTTTAAACATGCCAGCTTGCACAGCATACGGATGTACATAGAGGAAGTATTGGTTTCATCAGTTAGAGTAGTAATTAGTTCTAAATTTTAAATCATTGTGTCATTTGGAAAAGCCGGTTATAGGGACTCCGAGTATTCGTGCAGAGATGTTTGTCACCTAGTATATAGGCCTCAAAAAGCGAATGATACATACCTGTAGCAGGTGTTCTTTGAGGAGAGCAGGCTGATTGTTCTCACGACTGGGTTGACGTCCACGGCAGCCCCCACCAACTGGAAGAAAACTTCGCGGGCGAGATCCATAAAGCTCTCTATCCCAGCACATCTGACGTTCCAGAGCCAGAATTTCCCTATCCCTTACCTTCTTTTTCTGAGAGAAGTAAGCCAGGATGTCTCTCAGCAAAACAGACTTAGCTGC
The DNA here is from genome assembly GCF_901765095.1 of Microcaecilia unicolor. Taxonomy (NCBI): domain Eukaryota; kingdom Metazoa; phylum Chordata; class Amphibia; order Gymnophiona; family Siphonopidae; genus Microcaecilia; species Microcaecilia unicolor. The sequence continues at coordinate 384,977,211 of NC_044031.1, forward strand.
CTCCCAAAAGAGTATTGGTGTGTCCTTGTGTTGCTTATTGTTAGCAGCGTAATCTAACCAACGCTGGAGAAAATAATCACAAAAGTGCAAATTGAGAGATTAAACAGGAACCTCCATTGTCCAGGGCCTAAATTTATATTCCCAAAATAAAAAACCACCTAGATAAGGATGTGATCTAAAATTTTGCATGGATCAATAACCACAGACTGTGTACCCCTGGGGAAAAGTTTAGAAGATTACAAAAAATAGTCAATTCTGGATTGAGTTACATGAGCTCGGGACAGATGGCTGTATGGTGAAGCAACCTCCACACATCAATCAGCCCCAAGGTATCACACAGTACATAACCCAAACCACATACAGTACAAGAGGACATATAGACCCCGAGGCATTTTGGAATTTAATCTACGAGTATGATTGGCCTGAATCGGTGGACTCGGTACACTTCTTTTCCATCTGTGATGAACGATGCAGGAAAATTTTAGATACCAAAGCTCTGATCAGAACAAAGACAGTAAAACGGCAAGCCGTAGTGCCATGGATTAATGACGGTCTTAAGGAACTCAAAACCATTACAAGAAGACTAGAAAGAGCATGGCGAAAACAAAAGGATGCTCAACACCACCATGCATGGAAGTAATCACACAGAAAATACAAGAATGCTATTAGACAATCTAAAAAGCACTTCTATAAATCCAAAATAGGCCCGGATTATGCAGACCTGAGAAAACTCTACTTTTACATTAATAAATTAACTGATACCACTACGCTCACAACCACCAGTACAGACATCCCATCTGCAGCAAATCTGGCAAAGTTTTTCAAAGAAAAAATCATAAAATTACAGTCTTCCTTACCGCAGAACAATGTAGGAATAAGTGATTTTATTAGTGGCCTAGACCCTGGTCCGGGAGAGCATCCAGCTGATTGAACATTTTCACTCTTTACACCTCTAACAGTTGATTCTGTTAAGCGGGAACTGCGCAGATTTTCCAGTAAATACTGCAAATTGGATACTTGCCCAAATTATTTACTTAACTGTGCACTTCCCTGCTTCATTACTGATCTGATGCTGCATTTAAACTTCATGCTTAGTAACAGAATCTTCCCTGAAACCTATGGAAATATCCTACTCACCCCTATCCCTAAAGACACCCAGAAAAGTAGCAAGGATCTTACCAACTATCAACCTATTGCATCGATCCCGCTGTTTGTAAAATTAATGGAGAGCATGGTGAACAAGCAACTCAATGAGTATCTGTACAAGTTCCACATTTTGCATGAATCACAGTTAGGATTCCGCACACTCCACAGCACAGAAACTGTGCTCGTCACACTCCTGTCAAACTTCAAACGGGAGATAGCAGTTGGGAAAAGCATTCTACTTTTGCAATTCGACATGTCCAGTGCCTTTGACATGGTGAACCATACTATTCTACTACAGCTCCTTGATTATTTCAGAACCAGCGGCAATGTACTAAAATGGTTAAAAGGCTTTCTAACCTCCAGATCCTACCAAGTCAACTCCAAAGCAAGTTTGTCACCTTCTTGGACAGCCGACTGTGGTGTGCCACAGGGTTCGCCTCTTTCCCCAACACTATTCAACATAATGCTAACTCCTCTGGCCGTAGCTCTTTCCAAACTTGGTCTCAAACTATTCATCTACGCGGATGACATCACAATCTACATTCCTTTTAGAAACGACTTAACCAAAATAGCTGACAACATCAGACTTGGATTACACACCGTGTGTGCTTGGGAGAACTCCTTTAAATTGAAGCTCAACACAGAGAAAACTCATTGCCTTCTACTCACCTCACTCTACAAGTTCAATCCCATCACCTTAATTGCACCTGAGCTTGTCCTGCCAATCTCTTAGTCTCTGAAAATTCTAGGAGTAATACTTGACAGAAATCTAACACTGGTAGAACAAACAAACGCAACCGTCAAAAAGGTATTCTTCACTCTTTGGAAATTAAAGCGTATAAAACCTTTTTTCCCTAGAGAAGTATTCTGCAATTTATTGCGGTCGCTAGCTTTAAGTCATCTTGATTACTGCAATGGAATCTATGCAGGGTGTATGGAAAGGCTTCTCAAAAAATTACGAACTGTCCAAAATACAGCTGCAAGATTGATCTATGGTAAATCGAAGTTCATCAGTTCCAGACCATTACGTGAAAACCTGCACTGGCTACCTGTCAAGGATCGTATAACATTTAAAATTTGCACCCTGGTGCATAAAATCCTCTATGGCGAAGCTCCAGCTTATATGGATAATCTTATCATTTTACCACCCTGGAATTCTTACAAATCTTCTTGTTCTTACTTACATCTTCACTACCCCACATGTAGTGGCCCTTAAGTATAAAACAAGCTACGCATCTATCTTTCCCTATATCAGCGCATGATTGTGGAATGGTTTACCCAAATCAGTTAAAACTACTTCCGAACAACAGGCTTTCAGAATATCACTGAAGACCAACTTATTTAGAAAAGCTTACGCTACAGTCCCGCATTGCATTAGTGACTCCTGAACCATTACTGTTATGCAGCCGTATTGAATTCTTCTGCCCCTTTCTCTTTTCTTCCCCTCTCTCATTACTCACCAACTACTTCACCCTTAATGTATCTGATTATTTGTTACTAGATGGATGTAAGCCTTTTTACACTGATGTTAGCCTTTTTGAACTAATGTAAGCCACATTGAGCCTGCCCATGGGTGGGAAAGTGTGGGATATAAATGCTATAAATAAATAAATAACGTTCAGAAGGCTGACAATGAGACATATCCCAGGCTGATTCATGAACACTACTGAAATCCCCATTACCATAGAAGCCCCAAAAGAGCAGAGCTGTCTCATAAGAATTTGGTAAAAAGCTCTGTCATACAGGTTGGGCACAAAGGTAAAATTAAGTAACATACCTGATAATTTTCTTTCCATTAATCATAGCTGATCAATCCATAGACTGGTGGGTTGTGTCCATCTACCAGCAGGTGGAGATAGAGAGCAATCCTTTTGCCTCCCTATATGTGGTCATGTGCTGCCGGAAACTCCTCAGTATGTCGATATCCAAGCTCCATCCGCAGGACTCAGCACTTAGAGAATTACACCCACAAAGGGACACTCTGCCCAGCTCACCACCGCCGAAACGGGGGAGGGGAATTAACCCAGCTCATCCCCACACAAGTGGGGGAGGGGAATCCGTCCAGCTCATCCCCGCGGAGCGGGGGAGGGACACCACACCCGCCGATGCGGGGGGATCTGGCTTATCCTGCAACCACAACCGCGGGAGGAGCTGACTGACCCTAACACCGCCGAAGCGGGAGGGGTACAAAGCTGCCCTACTGCCGCACGAAGCGGGAGGGAGCGCCGGCAGAATTTAAGTCTCAATCCAGCCCCGTAAAACGGAGGGGAGAGGAATGCAGCAGCTCACTGTAACACAAATTCGTCTCAACTCTTGAAGAATCCATTGAAAAACTTGAACACGAAGTCCTCCTGAACAGGAACTGAAGACTAAACTTGAACCTGAAATGCAACCAGAATATAAACAATACAGATATCTGGGAGGGGCTTTGGATTGATCAGCTATGATTAATGGAAAGAAAATTATCAGGTATGATACATAATTTTACCTTCCATATCATCATGCTGATCAATCCATAGACTGGTGGGATGTACCGAAGCAGTACTCACCCAGGGCGGGACATAGAAATCCCTGACCGCAACACTGAAGCTCCAAACCGGGCCTCCGCCCGAGCAGCCACAGTCAAGCGGTAATGCCTGGAGAAGGTATGGGCCGATGCCCAAGTTGCCGCCTTGCAAATCTCTTCCAAGGAGACGGACCCGGCCTCTGCCATCGAGGCCGCCTGAGCTCTAGTGGAGTGAGCTTCAGCTGGATAGGCGGCACCTTCCCCGCGGCCACATAAGCCGCTGCAATGGCTTCCTTGACCCATCTTGCCACTGTAGGCTTAGCAGCCTGCAGACCCTTACGAGGACCTGCAAACAGGACAAACAGATGATCCGACTTCCGGAAATCATTGGTCACTTCCAAGTATCTGATGATGACTCGTCTCACATCCAGATATTTGAGAGCAGAGTATTCCTCTGGGTAGTCCTCCCTACGAAAGGAAGGGAGAGAGAGCTGCTGATTCACATGAAAGCGAGAAACAATCTTGGGCAGGAAGGAAGGCACTGTGCGAATAGACACTCCTGCTCAGTGAACTGCAGAAAGGGCTCTCGACATGAGAGTGCCTGGAGCTCGGAAACTCTTCTGGCTGAAGTGATTGCCACCAAAAAGACTGCTTTCAACGTCAGGTCTTTCAGAGATGCCCTTGACAAGGGTTCAAAAGGCGGCTTCTGCAAGGCTCTTAGCACCAGGTTGAGATTCCACGCAGGCACCACTGAGTGCAGAGGAGGGCGCAGGTGATTAACTCCCTTGAGAAAGCGCACCACATCTGGCTGCGAAGCCAGGGAAGCACCCTTCAGGCGGCCCCTGAAGCAAGCCAGAGCCGCTACCTGGACTTTAAGGGAACTGAGCGACAGGCCTTTCTCCAGACCTTCTTGCAGGAACGCCAACACTGAAGAAATTGGAGCAGTGAAGGGAGAAAGTGAGCCTGCTTCACACCACGCTGTAAAGGTACGCCAAACCCTGGCGTAAGCAATAGAAGTAGAGCGCTTCCTCGCTCTCAGCATAGTGGCGATGACCTTGTCTGAGAAGCCCTTCTTTCTCAGACGCTGCCGCTCAATAGCCAGGCCGTACGACCAAAGGGGGAGGGATCCTCCATCACCACGGGACCCTGATGCAACAGGCCCTGCTCCACTGGCAGCCGCAGAGGATCGTCCACTGAGAGCCTGATCAAGTCCGCATACCAGGGACGTCTGGGCCAGTCCGGACCCACCAGGATTATCCGGCCCAGATGCTTTGCCACCCGGTCTAGCACCCTGCCCAACATGGGCCAGGGCGGGAACACATAGAGAAGCTCCTGTGTCGGCCACTGTTGGAGAAGAGCATCTACTCCCAGGGATCGAGGGTCCCGTCCTCTGCTGAAAAAGCGCGGCACCTGGCAATTGGCCGATGACGCCATCAGATCTAGGCTCGGCTGGCCCCAGCGCTTCGTGATGTCCAAGAACGCCTGAGCAGATAGCTGCCACTCTCCGGGATCCAAGGTATGGCGACTGAGAAAAGTCCGCCTTGACATTCATGACTCCGGCAATGTGGGCCGCTGACAGCTGTTCCAGGTTCGCTTCCGCCCACTGGCATAGATTCATGGCCTCCTTGGCTAGAGGGGCGCTCTTGGTACCTCCCTGGCGGTTGACATAGGCCACAGCCGTGGCATTGTCCGACAGGACCCGTACTGGCTTCAGCGCCAGTACCGGGATGAACTCCAAAAGCGCCAACCGAATGGCTCTGAGTTCCAGGAGGTTGATAGACCACTTTGCCTCTGCAGGAGACCAGAGCCCCTGCGCTGTCCTTCCCAAGCAGTGGGCTCCCCAGCCCGACAAAGAGGCGTCCGTCGTGACGACAATCCACTCCGGGTCACCAGAGGCATTCCTGCAGACAACTTGTCTGTCTGCAGCCACCAGCTCAGCGCCTTGCGCACTGCTGGGTCCAAGGGAAGGCGCACAGCATAATCCTCCGACACCGGAGTCCAGCGCTGCAGCAGAGTGTGTTGTAGTGGTCTCATATGAGCCCTGGCCCAGGGCACTACTTCCATCGTGGCCGTCATAGAGCCCAACAGCTGCACATAGTCCCAAGCCCGAAGAGGAGAGGCTACTAGGAACTGGTCCACCTGAGCCTGAAGTTTGACAATCCGATTGTCTGGCAGGAACACTCTGCCCACTTGGGTGTCGAATCGAACTCCCAGATACTCCAGGGACTGAGTCGGGCGCAGCTGGCTCTTCTCCCAGTTGATGATCCACCCCAGGGAGCTCAAAAGAGCAATCACCCGGTCCACAGCTTTGCCGCACTCTGCATAAGAGGGGGCTCGGATCAACCAGTCGTCCAGATAAGGATGGACTTGTACTCCTTCCTTTCGCAGGAAGGCCGCGATGACCACCATTACTTTGGAGAAGGTCCGCGGAGCAGTAGCCAACCCGAAAGAGAGGGCTCTGAACTGGAAGTGTCGGCCCAGGACTGCAAAATGCAGAAAGCGTTGATGAGGAGGCCAGATGGGAATATGCAGGTACGCTTCCTTGATGTCCAAGGAAGCCAAGAACTCCCCTGCCTTCACTGCTGCTATAACAGAGCGGAGAGTCTCCATGCGAAAGTGCCGCACTTTCAAGGCCCGATTGACCCCTTTGAGGTCGAGGATAGGCCGGACAGAACCTCCTTTCTTTGGTACCACAAAGTAAATGGAGTAACGTCCCTTGCCAATCTGATTTTCTGGCACCGGAACGACCGCACCCAGGCGTATCAGGTTGTCCAAAGGTCTGCTGCACTGCCACAGCTTTGACCGGAGAGCTTGCAGGGAGAGAGTACAACCCGTCTCTTAAGGGTCGGCAGAACTCCAACTTGTAGCCGTCTCTGATGACTTCCAGCACCCAAGCGTCTGAAGTTACTTTGGTCCACTCGCCCAGAAATGAGGACAGGCGTCCTCCAATCTGCACTGGGCCATGGACCAGGGCCCCGTCATTGGGTACAAGACCCTGGGGGAGGACCGGAGGGGCGCACCTCCGGGACGGCGGTCTCTGCGAAAGGGAATGCTGTCTTGGGGAGAAGTTCCTTTTGGAAGGAAGAGGGGGCAGAGGGAGCCCGACTTTCCCGGGCGGTACCAACGGGCTTCCTGAAAACCGGCCTCTGGAGTTACCAGGGCGAGCACCACTGGCCCGAGCCCTGACTTCTGGTAACCTCTTGCCCTTAGACGTGCCGAGAATCGGTCACATTTGTCCAGCTCGCCCCAAAGAGCAGCTTGCCTTTAAAAGGAAACTAGCCATGCGGGACTTAGATGCTGGTCAGCAGACCAATGCTTCAGCCAAAGCCACCGCCGCGCAGAGACTGTCTGAGCCATACTTTAGCCGAGGCTCTCAAGACATCATACAGTAAGTCTGCCAAATAAGCCGGCCCGATTCCGGGCCGGCCAGTCAGCCCTCAAGGAAGGATCCGAGGGGAAGCCCGCTGCACAATCGTCAGGCACGCCCTGGCTACATAGGAGCCACAAACTGAGGCCTGCAAACTTAAAGCAGCCGCCTCGAAGGACGACCTTAAGGCCACCTCCAATCTTCTGTCTTGGGCGTCCTTTAGGGCTGTGCCACCTTCCACCGGCAACGCCATTCTCTTAGTCACCGCAGTGATTAAGAATCCACGGTAGGCCAAAGAAAGGTCTCCCGTCACATTTCAGCAAAGGATAGAGGCGGGACATAGCCCTAGCCACTTTGAGGCTCGCTTCCGGACATCCCATTGAGCCGAAATCAAGGTGCGCATGGCATCATGCACGTGGAAGGTTCTAGGCGGGCGCTTCGTCCCCAGCATAATGGCGGAGCCAACAGGGGCTGAGGGAGAGACGTCCTCTGGAGAGGAAATCTTCAAAATGCTCATGGCCTGCATTAACATGTTGGGCAAGTCCTCTGAGCGAAAGATCCGCGCTGCAGAGGGGTCATCCGCTCCATCCGATGCGGGAATCCGTCTCCTCCAAGGAATCCCCAAAGGACCGTTGGGAGAACTCAGATACGCTGCCCTCATCTACATCAGAGGAGACAGAGTCCTCTAAGGCCTGGAAATCCACCCGAGGGCGTTTACTTCCGGGGGCCTCAATCCCTTTATCGGACAAGGGAGCAGGGGCAGCGTTTTGCATAAGGAAGGCCTGATGCAGCAGCAAAATAAACTCGGGGGAGAAACCCCCCAGACTGTGCACTTCAGCAGCCTGGGCCACAGCCCTAGACGCACCCTCAACCGGCGCTCGCAAGAGCGGGGGAGAAACATGCTGCGCATCCAAGATGGCGTCCGGCGCGACACTCCGCGAAGGAGGCGCGCGGGAAGAACGGCGCTTAACTTTAGCCGCTTTTCTGCCGTCGCCCAAATGAAGGGCGGCCATGGCATTAACGTCTCCCACCTCAAGGGCGGCCCAAGAAGAAGCCGTCCGAGCAGCGTGGCCGGCCAAGATGGCGGAGGCGAGCAGCGGGGGATGGGCGTTTAATGGCGGGAAAAACCGCCGCACCGGAGGAAGAACCGGGACATTGACCGGCCTCCAAACTGACACCCAACAAGGGCGAATCAGACTTTAAAACCCCCGCATCCCCGCTAGACGCGCACACGCGGTCCGGGGAGCGATTCTTTGCGCCCTCGCCCTCCGACGCCATCAGCCACGTGGAGATCAATCGGGGAACCCCCTGCCCGCTACAAAAAGGTAAAATTACCTGCTTTCCACTCCGAGCTGTAACGACCTGGTGTCCCAGTGAGTAGCTGCAATAAACGTTTAAATAAACTTCAAAATAAACGCCCTTAAGGACGTCCAAATTTTTTTTTTTTTTTTTTTAAACGGAGCCAGCGGGAGGGGGGAGAAAAGGAGGGACCTGGCACCACCAGGTTTGCACTTGCTCAAGAAGAGCCCTCAACCCCAGGCACTCAACAAAACCTAAAATTAGGCTTGGAGGCCTAGCCAGAGCTGCTGCTGTGTGTGACCACCACCTGCTGAAGATAGAGAACATACTGAGGAGTTTCCGGCAGCACATGACCACATATAGGGAGGCAAAAGGATTGCTCTCTATCTCCACCTGCTGGTAGATGGACACAACCCACCAGTCTATGGATTGATCAGCATGATGATATGGAAGACTACAGAGCAGCAAGTCTCATCGTTCAATAGTCACGTGGCTAATAATGTAACACCCCTCTGCCCTCTTTAAAGTCCTATGTATCACCATATCCAAGCCCTTCCGAAACAATATAACCCCCTTTCCAGGAGATAACTTCAGTATGATCTATTTTCAAGGACTTAGCTTAAGTTGTGTTTTTCATTGTGCACCCTTAATTGATTCACAGTGGTGTGCAAAATGACAAATTCCTCACCCCGAGTGTCCAAATGGGCCTCCACATCAGCAATTATTTTATTAACATCTGCCAGGTTTCTCGTAAAATCCTCCAGAGACACCTGTAGATCTGTGCAAAGAGCAGAAATATCTGCTTTAAATTCCCCAACCACGAGCGATTTCCTTGTGCAGAGACACGCTCTCCATCTTGTGCATCCGCTGGCAAAAGAGTGTCGGACTCCAAGCCAGCCATCTTGGATTCGATGGGGGGCAAACGTGGCAGCAGACGCCACCCGCTGAGTACTTTTGTTTTTCCGCGTCACCATCAATACCAGCAGATGAAGTAAAAAGGGAGAGCACTAGAGGAGCACCGTACCCATTTTCAAATCTAGTAAGAGCTCAAGCACATTCGTGGCTTCGGAGCTCCTCTCCTAGGCTGCCATCTCCTCCGGTGACATCACTTCCTCCTATGCAGTTTGTTTAACACACTGTGCATCTAAACTGAAATATGTTTTTGCAATAACGGTAATGCACTTTAGAAAACAATCATAGTTAACAGTGGATGACGGCAGATAAAGACCTGTACGGTCCATCCAATCTGCCTGACAAGAAAACTTACTGCATAAGGTAGCACAGCACAGAGACACTGCTGTTAACATTGACATCTAAAGTTAGAAGCTGCCTGAGTACAGGCAAACAAAATTATCTTGCTTCAATTTGACATCTCAGCAGTTTCTGATGCTGTAGATCACTCGGTGCTGTTGCTTAGGCTTAGTGAATTGGGGATTGCTAATACTGTATTGAATAGTTTGGTGAATTTCTTAAAAAGCTACATACAAGGTGAAGAAAAATGAGCATATTTCCCCTCCTTGGTGGCCTGATTGTGGGGTCCCCCCAGGGTTCTCCACTTTCCCCATTGATGAGAGATATTTATTTTAAAAATTTTCACCTAAAACCTTGCTGGGTTCCATAAAAACACACATAATAGGACAAAACAAACAAAAATACACAGTACATACCAAACAATTCTTCATCCTGAATTCAACACAAATGTAACTGTTCAGCAAATAGCATAGCATCCAGCCTACTCAGCTTAAAAAAAAGGCCATTACAAAAGCTGTGTTTTAAAAGTTGTAAAATGCTGCTACACAAATGTAGCTGACATGCAAGTGGATACCAAAAGGCCACCCCTGACACAGAAAAGGCAGATGCTCTAGTCTCGGAATAACGTATTTTCACAGTAACATCTACAAAGAGGGGCACAGCAGTCTCAGATCTTAATGCTGACTAAATAGCGAAGTTACATACCTGAAGCAGGTATTCTCCGAGGACAGCAGGCTGATTGTTCTCACGAATGGGTCTGCGTCCACGGTGGCCCAGGAACGGAAATCTTCCATAGCAACAAAAAGCTTGCCAGAGACTTCCAGAACATGGGCTGCGCGCACCGCGCATGCGCGGCCATATTCCCGCCCGTCGCGCGGGAGTCCCACTCAGTTAGATTTAAAAAAAGCAATAACAAGGAGAAAGACAACTCCAACAAGGGAGGTGGGCGGGATTGTGAGAACAATCAGCCTGCTGTCCTCGGAGAATACCTGCTACAGGTATGTATCTTTGCTTTCTCTGAGGACAAGCAGGCTGCTTGTTCTCACGACTGGGGTATGGGCCTCGCAACGGCGAGGACATAAGGATTTACCTACGAACCAGAACAGCTGAGAGTACAGCGTGGAACAGAATAAAAATGGGCCTAGGGGGGTGGAGTTGGATTCTAAACCCCGAACAGATTCTGCAGCACCGACTGTCGCGCCGTGTATCCTGCTGAAGGCAGTAGTGAGATGTGAATGTGTGGATTGATGACCACGTCGCAGCCTTGCAAATCTCTTCTATAGTGGCTGACTTCAAGTGGGCCACCGACGCTGCCATGGTGCTAACACTATGAGCCGTGACATAGCCCTCAAGAGTCAGCCCAGCTTGGGCATAAGTGAAGGAAATGCAACCTGCTAGCCAATTGGAACGACTGCGACTCCCCTTCTGTTGGATCAAAAGAAACAAACATTTGGGCGGAATGTCTGAAGAGGCTTGTCCGCTCCACGTAAAAGGCCAATGCTCTCTTGCAGTCCAAGGTGTGCAACTGACGTTCAGCAGGGTGGGTATGAGGACGGGGAAAGAAGGTTGGCAAGACAACTGACTAGTTCAGATGGAACGCCGACACCACCTTCGGCAAGAACTTGGGTGTGTGCGGAGGACTACTCTGTTGTGATGAAACTTTAGATAAGGAGCATGCACTACCAAGGCTTGAAGCTCACTGACTCTACGAGCTGAAGTAACAGCTACAAAGAAAATGATCTTCCAGGTCAAGTACTTCAGATGGCAGGAATTCAGTGGCTCAAAAGGAGATTTCATCAGCTGGATGAGAACGATGTTGAGACCCCATGACACTGGTGGAGGTTTGACAGGGGGCTTTGACAAAAGCAAACCTCTCATGAAGCGAACAACTAATGGCTGTCCAGAGATAGGCTTACCTTCTACCAGTTGATGTTAAGCACTGATTGCACTAAGATGAACTCTTACAGAGATGGTCTTGACCAGACTCTGACAAGTGTGTATTCAAACAGGATCTGTGTAGGACAAGAGCGAGGATCTAGGGCCTTGCTATCATACCAGACGGCAAACCTCCTCCATTTAAAAAAGTAGCACCTCTTCTTGGAATCTTTCCTGGAAGCAAGCAAAACCCGGGAGACACCCTCAGAGAGACCCAAGGAAGCAAATTCTACGCTCTCAACATCCAGGCTGTGACAGCCAGAGACCGGAGGTTGGGATGCAGAAGCGGCCCCTCATTTTGAGTGATGAGGGTTGGAAAACACTCCAATCTCCACGGTTCTTCGGAGGACAACTCTAGAAGAAGAGGGAACCAAATCTGACGTGTCCAGAAGGGAGCAATCAGAATCAGGGTTCCGCGGTCTTGCTTGAGTTTCAGCAAAGTCTTTCCCACCAGAGGTATGGGAGCATATGCGTAGAAAAGGCCCTTCCCCAATGTAGGAGAAAGGCATCCGACGCTAGTCCGTCGTGGGCCTGAAGTCTGGAACAGAACTGAGGGACTTTGTGATTGACCTGAGTGGCAAAAAGAGCCACCGAGGGGGTGCCCCACTATCGGAAGGGCTTGCATACAACACCCGAATTGAGCGACCACTTGTGAGGTTGCATTATTCTGCTAAATCTGTCGGCCAGACTGTTGTTTACGCCTGCCAGATACGTGGCCTGGAGAAACATGCCGTAACGGCAAGCCCAAAGCCACATCTGGACGGCTTCGCGACACAGGGGGCGAGATCCGGTGCCCCCCTGCTTGTTGATGTAGTACATTGCAACCTGATTGTCTGTCTGAATTTGGACAATTTGATAGGACAACCGATCTCTGAAAGCCTTTAGAGCGTTCCAGAACGCTCGCAACTCCAGGAGATTGATCTGAAGACCTTTTTCCTGAAGGGACCAAACTCCTTGAGTATGAAGCCCGTCTACATGAGCTCCCCACCTGAGGAGGGATGCATCCGTTGTCAGCACTTTTTTGTGGCTGAGGAATTTGAAAAGGACGTCCCAAGGTCAAATTGGACTGAACAGTCCACCACTGAAGGGAATTGTGAAAATCGGTGGACAGCTGGATTGCTTCCTCTAGATCCCCTGCAGCTTGATACCACTGAGAAGCTAGGGTCCATTGAGCTGATCTCATGTGAAGATGAGCCATGGGTGTCACGAACTGTGGAGGCCATATGGTCTAGAAGTCTCAATATCTGCCGAGCTGTGATCTGCTGAGATGTTCTGGCCACGGAAACAAGAGACAGAATATTGTCTGCTCTCACTTCTGGAAGATAGGCCCGAGCCGTCTGAGAGTCCAGTAGAGCTCCTATAAATTCCAGTTTCTGAACAAGGAAAAGATGAGACTTGGGGTAATTTATAACAAACCTGAGTAGCTCCAGCAGTTGAATAGTCATCTGCATGGACTGTAGAGCTCCTGCCTCTGAGGTGTTTTTCACCAGCCAATCGTCAAGATAAGGGAACACATGCACTCCCAGTCTGCATACCGACACCGCAACTAAAGCCAGGCATTTTGTAAAGACATGGTGCAGACAATACCGGAAGTGCTACGCTCTCAGACGTAATTGAAGATACTTCCTGGGAGCTGGAAGTATCGGGATGTGTGTATAAGCATCCTTTAAGTCCAGAGAGCATAGCCAACCGATTTCCTGAATCATGGGAAACAGGGTGCCCAGGGAAACCATCCTGAACTTTTGTGCGAGTAGAAATTTGTTCAGGCCCTTAGGTCTAGGATGGGACACACCACCCCGTTTTCTTTTGCACAAATAAGTACCTGGAATAGAATCCCAGCCCTTCTTGCCCTGGTGGAACGGGCTCGACCGCATTGGCGCTGAGAAGGGCGGAGAGTTCCTATGCAAGTACCTGCCTGTACTGGAAGCTGAAGGACTGAGCTGCTAGTGGGCAATTTGGAGGTGTAGAAATCAAATTGAGGGTGTATCCTAACCGGACTATTTGGAGAACACACCGGTCGGAGGTTATGAGAGGCTACCTTTGGTGAAAAGATTTTAACCTCCCTCTGACTGGCAAGTCGTCCGGCACAGGTACGTTTACGGCGGCTATGCTCAGCTGGAGCCAGCCCATCCTTTGCTTTTGCTGGAAAGCTGCAGGGGCCTGTCTGGGCGCACGCTGTTAATGCGAACGAGCGAACTGGGGCTGAGCCTGAGAAGGCTGTCGAGAAGGTGGAGTGTACCTACGCTTATTGTAAGAATAGGGAGCACTCCTCCTTCCCTGGAAAAAAAGCCTACCAGTTGAGGTAGATGCTGAAGGCGCATGGTGGGAGAGATTATCGAGGGCGGTTACACGCTGGTTGAGCTGTTCCACAACCTGCTCGACCTTCTCGCCAAAAATGTTATCCCCCCGGCAACGAACATCCTCAAGCCGCTGCTGGGTCCTACTGTCCAGGTCAGAGGCACGCAGCCACAAGAGTCTGCGCATCACTATACCTTGAGCAGCGGACCTGGATGCAACATGAAAAGTGTCATAAGCACCCCTGGACAGGAATTTACGACCAGCTGCCTGACCACCTCCTGAAAATGCCTGGCTTGCTCCACAGGGAGCATATCCACCAGGTCCGCCAGTTGGTTCACATTGTTCCGCATATCTCGTGTAGAGCTGGTACGACTGGATCTTGGACATGAGCATAGAGGACTGGTAGGCCTTCATCCCAAAAGAATCGAGAGTTCTAAATTCCTGCCCCGGGGGCGCCGAGGCAAAATCTCTAGAACTCTTGGCTCTCTTGAGAGCAGAATCCACAACCATAGAGTCGTGAGGTAAATGGGTCCTCATCAACTCAGGTTCTCTGTGGACCCAATACTGGGACTCAACCTTCTTAGGAATGGTGGGATTAGTTAAGGGTTTCGTCCAGTTCCTAAGCAATGTCTCCTTCAGGACATTATGCAAAGGAGCAGTGGACTACTCCTTAGGTGGCGAAGGATAGTCGAGGACCTCAAGCATCTCAGTCCTAGGCTCATCCTCAGTAACCACCGGGAAGGGAATGCTCACAGTCAAAGGAGAAAGGAGGCAAAGGAGGCAAAAGAAAGGCTCTTCGGTGGAGAAAGCTTTCTTTCAGGTGAGGGAGTGGGGTGAGAAGGAAGACCACAAGACTCCTCGGATGAGAAATACCTGGGATCCTCTTCCTTCTCCCACGAGTCCTCCTGCTCGGTATCGGACAAAAGCTCTCGAACAGCAGTCCGTAACTGGGCCCATCTCGACTGCGAGGAACTATGTCCACGAGAGTGTCGTCGAGAGGCTGACTCCCTCGGCGGCGGCGATGAAGCTCCCTCCAACGATGTCGACAGGGCGTCGACCTGGGTGGCCGCCGAAGCCGATGCCGGAAGCGGTGCCGGAGATCTCACCACAGGCAAGGAGCCAGCCGACGCTTCTATCAACGGCACTGAGGGCGCAAGCACCCCTGGTACTGGTACAGACTGGCGCCACAGCCCTTCCAGGAGACCTGGGAGAATGGCTCGGTGTAATCCATTGGGTTGGTCGTGAACCCTTGAGCCCTGGCCGAGGCCAGCAGAGCACCGACCCAGGCCAAGGGGAGACCAACCCACCACTGCACACCCAGCTATGCAATACCCCTAACCTACCCTCCCCCGCAGCACCTCAGGAAGAAAGGGAAATAGGCATGCAGGCGGGCCTCGCAGCCGAACAGGAACCCAGACACTCAGAGCCACTCGTGCGGGCCTCACGGCCGAACTGGAACCCAGTCACACACAGGAAGGGGTGAAAGAGACCCAGGAGTCCCCCCGGGACCCCAAGGTGCCAACCACGCGCTGAACACCAGCCACAAGGCAAAGGGAGTAACAAAGGAACCACAGCGGGGCCACAGCCTCCCAGGGGACCAGCGCAGGACAGGGGAACTAAATACAGGAAGCACCTACAAGCCAGAGACAAGAGCAGCAAACAAAAGAAAAACCCTGGCCCTAGCCAAAAGCCAGGGAAAAGACACAACAGAACAAAAAGGAAATCTCTGACAGAACACCCAGAAGACAGAGGCAGAGCCACTGCACACAAAGGGTTAAACTTACTGAGCTAGCAGGCAGGCACAAAATAAACAAACAGAAAGAAAGCTCTAACCCAGAGCACAGCCCCCGCTGAACAAACACACAGCCGGCTTCCCACTGAGAACTGCAGGCAGAGAGGGAGAGCCCAGCTAGAGGCAGTGAGCTGATTACAGCTCCAAACACACAGCTGCAACCAGCTAACACAAACAGGGGCAGGGAAAAGGAATCCCTAAACAGAAACACAGATCAAAGCCAGAGCACAGAGCACTTTCTGACTAAGATCTGCATGGCTTCCTAGTCACAAGGAAATGTAACTCCAAAGCAGGAAGGGCAGGAGGAAGCAGGCTAAAGTACACCCCCTGACGTCAGTCAGACCCTGCCAGCCAATCAGGAGTGAAGTCCACCCCCCTTCCCCTGCCAAACCGGCAGAATCATAACACTCGGAGGCGCTCGTCCAGAGTCTCTACAGAGAAAGTCAGGGGAGCCAGTACAGGAGATGGAGGCAGAACCTGCAAAGGATGAGGCGGCGGGTACCGGGCTATCCACTGACCGACGCATCGACACCTCCTGAAAAGAGGGGGAGCGGTCCTCCCGGCATCGACGCTTCTCAGGTGCCGAGTCCCTCGACGCCCCGGGGCTCCCGGTACCGTGTCGAGAAGGAGACCGATGCTTCTTAGCCTTCGCCCGAGGTACAGCATCGGTACACCTCGGTACCAACAAGGAGGATGTCGAATCCAAACATCTCCTCGGGGTCGGGTCCGAAGAAGGTCGGTCCTGATGGGCCTGTGAAGCAGGAGCACTGCAAGACCAGTGGAGACCAGCTCGACGGCTCACTACTCCCAGCGTGCAGTGGTCTGTAGACAGCCATAACCTGCACTCCAGACGTCGATGCTTGCTCCGGTGCCGACATCGACACCGCCGAACTCGGTACCTTTGTCGACATACCGGGCAAAGCTCCACACAGACGGTCCTGCTGAGCTTGTCTCGCCGCTTGTGTTCGCTTCTTGAGACTGAGACACAATTTACAGTCAGCTGGGCGATGTTTGGGCCCAAGGCACTGAATACACCACGAGTGTGGATCAGAACCTGAGATTGCCCGGCTGCACCGACCGCACTTCTTGAAACTGCTGGGAATCCTCGATGTCATGGACGGAAAAATAGCGGCAGCGAAGTCAAAGTCGGCGATGGTGCCAAAAAGAAGGCACAAAAGTGGAGAAAACACGAACGGGCGGCCAAAGAAGGCCGCAATGGCGGCGAAACGAACTTAAGCCGGCCAACACTAAAAGTCTAAGGAAAACTTTTTTTTTTTAAACAGATCAAAGGAGCCTTCAGAGAAGAAAGAAAAAGAGAAAAACACGAGAAAGTGCACAAAAAAAACGAAGGCTCTCTCAGGACGCGCTGAGAGGGACAAAAACACAGTCTCTCTCAACCGCAGACAAAAAGAAACTGATGTCCCTGCGCGATGGGCGGGAAGATGGCTGCGCATGCGCGGTGTGCGCAACCGAAGGCTCTAGCAAACTTTTGTTGCTAGGTAGATTTCTGGACCTCAGGGCTGCTGTGGGCGTTACCCATCAGTGAGAACAAGCAGCCTGCTTGTTCTCGGAGAATAAGATTCACCAAGGAGGTGTACCACTCTTGGAAGATATGGCAGGCTACACCCATATTCAGAGACCACTCGTGCGGTTGCACCATTCTGCTCAATCTATCTACCAGGCTGTCTTTGTAGACCAAATGTGTGGCCTGAGCACCATGCCGTCCAGTTATCTAGATGCCTAATGATCAAATAACCAACTATAATAGCTGTCCTAACCCTTCCTGTCTGGGCAGAAGTTCTTGGAGACACATCCTTGGTTTGACAGGATATTACATCCTCTGGTGGGCTAGAAGGAGTACTTCCTACTTCACCAGGATGATGCTCCTTTTAGGAGACCTGCCTCCTCCAAGGCAGCACAGGGGCTGCCAGACTGGAGGTGGGACTTCTCTACAACGTCCCTGTAGGTCTCCTCAGAGAGATATATAGATGAGACATACAGGGATGTTGTAGAGAAGTTCCATCTCTCTGTCTCCCTCAGCTCCTCCAAGTCTGCTACTCTAGCCTCAAGAGAATGGACTTGTTCTCTGAGATCTAGGAGCTCTTTGTTTCAGGGGCACACATAAAACCTCTCATCAACTCACAGATAATCATAAATGTGACACAATGCAAAAGACTGGAAAGCACATCTCTCGTTGCATCTTAGCATTACTAAGTTTTATAAATTTGGGGAGAAAAGGGTTTTACACTATGAAAACTAAGTTGTGCTGCAAACTAAAGTTAAAACTGAACTTGGGTTTCCTGTGATATCAGCTCTGTATTATTTTATTTCAAAAAGGCTAAACTGTGCTCTAAAGTTAAAACCCTAACCTATATGTGTACCTGATTAAATCCTGCATGTTGTCAAAGACCATAGAAACATTTTAGGATTGATACCATAATATACCTCCTTTCCTGGTAAAATAGCAAGACAGGACAAATCAAAATTAGAAAAGGAAAGGAATGCCATTCAAATGGTACCACGGTACACATTTTTCTTTCATCTTATACATTTTTTTCATTCCTTCTGAAACATCTATAAGGACATGAAGTAAAGGCAGAACCTTGTATGGTAAATATAGATGGCCTTTTCCTTGCCACGCATGTGACCCACTTAATACCATGTCCATCAGTATCAGTTATACACACCTACAGGTAAGTCCAGCTTACTGCCAGAAGAATCGTCTGCTTGTGCCTGCCAAAAGAAAAAATTTTTTTTTAAGTGTAATAGCACTACAGAACATAAAAAGGACTGTGGGAAAACAAGGGGGGGGTGGGGAGAGTAATAATTTCTTAGAAGAAAATACAACTACAATAAAGTATAAGCCAGTATAATGTATCATTCAATGAAAACATCTCTTCATTCTGAAAAATCAACAATATGAATACTTGGACAAAATATTTTAAATACAGCAATTTGCTGTATTTATTTATTTATTGTTCACTTATATCCCACATAAAAATACAATTCAAAATGAATTAAATTAGCCTACTGATCTATACAACATACGCTATACTTCAAATGTGAAAGAACAAATATTTGACTTGAAGCCCCGTGCTATTCCAAAAAGCAATCTAAAAATAGCGCCAGAACAGCACGGGGCAATATCGTCCCTATGATCAGAGATAACAGAATGTAAATTTAAGCATGCTATTAGTTCTGATCATAGGGGTGAAGTGTGGGAGGACTGTGCCTGTGTGCATCCTCCTGCACTTGTTTGACAGGTCCGGGCTGTCAAACTTTCAAAGAGGCTAACCCTCCACACCCTCCAGCGACCATGACCCACCCAAGCCCTCACCCCAGACACCAACATGGGGGGCTGGCGATCCGGTGGACCTTCAGCCCCCTAACACCCATCCTCCAACAGAAAAAAAGTGTTGGAGGTCACTAGACCTCTAGTCCATTCCTTGGTGGTCTAACAGAGACTGGTGGTGACTGACTGCGAACCCCTGCTACCTTGAATGGATGAGGGATGTGATCCTCGTCCCGCCTCTGACAAGCACTGCCTCCAAAATGGCAACACCCGGCCCTACCCAGTGCAGTACAAAAGGTCTATGGAGCTTTTACATAATGTTGCAGCCTGCTAGGAGTAGTACTGACATTCATGCAGCCCTGGTTGCCCTACCTTGTCAATAGCAAATCTGTGGTTCACAGACATCCCCAGCCAACCACATAAAACTTAAGGTATTCTGACAAGGTGAATATGCAAAATTGCACCATCTTGCACTTCACAGTTGGTAAACACTTATCCTAAATGGCTCATGGTGGTGATAGCTGCAAAAAGGGGGCTTCTAAGTATTAAGGGGTGTTAAGACGTATGTAGTCCAACTGGCAGATAATCAGAGGTTGATGTGGGCGCTAGAGGCCAATAGCGCCTGACTAGTGCCTGCATTTAACTACGCTTTATGATCATCTGCCTGCAGCAGGTCAACACAAGTAGCATATTAATGGCTACAAGGTGGCTCTTTGAAATTGTGCATGTACAGACATGTGACCCCCACACTCCTACACTCCTCTGGGCCAAAAAACTTGTTTACACATTTAGTGTGGTTGGTTGGGCAAATCATGGGAGAAGGTGAAATGGACCTTTTTACTGAGACAGGTGTGTGTGGGCGAGAGACAGTTATACAAGATCTTGGGGAAAGAGTGCATCAATTAGGATGAAGAGAGCGGTGAGTCCTATCAAGTTTGATCATGGGAGAAGTTGCGTCTGTAGGCTCTGAAGTTTGCAAAACGTGCCAAATGGTATCTTGTGCTATCTCTGTTCAGTTAGTATAGGCAGATTCTTCCGGTACCCCTCTGAAACGCAAGTTGTTCCTTCTGGATCTGTTCTCTAGATCCTCCATGCATTCACAGAGCGCTTTTGTATCTGCCCTTTGGGATTTATAAAAGGAGTCATGCCACGTGTTCCTTACACTGTGCGAGTCTGCCTGCCTGCAGTTTCTTTTTTAATACTATCTAACATGACCTTTCAGGTCTTGCCGCACCAACTTAAAGTCTGACTTCAGCTCTAATACCCATTTTCTAAAATCACAGGCTGTCGCCACACCGCTTGCTCCATCAGATCCCAAGTCAGAGTCATTGGTCAGTTCAGATCCCATTGCAGTCATCTTGCCCGCATTAACCTTGATCGGCTGCAATTTCCCCATGCTCTTTTCTCGAGATGTTGCAGCCCTTGCTGACTCTGACTTCTTTCAAGAGGCCATGAGATAAGGAGCCAGCAGCTGACAAAATTAACCAGGAAGGAGAACCAGCCCAAACAGGGCTTCAGCCCCAGCCTACCTCCTCAAAACCTGGCTTTTTAATTGAACACTGCAAGTCACTTAACCCTCCATTGCCCCAGGTACAAATAAGTACCTGTATATAATATGTAAGCCGCATTGAACCTGCTATGAGTGGGAAAGCGCGGGGTACAAATGGAAAAAAAATGGAAAACCCCCAGTTTTTTTCTTTATTTTTGCTGACCAGTGTTAGGGTCATGTCTAGGACACAATACTATACAAGACAGCTTAAGAATTTTATTGTGAACTTTGTTGTAAGCTTTTAGAAGATAAGTACATGCATACAGAATAGTCCAATGTAATTAGATTTCCTGTGTTTCATAGAGTTTGAAACCACATTGTATCTGGATAGTGAAAAGGGGAAGTTAGGACAGTTTGCTAGCTTAACCACAAGGTCAGCTGGTATATAGTTTGGATAGGTGATATAAAAAAACTGCTGAAGTAGCATTAGCAGGTGGGATTAGAATTTGTGACAGAAGGTATGGCTTTCTGACTCCGAGTCAGGTTGAGTGGCATAACTGCTATTCTAAGAATTAGGGGTACGAACTGGTTTCCAGGTTGTTGTATAAGATATGCTAAGTCTATTGTATAAAAATGAGGGAAATCTGCAGAGGCGTGATTTTGTTTCTATGGCATAGAAATAGAAAAGTCTCTCTAATATATCTTTTCTGTATTTCAGACTTGCTTGAGCCAACTATGTACTTGTTTCCAGAATAAACTTTTCCTTTTATTTCACTTCTGAGTATTTTGCGTTTTATTACTGTAAGAAACAAATCGAAGAGTGTGGTTTTCTAGCAGTAATCAGCTGGGGTTTGGCGCATGGTTAGACTCTGGAACTTATAGCCGGAGAACGTAGTGACGGCAGCTGGCCTTGCTGAGTTTAAAGGGGGTCTGGACAGATTCCTGAAGGAAAAGTCCATTGATCGTTATTAAATTTTGAGGTTTTGCCAGGTTCTTGGGGCCTGGATTGGCCGCTGTCGAAGACAGAGTGCTGGGCTTCATGGACCTTTGGTCTTTTCCCAGCGTGGCAGTGCTTATGTACTTATGTAAGGTGGGTGAAGACCCCAACACTTTCCTTTTTTCTTAATCTTATACAACAGGTCCCCTTCCTCAGCAGTTTCCTTAACCATGGCTACTGATTTTGGAAGGATAGCTTGTCTGTGTCCTGGCTCTGCCAAGTTATTTTTATGGAATTATGAATCTGACAGTGCCCCAAGGGATATTCAAACTGTGAAATTTTCTTACACCTTTTCCCCAATATGTTCCTTTGATTACGTTGGTAAAGAGAGGGTCTAAAGCACACCAGTCAAACAAAACAGAAAAAAGCACAAAAGGGCCTTCAGGTGCAGTTCAATGTGAATACTTTTTAACATGGGTCGTGTTTCGGTGACAATTCGCCAGCCTCAGGGGTCACATAAATCCTGTATCAAGCTTTGAAAAACTGTCACAGACTGATATATAGGATATGAGTATACCAGATAACGCAAAATGAAAAGTTCATCTCAGTCCTGCAAGCGCGGGAAAAACGCTGTCTAGAAAACATTGCCAAATTGAAAATGACCGAGACAAACTTTTAATTTTGTATTATCTGGTATACTCGTATCCAGATTTGGATCATCCATCTGTGACAATTTCTCAAAATCTGACACAGGATTTGTGTGACTCCTGAGGCAGGTGAAGTGTTGCCGAAACACGGCACGGCCCATGTCGGGTCTTTTCGGATTAAAGTACTCACATTGTCCTGCGCCTGAAGGCCCTTTTGTGCTTTTATTCTGTTTCCTTTGAGAAACTATCCCAGAATTATTTCAATAGATCTGTATTTGGCATGTTTAGACCTCTGTTTCAAATTCAACTCATTAAAAAAAAAAAAAAAAAAAAGAGTTTGATTCTTCATCCAGGAGCATTCAAACCAGCTCAACATCTATGACAGAATAAGGGTGGGTTCTACTTATGAGCTTTGTTAAATAAATTTTTGATGCTGGAGTCAATTAGCGTTTTTCCTTTAGCAAAAGAATGTTAAGCCTTAAGCAAGCCTATTTCTTAATTACTTTTAGCTCCTTGTGACTCTGGACAAATCACATAACCCTCAATTGCCCCAAATACAAAATAAGTAAATACATAATATGTAAATTGCTTTGATTGTAACCACAGAAAGGCAGTATATCAAATCCCATCCCTTTCTCTTTAAATATCTCTGTAACAGTTTTTTTTAATGTTCTAAGTATAGAGCACACTGTGTAGATCAGTGAAACAAAGCCTTCTATTATAATGCATCCGAATTCCATTTTTAATCATCAGACTGAACCCCCCCCCCCCCCCCCAAGTGTGAGACTTTTACATGGCACTGCTAACTGGGGCATCTTATAATACATACAGAAGTCAGTAAGATCAGTGGCATACTAAAATACAGGTAAGAGCACAAAATGATTAGTAAAATTACTTGAAAGTGTTTAAAAAAAAAAAAAACATGTATTTTAGTTTGGCCAGTTTTTAATATCCAATTTATAAGTGGAGTTGCTTACATGCAACAGGGGTTCTAAGTGGGCAGTGGGATAGTGTAGACACAGCTGTTCTATTTAATAGCTACGTTGCAGTTTGAAAAACGTTTTGGTGAAGGAGTAAGTCTGAGATTCTAGAGTCCTTACCTAAAGTTGAGGATTACTGACTCCTTGTCATATTTATCACTCTTCTTTTTGTTTATTTATTTGACTGCAAGGCACAAAATGGGTAGGATGAAAGGAGAAGAAAAGCTGGAGTGTGCGGCAGAAGCCAAAAAAGCAAACAGGGTGTTAGGAATCATTAGGAAAAGGATGGTAAATAAGACCAAAAATACTATAATGCCTCTGTATCGCTCTATGATGTGACCTCACCTTGAGTACTGCGTTCAGTTCTGGTTGCCGTATCTCAATAAATATATAACAAAATTAGAAAAGGTTCAAAGAAAAGCAACCAAAATGATAAAGAGGATGGAAGTCCTCTCATATGAGAAAAGGCTAAAGAGGTTGGGGCTCTTCAGCTTGGAAAAGAGACAGATGAGGGGAGATATGATCGAGGTCTATAAAATCCTGAGTGGTGTAGAATGAGTAGAAGTGAACTGAATTTTTACTCATTCCAAAAGTAAAAAGACTAGGGGATATTCAAGGAAGTTACATGGACATACTTTTAAAACAAATAAGAGGAAATATTTTTTTACACAACGAACAATTAAGCTCTGGAACCTTTTGCCGGAGGATGTAGTAACAGGGGTTAATGTGTCTGGGTAAAAAAAAAAAGTTCCTGGAGAAAAAGTCCATAGTCTGCTACTGAGACAGACACGGGGATGCCACTGTTGTCCTTGGATTAGTAGAATGGAATGTTACCACTATATTTCTGCCAGGTACTTGTGACCTGGCTTGGCCACTGTTGGAAACAGGATATTGGGCTAGATGGACCATTGGTCTGACCCAGTATGACTATTCTTATGGTTATTGGTATGACCTAGATAAAATAAAAATGATCTTTTGCCATCTGAAGTACGTAAAGTTGATTTTTCTGGTTGTGAATGGGGTTTTGTGAAGAACACTGGGATATTATCTTAATTGAGATGAACAGGTATAACTATTTTTGGTAAAAACCTTGGGTGGGTAAGCAAAACTAAATTTGTAGGGAAGAATCTGGTATAAGGGAGAATAGTGAACCAGAGCTTGGATCTCACTAATCAAGCAGTTGAATTTATGGTGAAAAGAAAAAGCGTCTTCTAAATGAAAAATTTTAGAGATCAGAAGCCAACATTTCAAATGGGAACCGAAGGCTGTAGTGGTGGATAGGGATGCATTAGACCTTTGAGAAACTGCATAGAAACTGGCACATGACATTTGAGACCAGAATCTGAGAGACGCAACGAATACTGTAGAAACTTTGAAAATGATTAAGAGGACTGAAGTTGTGAGAAGCACACCAAAGGGACAAATGTTTCCATTTTAAGGAGTAAGATAATAGTTTACAAGCTGCCTTAAGTACCTCTTCAATTAGGGGAGGGAAAGAGCTTGAGTAGATCCATTGAGGCATCATGCCATGAGAGTTAAGCTTTAAAGTTGGGATGAGGAAGGAGACCCTCCTGTTGTGAGAGCAGGGTTGGGTGCATGCCTATAGGAACAAGAATGTTGATGGCCAGGAATAAGAGCCATGGGTACCGTGGTTGATGAGGCCAGTTTGGGGCTATGATAATGTCTGCCAAATCCTGAATTATCTTCAGTATGACCTTTGAGATGAGAGGAGTGGAAGGAAAGGCATAGAGGTGGTGTGTTGCTCAAGGAATAGCAAAAAGCTTCTGGAGAGAGGCTGATTGGTCCTTTTAACTGGAACAAGCTTCCCACAGAAGACAGATTTTGACTCTTTCCTTTCAGGAAAGCTTTGAAGACATTTTTATTTCCTGATATCTGATTTGTTGCATCATGCATATGTTTTAAAGTCAATATCACCGGACTTCCACTCCTCTCATCTCAAAGGTCTGTTTCACCATGATGAGAATGT
Organism: Microcaecilia unicolor; assembly: GCF_901765095.1. Taxonomy (NCBI): domain Eukaryota; kingdom Metazoa; phylum Chordata; class Amphibia; order Gymnophiona; family Siphonopidae; genus Microcaecilia; species Microcaecilia unicolor. Next base: position 385,002,137 of record NC_044031.1, read on the forward strand.
AGGATAAAATTGCTTTGCTATACCTCTTTCTGTATGTCTAAATGACTGCTTTTATTGTTTTGTTGTGTATAAATCATTTTAAACAAACCTTGTTCAATAAAATGGTATTAACATGTATTTATTTATATCATTTATACCCCACAATTTCCCACCACTGGCAGGCTCAATGTGGCTTACAACATTAAGTTAGCAAACAGGAAAGTACAATACATGGAAAGTGATACGAGGGCACAGCAAACCAAACCCATATACAATCTCCCACATTTAGAGGTCCTAAAAAAATTCTCTCCCAACTTTTTAAAGCATAAGGCACATTATGTTTTGAAAAATGTCGTCCCAGCACACCAACCTCTACAAAGCAGGCAAAGATGACTCATATGGCCAAGAGAAAGGCTAAAAAAAAAAAGTGTTAAACGTCCAAGAGGCTTCAAGGACGAGAGGAAGTGGTGCTATTTGCAGTGCATGAGCAGGGCCGTGTTAACTACCCATGGGGCAGCCTTTTGTGGATGCCCACCCCCCCCAGGTCCAGTAGCACAGCTTCCCTAACTTCCCTGCTAACCAAGACACTTCCTGCTGAAGGAAGTCTTGCATAAAGGAATACAGATGCTGTTTAGGTCATGCCAATGGTGGATCTACTGATTCTACACCTCAGAAAGATGAAGTCCATGTCGGAAACAGCAGGACTAGTGGAGCCATCAGCAGCTTAGCCTAGACAATTGCTACATACTGTTATACTGCTATCCTTTTTTTTATTTGTTTTCAAGGAAGATGATAGACCAGAGTGCAGAGATGTGAAGGCATTAACTCCCAGGACTCAAAGAGCAACAATTTCATAATAAACTTAACCACCTTATCTGTAAAAAGGCAGCACTATAAATATTACAGTAGGCCCTAAAATACCAATACACTACATACTAAGAAAACAGACCTAACGGGGTAAGAGAGACACCAGCAAGGGAGTAGGGTTGCCAGCTGTCCTATTCTGAATGGGGACTCAAATTCCTTTCATCTGCTGAAGAACTTGTTAGCTGTTGTCAACAGATCCATCTCCAGCGTGCCCCACTTTTGGCAGATCAGATGAAACGCCTCCACTGCTAGTTCCCATTCTGCCGAATCAAGGAGATAACAGCTGAGAAATCTGCCCGAACACTGGTCTCACCTGCTATGTGAGCTGCCAACAAGCAGAGAATATGACTCTCTGCCCACTACAGAAGGTTGTTCACCTCTGTGGCTAATGCCAAGCTCTATGGACGGCATTACTGTCAGGTGGTATTACTTGCTGCACTAGTCATGGCGGATGTTAGTATGTATGTTAGTTGAACCATATCATGAAGCAGAAAAAGGTTTTAGGGTACCTTAAAAGGACTGGAGCTAATGTTTGTTTCCTACAGGAGAAGCATCTTAATCAACCTGAATCACTGAAGTTGCAGAGTGGCTGGGGTGGTATCTTGTCACTACACTCCTGCCTCTAAAAAGAAGGGGTGTGTGGCTATATTGATCAGATGTGGAGCCAATGTGATTGTGCACAATTACCACTCTGATGTACATGGTTGATTTTAGAGGCGCCCATAATACTCATTTGCTGTTAAACTTATATGTGCTTTCAGTGGCCGGGGGGGTGGAGGGGGAGTTCCTTCAAGGGCTTCAACAATGCTTCTGTCTGCTGCTTCAGTGCCTATCACTGTTGCTGGCAATTTCAATCATGTGTTACATCCCATCTTGGACAGGCAAACACGAGTCATGGCAGATGGAGCCAACAAACCCCCTTCTTGCGTTTGTTAAGGAGCTGGGTTTGGTTGTTATCTGGTGACTTCACAACTCCAGTTGGCAAGAATTTACTTTGTGTTCAAAGGTCCATTGTTCCTTTTCTAGGATTGATTTTTGTTTACTCTCTAAAATGCTGCTTCCCCTTGTAACACATACATCTACTGAGAACATCAACATTTCTGACCATGCGGGGGTTAAGATGCCCCTTTTGGCGGTCATTCTTGAACAGGCTAGGTCTGTTTGCCGGTTTAATAATGCTCTGCTTTCTGACTCGGCTTTTCTACAACGCATGTCGACAGCTATAACAGAGTATTTTACAATTAACAATTTAGCATCTGAATCGCAAGTGACAAAGTGGGATGTTTTAAAAGTTACTTAAGGGGAGCTATATTGATGTATACTAGGCATCTTAATAAACAGCAGAAGAGGGAGTTAGAATTGCTGGAATATGATGTCCATAATGCTGAAGGTGACTTACTTAAAACAGTGAACTTCAGTCAACCTTAACAGATATGTTAAAGCTAAGTACCATAACGCTCTTAAGCTCTAGGGCACATGGAGAAATTTTTTCACAAAAAAATTCAAGTTTTATGCATCCTCTAATCGAGCTGGAAAGGTGTTGGCAGCTTTTCTCAAGGGAAGGAAGAACAGGGAACGTTATCCCAATGGGACGCTTCTTACAGCACAGAAAGATATATTCAATTTATTTGTTGAGTTTTAGCAAACTTTTTATACTTCTGAAAACCCTGCCTCCTTGGATCTACTTGATCAATCCTTGAGCAAGTTGCAGATGCCTAAACTTGATGAGCATGTTAAGGATAAGTACATAAGTAATGCCACACTGGGAAAGACCAAGGGTCCATCGAGCCCAGCATCCTGTCCACGACAACAGCCAATCCAGGCCAAGGGCACCTGACAAGCTTCCCAAACGTACAAACATTCTATACATGTTATTCCTGGAATTGTGGATTTTTCCCAAGTCCATTTAGTAGTGGGTTATAGACTTGTCCTTTAGGAAACCGTCTAACCCCTTTTTAAACTCTGCTAAGCTAACCGCCTTTACCATGTTCTCTGGCAACGAATTCCAGAGTTTATTTATGCGTTGGGTGAAGAAATATTTTCTCCGATTTGTTTTAAATTTACTACACTATAGTTTCATCGCATGCCCCCTAGTCCTAGTATTTTTGGAAAGCGTAAACAGATGTGTCACATCCACCTGTTCCATTCCACTCATTATTTTATATACCTCTATCATGTCTCCCCTCAGCCGTCTCTTCTCCAAGCTGAAAAGCCCTAACCTCCTTAGTCTTTCTACATAGGGAAGTCGTCCCATCCCCGCTATCATTTTAGTCGCCCTTCGCGACACCTTTTCCAATTCTACTATATCTTTCTTGAGATGCAGCGACCAGAACTGAACACAATACTCAAGGTGCGGTCGCACCATGGAGCGATACAACAGCATTATAACATCCTCACACCTGTTTTCCATACCTTTCCTAATACCCAACATTCTATTCGCTTTCCTAGCCGCAGCAGCACACTGAGCAGAAGGTTTCAGTGTATTATCGACGATGACACCCAGATCCCTTTCTTGGTCCGTAACTCCTAACGTGGAACCTTGCATGACGTAGCTATAATTCGGGTTCTTTTTTCCCCACATGCATCACCTTGCACTTGCTCACATTAAATGTCATCTGCCATTTAGCCGCCCAGTCTCCCAGTCTCGTAAGGTCCTCTTGTAATTTTTCACAATCCTGTCGCGAGTTAACGACTATGAATAAAATAACTTTGTGTCATCAGCAGGTTAGCTTAGCAGAGTTTAAAAAGGGGTTGGACAGTTTCCTAAAGGACAAGTCCATAAACCGCTACTAAACGGACTTGGAAAAATCCAAAATCCCAGGAATAACATGTATAGAATGTTTGTACGTTTGGGAAGCTTGCCAGGTGCCCTTGGCCTGGATTGGCCGCTGTCGTGGACAAGATGCTGGGCTCGATGGACCCTTGGTCTTTTCCCAGTATGGCATTACTTATGTACTTATGTATGTAAATTTAATTACCTCGCTAGTTACTCCCATCTCTAAATCACTTATAAATATATTAAAAAGCAGCGGTCCTAGCACAGACCCCTGAGGAACCCCACTAACTACCCTGCTCCATTGTGAATACAGCTGGGGAGGCCTATCACTGAATCTGAGATTACTGCTGCACTCAAGCAGTTACAGAATGGACGGATAAACGGTTGAGTTTTACAGGTCCTTTCAAGCCTTGTTGATTCCACATTTGTCCCATATGTATCATGCTAGAGGGGGGGTGCCTTTCAGGGCACTGAAGCCATGATGACTGTGTTCCCTAAACCAGGCAGGAATCCCTTAGATGTGGCCAATTATAGTTTGTCACTTATAAATGTTGACACTTATGTTGACTCTAAATTATACGCTTAGATATTGTACCTACGTCTGAATAACTACATATATCATCTTCTTAATCCAGATGAGACTGGATTTGTGGTGCGCAGGTACTCTGCAAACACCACCAGATTATGTTTTCAGCTGCTCCAAATTACTAAGAGTTTGAATATGCCAGCCTTCTCGGTGTCTTTAGATGCCGAGAAGGTCTTTGACAGGGTTGAATGGCCCTACATGTTGAATGTTTTGGCTTGGCTTCGGCGAGGACTTTTGTGCTATGGTTAAAGCATTGTTATACTGAACCATGTGAACGTTTATGTTAACTGCCCAGTAATTTTGTGCTACAGAGATGCACATGGCAGGGGTGCCCCCTATCCCTGCTCCTTTTCGATTTGGTGCTTGAGCTTTTGTTGCTTGCTATACAGCAGGCTCCACATATAAAAGGAATACCGTGGAAAGGGGACTGTTTTAAATATTCAGGAGTTTTAAACTCCAGGAGTGGAGGAGTAGGCTAGTGGTTAGAACACCAGTCTTGACATCCAGAGGTGGCTAGCTCAAATCCCACTGCTGCTCCTTGTGATCTTGGGCAAGTCACTTAACTTTCCATTGCCTTTTCTAAAAAGCAGAGAAGAGGTCAATGTACAAGTTTAGTCACTTATGCAACGCTGTATGCAGAATTTGAGTAACCCACTTGGGAATGTAGCTACTTATTTGATTTAACTTAATGTGAAACTGTTTTCTATTTCTTTCTTGGATCAATTTCATATTATTGTGGTTGATAGAAAAAGTATTATTTTGTGTAGAATAATTTTCTTGTAATGAATGGAATATTAATTCAATTAGTGTATTATCACTCATAAATGTTATGTTTGGTAAAAACTTAAATAAAGAATAAAAACAAAAAATCTTTCCATTGCCTCAGATACAAAATTAGATTGAGAGCCCTCCAGGGACAGAGAAAAATACCCAGTGTACCTAAATGTAACTCACTTTGAGCTACTACTGAAAAAGGTGTGAGCAAAGCCAAATAAATAAAAAAATGCTTACAATGTATTCCTGTATTTAATGAACCCACATACCACTGTCCTTGCCTTATTGGTCTTGATTACCCAGTTTTGGACATTTGCAAGTTATAAGACCAATTGGATGACATTGGAACTATGCTTTTAAAGGTTCACTACGCTAAGGGACTGTTCGCATCCTTTCCATTCAAATGCCAAGAGACTGGGTTCAAATATTTGGGAATTCAGATCTGCCAAAATGCACAGGATACTATGCAAGCAAATGAAAGCATTTGGATACAGTTAAGTCTTTATGTGATTGCTTGTTGCTCAAATGGCTCTCCTACTGGGGCCGTATGGAGACTATAAAGATGTCTATTGCACCGATGATCCTGTATTATATGAACATGATCCCTATTTTCTTCTCTCCTAATTGCTAGAAGGTGCTTACCAGAACTGTGTCCCACATTCTCTGGAATGGACGCCAGCTGAGAATTTTGATGACCAAACTGCAGCTGCCAAAAGTTTTTGGAGGCGTGAACTTGCCCAATTTTTATGACTACTACTGGACATACATTTTGCGTTATGGTATGCAATGGCTCATGATGGCTTTTGCAGAATCTATTCCGAATTGGCTCAGGTTGGAGGATGTTGGTGGCTCCCGTTCAAACATGTGATCTTGCTGGTATGTTTTTTCCACTTTGGAGTGAAGATGGATGTTTCAATACCCAAACTCAGCTCTTTCCACTGTGGAGAAACCTGAAGCACCACATTGCTGGTTCCATGCTGCTTTGGCACAGCTAGATGTGGCAGGGTATTTATACTCTATCTGATGTCATGGCTGACCGTAACCTTATTGTGTTCCAGGACATTCGAAAACAGTATGGTTTGTCTTTTGTGCTGGGCCCAACTGAGTAATGCTTTGCACTGCGCCTTGCCCAATGTGCCTACTTTGGATTCCACACCCACCATCATACCTCTGTATACTGAAATTAGTGCAGTGGGCCATGGGGCCTCCTGTTGATACAAAATTACTGTTCAGTTATAAACTTCTCAGAGCCATGTGGATGGTCTTTGGTCTATATGGGCAAGGGTAAGACTGGGTATGATGTTACAGACAAACAATGGTCCTATTTCTGGGCTAGAAGGATATGCTATGGTGTCTCAGCATCTGTATATCAATCATTATACTTGCTGGCGAAGCAAGTGCTTTGGACTCCAGTGAGACTGCATAGGCTTGACCAGTCATACCCTAGTTCTTGCTGGTCTTGTAAACTTCAACCTGGTACCATGGAGCATTTGCTGTTCGACTGTCCTGTGCTTTGGACCTTCTGTAACAGGTTTGGGTCCTTTTTGCAACTCTTGGATATTTGGAGTCCTTTGACCTTTGGAGGTGAGATTCTCAACATCTTTGATGAGTGCTGGGCTGTGATGGACAAACTGCAAACTGATATCCATCTTAACTGCCCTTGTGCTACAGGCTATTCTGAGAAATTGGAAATGTCCTACTCTGTTGAACTTTCAGTTTTGGTAGAATACTGTATGTTTGGTATCCAGATATGAAGCCAATATTGCGGAGAAGGTGTGCAGACTTGCCAAATTTCATAGCATCTGGTCCCCAGTACAGAATTATGCTAAGTCTGTGGTATCGATCCAGTTTTATGTTATGTATACCTCTGTTTAGTGTCACACTCCCCTGCATCTTATGTATATGTTATCTGGTTGGAAGAGATAAAGTGCTGTACAAGGGTTTATGAGGAGCTGGGAAGGGTTTTTGGGGATTGTTATATTGGGTTGCACCTCCAGGTGCTGTTTCCTCATTTGTATGTGTCTTACACTTATGGATGTTTGTTTTCGATAGATTTTGAAATTCTTCAATAAAAGTTTTGGAACTTAAAAAGATGACTCAGTCCAGATCTGTGCCTCCTCTAAAGAGGTTTGGCACTCTCCTTTTATCATAATATTGCTTGTTCAGTGACTATGTAATGAGACAGAGGCAACTTCCAAGGAAGAAGATCTGATAGACTGCCCAGAGTTGATCGCCTTTTGCACTGAAGACTTCCTCTATCACTGGGAGGTGCTCCTCAGCCTTAATGTCCATAAACCCAGAAGATGCACCATTTCTTGGAGTGGGGGGGGGACGGGGACAATTTGTTAACAGCTCTCTCGCTGTTATCCTGGTTATCCTTGTTTGTCATTCATCTATCACAGGTGGTGCAGGAATGGAACCCCAGCTCTGAGGTTAGAAGAAAATGAAAGGTCATTTTTGCTTTTTGTTTGTTCTTTTCAAAGTCAAGGATTAATGAAAAATAAAGATAAAAGAAAACGGGCAACATTGGGAGCATCTTTAAGGGAGAGCTTCATTTTTTTGGTTGACAAAACCAAAACAGAAGAGACTGGCAGAACTGTTGTGCACAGGGAGGGCCACACACAATTAAAACTTTACACTACATTTGAGCTCTAGAAAAACTGGTCCATCCTGCTGCCATCAGATATCACCCATTTGTGTGGCTGATTCAATCCTGCTCAGAATATTTAGACCTTTGCTTCAAATTCACATCAAACTTAAGCAGGACATGGATGCAATCAAAGGAGCTTCCAGGACTATACAGAATCATACCAATTTACCACCACTGCCACTAAGAATAAAACAACCCAGGAACACATGGGTCAAAGTAGGCTCAGGCAGATTATGACATATGGACATACAGGGAGCCATGAGACCAGACCCTCACAATTGTTGCTCCTATATAATTCTTTGCTGCCTTAGAGCATTATGATGCTCAAGAAAAAGAACTGAGATAGAGCCAGAAACAATGAAGGTAGGCTCAAGGCAAGAGACACCCCCAAAGCACTGACAAAAAAAAAGCTCAAAACAGACAACTCTCTTCACTTGCAGAAAATCTGTCCTCTAAAATTTCTAATCTGTATTCACCCTATTGCCTATAACTTACAGTTGCTGTTGCATTGTGATTTCATATTTTTATGCTGCAATTCTCTTAAAGGTGCTCTCTAGAATTATGCTTTGAACCTGTGCCAAGTGACTTAATCCAATCAACTTGGTTACACAGAATTTGGTGACTCTGGTGTCTGTCTTAAAGGTGTGTTTATTAGAATTTGGTTTTGAATCTTCATTGCCAGACACTAATTCAATCAATTTGGTTACATAACACCTGGTGACTCATAGCTCTGGAGAAGGGTCAATTTGTATAGAGCTGTGTGGTAAACGAAAAACCAGAACTTAAGTTTACCTTGTGAGCTGTAAGCTACGCTGGGCATTTTCAGACTTGGTTTAATTGGTAACTGAGGTTACCTGTGTCCTAGCAAGTTTACAGCATAGAGAGCGTTCCAGAAGCTTGGGGAGGGACTGAAATCTTGGGTTCCGACTGTGGCTTTTTCTGAAGTAATTCTGGCATGGGGGAAGGGAGAAGAAAGACTACGTAAAAGTGGATTTCAATAAGTGGCTTGAGTCTTGGTGTAAAGAAGAAGGTTTTGGATACATAGGAGCATGGGGTAATATGTGGAGAAATAACAGGCTCTACTGTAATCAGGCCTACATCTTTCTGTGACTGGAAAAAGAATCCTTGGGGAGAAATTCAGACAGCATGTTTCTAGATATTTAAACCAGAAGGCGGGGGTGACAAAAGGAAACAAAGGAATTTGGAAAGTCACCCCCAGAATAAACATGATGGCAGAGGGAAAGGCCATCTAAATAGAAAACCACCTAAACTCACTATGCAAATGGAAAGCAATGAGCGGCTGAAATGCGGGGGGACCTGGGGAAAGGAAGAAGCTTTATGAATCGACCTGGAAACAGAAGATGGAACCTGTATCCACACAGGGGTTATCTACAGACCTCCGGCAAAAACGGAGAAGCTAGACAAGGATCTGATAGAAGATATTCAAAAGATTGGTATGAAAGGGGAAGTGCTACTGTTGGGAGATTTCAACTTGTCTGCGGAAACGGAAAGAATTAGGGAGACTATGGACGTCCGTCAAAGTGCCTTGCTCATGGTGATGGAACCCACAAGGGAAGGGTTGATGCTGGATCTAGTGCTCACGAATGGAGGAAGTGTTTCCAATATCTGGGTGGGTGCTATATATTCCTTCCTATACTAGGCCTGTAATATGGCCCTGCTAGCCCTCAATATTCCTTGCTTTGCTGTCATCAGCATATTTTTAGTTTCTTCTTGCAGCTGCATGTAAGCTACAATGCATTCTCAGTAAATGGAAAGTACATGTTACATGTCAAGGTGACACTTAGGAGGAACTGAGGCTATGCAGCTCATACATGGCAGATACATATGGATATAACCTTGGTGGTGATGAGAGACTGAGGACTCTGCAGACTCCAAGATGTTCCAATGGAAATGTGTGTTCAGAGAGGAAGGGCACCAGGTGTTTCATACTAATGTTAGCTGGTTTTCCACGCTGTGATCAAGCGTTACTGATAAGGAATTAGCCAATTGCCACAACGTGTGCATGTAAACATAAGAGGAGAGGATGATACATGGAGGAAATTGCCATTTTTGTATATTACTATATTGTGTGATGGAAGGAAACAGGAAAATCCATATATGATCACAAGTTAGTTTAGGAGAAATCACATGATTTAAGAGAAACAAAATTTACAACAGTATATATGTGATGGCTAGGAAAGTTTTGCTGAGCAGCAGTTTTGTTATTCAGTCTGTGTGTCTGGCTACTGGGTGACAACCTGCTCCAGAGAGAACAATTATTTTGTATTGGCTTAGTGAGATACCAATAAAGCTTTTTACTGGTTGCGCCTATATCTAAGTCTGATTGTCTCTCGTATTCCAGCCTCTAGGGTTGAAGTGTTTCCCCCTCCCCAGGGGCAAGGGACATGATTACACAGTGCCCACCTATCTAATAGTGATCATCACACCATGAGGTCTGATATAAGGTCTGATATAAGGGCAAAGGTGGAGTGTGGATGCACAAAACTCAAAGTATTGGATTTCAGACATACTGATTTTGATAAAATTGGTTAATACCTGAAGGAGGAGCTGTCATGTAAAAAGAGTGCCAAGAGGGTTGAGATGGAACAAGGAACCACGCTTTTTAGATGACAAAAATTTTGTAACTAGATGGAATGAAATAATTTCACAGTGCTCCCTTGACTTAATATTGATTAACAGTAGATAAACTACAAAAAGAGCTTAGCAAATATCAACAGAAATTGCAGGATAAATTAGAGGGTATGAAGACCTCGGTGCCTAGTGCGATCTACATCTCCAAGCCATGGAAATATAAGATCGAGATCCGTGGACAAAAGATCACAAAGTACAGACGCGATGATAATGATTACACCAGGGGATATGTATACCCCAGGATGTATGCCAATAGTAGATCAAAAAGGTATCGGCAAATGAAAAGAGTGGGTTTTGTGAACACATCCAGCGATTCCTCTGGATAAGTGTCTCAGGGTGAGATGACTAATACACATTCTGAAAGACCCTTGAATATCGGGCAGTCTACTACCGCTGTGATGGCAGGAACAACATCGTCTTCTGGTGCTTTTTTATCAGTTGGCCACAATCAAACAGGGGTTCCGAATCAAATCCAACTACGGTCGACCAAAAATCGACAACAGCAAAGAACATTCAGAACAAATATTCAATCTCTCTACAAAATGTCTCACCAAAGATCAATATGATTTACTCCAGCTGGGTCTGTCGTTTCTCCCCTCCACCTCATATGATGCCTTTGAGAATCGGCATTATTTACATCGGGTTTTTTTTTTTCAAAAACTCAGATTAAAAATATTTTTTGAGCAACAAGGTGAGAACATTATGGAAGATACCATGGAAATGTTTATGACTGCTCATAAGTTACCCTCAGTTTGGACACCACCGGGGCCACTTGATCCCATCTTGGAAGCCTTTCAACGAATGGTTTTGCGGGATTTAGAGATGAGAGAGATGAATTTAAAGTATGAGACTCGGAATTTACTCAAGCTTTACATGATTTGACTGCAGAATACAACATAATTATAACACGAGCAAATAAGGGAGGAGGTATGGTGATACAGTATATTGCGGATTAGAGAAGATAACAGTCAACTTTTGGATCAAGAGTTCTATATGCCATTGGATCATGATCCGGGACCTGAGTTCCAAAATGATATAAAGTCTATGCTGGAATCAGCGGTTCATAAGGGGGTCATATCAGTGAGAGAACACAGTTATTTGTTTAGGCAATACCCAAGAACACAAAGGATTTATTTTCTTCCGAAAATACATAGATCTATACAGCAACCCCCGGGTAGACCTATAGAGCCTCAGGAAAAAATTCACTTAATGCCCCCCACTCCCAATTTTTAGACTATCATCTGCAACTAAAAGTACCCCTGATTTCATCTTATATTCGAGATTCTTCTCATTTACTACTAGTCCTTCAAGACTTACATTTAAGGGACATGCCAGTTCAGCTGGTAACACTGGACATGGTCTCTCTCTACACCAAAATCCCTCAAGATCAGGCATTACGCTTAATTGATCGTCATTTAATATTAGAACTGGATATCTCGTTGGAAAAATTGAGCTATTGGATCAAATGGCAAGTGCAGTCATTCACCGGAATTTTTTTTTGCTTTGAAAATAAGCATTTTCTGCAGGTACAGGGGGTAGCGTGGGAGCCACAGTTGCTCTCACCGTTGCCTGCCTGTACATGGCTAATTTTGAAGACAAGACATGTATTCGTCAAGATATAATGTGCACATTGGTCTATGGAAAAAATTTATCGATGATATACTACTTCTCTGGATGGGAAATAATCAACTGTTGGGTCAATTTTTAGAACATATGAATGCTTGTGATCAGCAAATAAAATTTACATCCACTATAGGCGGCACCAGGATTCATTTTTTAGACACTGAGATCACGCTTGTGGATGGTAAATTTCAAACTACTGTATTTAAGAAACCCACAGATTCTAACACTCTTTTGCATTATAGCAGTTTCCACCCTAGACCTCTGAAAAATGGCATTCAGATAGGCCAGTTATTACGGGTAAAAAAATTATCTACATCACAACAATGCTTTCAACATCATGCAAGTGACCTACAGGGTAGATTTAAATGTAGGGGTTATCCCGCTACCGTAATCGGGTTCCTCGTTTTGCTCACACTAGAAGCTGGAACTTGGGCAAAATTTTAACAAATTCTAGAGATAATGAACCAATGGATATTGGTGTATAATGCACCGAACACTGAGCACAATTCATATTATTTAAGGTGATAAGAAAATATTTATAAAAATGTTAAAGAAAGATACAGTATGAGGTTTCTTCTAGAGTTTATGATTTTCAAAGATTAAGAAACCGAAAATTTATGAAAACCCAGACTATTTGGATTTTGGAGTTAAAATTTAATGCCAAAAAGTGCAGAGTGATGCATTTGCGGTGCAGAAACCCAAAAGAGAGATACCGAATAGGAGGGGAGAGATTAGTAAGCTCGACTCAGGAGAGAGACCTTAGGGTGTTGGTGTCCGAGGATCTGAAGGTGAAGAAACAATGTGACAAGGTGACGGCCGTGGTCAGAAGGATGCTAGGCTGCATAGAGAAGGGTATAACCAGCAAAAGAAAGGAAGTGTTGATGCCCCTATACAAGTCGTTGGTGAGGCCCCACTTGGAATACTGTGGTCAATTTTGGAGGCCATATCTTGCTAAAGACGTAAAAAGACTGGAAGTGGTGCAAAGAAAAGCTACAAAAATGGTATGGGATTTGCGTTGCAAACCGTACGAGGAGAGCTTGCCGACCTGACCATGTATACTTTGGAGGAAAGGAGAAATAGAGGTGACATGATACAGATGTTCAAATATTTGAAAGGTATTAATCTGCAAACGAACCTTTTCCGGTAGAACTAGAGGACATGAATTGAGGTTGGGGGGGGGGGGGGGGGGGGGGGGAGCAGACTCGGGAGTAATGTCAACAAGCATTTTTTCATGGAAAGGGTGGTAGATACATGAAATGCCTTCCCACGGGAGGTGGTGATGAAAACAGTAATGGAATATAAACAGGAGTGGGATAAACACAAAGGAATCCTGTTTAGAAGGAATGGATCTAACGAATCTTAGCGGAGATTTGGTGGCGACGCCGGTAACTGGAGAGTAAAACCAATGCTAGGCGGACTTCTACGGTCTGTACCCTGATCGTGGCTGAATAGATATGGATGGGCTGGAGTGTAAATTTTAAGGGGCTGCGATATTAGCTTAAGAATGTTTAGCACAGGAACAGTGCTGGGCAGACTTTTACGGTCTGTGCCCTGAGAAAGGCAGGGACAAATCAAACTCTGGTATACATATAAAGTATCACATACTATGTAAAATTAGTTTATCTTGTTGGGCAGACTGGATGGACCGTATAGATCTTTATCTACCATCATTTACTATGTTACTATATGTTAGAAAAGTGTTGCTGCCAGGGGACTCCATTATCAGAGGCATTAACTTTGAAATACAGTTCAAAGGGCCCAACAAAGTGAAATGCCTTCCAGGATCCTCAGATAGCAAGAGAACCAGCCAAATATGAACTGTGATTAGAGAAGAGAGTAAGGATCTGACACTGATGTTGTAATTCACCTGGGGACAAATGACCTGGACAATAATAGCACACTTGCAGTGCAGGGAGCTTTCCAGAAGCTGAGGGAGGGGTTTAAATCTTTGGTATAGACTGTAGCTTTTATTTTTTGAAGTACTACCTACCAGTGGAAAGGGAGAGGAAACACTATGTAATACAGAGAACTTTAATAGGTGGCTCAGAGCCTGGTGCCAACAAAGTGGTTTTAGAAACAGAGGATGGGTGAATACATGGAAAAACAAACATTACTGTAATGATGGGCTACATCTTACTGTGGCAGGAAAGAGAATCCTTGGAAAGAAAGTCAGACAATATGTTTCTAGGCATTTAAACTAGAAGGTGGGGGTGGAAGCAGGTCACTTCAGGTAGTCACCCCCAGCAAAGGTGTGACAACAGTGAGGAAGGTAAAATTAGGCCTTACCTGATAATTCTATTTCCATTAGTCCCGATAGATCAATCCAGAGACTTGAGGGTTATGTCCGTCTACCAGAAGCTCTGCCATATAGTGCAGTAGCTACCTCTTCAATATAAACGATACCCCAGCAGGAAAACTGAATCAAAGTAGAACAAAGTTCGAACTCACAAAACTAGAACACCAACCATCTCCATGAGGCGACTCGAGAACCATCGAGAAAGTGCATGGGCAGCTAACCCTCTCTGCATGAAGAAAGAACCTGACAGTAACTGCTGAGTGTGCAAACGCTACTATGTGAGGACCAAGTCCCCCAGAACATTCTTCTGCCAGAAATTCTCCAGTCACCACTGAAGCAAAAAAAAAAAAAAACACCAGGATAGAAATCAAAGCAGTAGGGCGGACCTCTGATCTGTCGTGACCAAAGGAAAGAAAATGATCAGGTAAGGCCTAATTTTACCTTCCACAGCGTTCCACAGAACAATCCAGAGGCTTGTGGGATGTACAAAAGTCATTCTCAAGTAGGGTGGGTTTGACGACACCCGGCTACCAAAATGGAAGTCCCAAAGGCCGAATCAGACCTAGCCATTACATCTAGCCTGTAATGCCCATGTGGCTGCCCTAAAGATGTTCGCCACTGAGACCACCTGGACTTCCACCCAGGACGCCACCTGAGCCCTGGTAGAATGAATGCCAACAGCTGCTCCTAACAACAGATACGCCAACACAATAGCCTCCCACACCCACCATGCTACTGTTGCTTTGGATGCTGGAAGTCCTTTTCGGGGCCCCCAAAACAGCACAAACCAGTGGCGTAGCCAGACTGCCAATTTTGGATGGCCTGAACCCAAAGTGGGTGGGCACAAAATTTTCTCTCTACCCCTCTCCCCCAGCAAAATTTAGTCACAATAATCAGATGCATTTGTCACACAGGGTAAAGTGCTGCTTTTCAGTGCATCAGATTTCAGAAAATTTATTTAATAGCCTAACACCCTTTTCAATGAGCTTTCAGAGGCCAAAACCTCCTGCCTCAGGTCAGTATAATGCTGTTACGGTATCCTCGCCTGACCTAAGGAAGGAAGTATTGGTCTCTGAAACTTCATTAACACAGGTACCATATTACTTTATCCTAAATTAAAAATAAAATTATTTTCTTTACCTTTCTTGTATGGCCATTTACTTTTTCTCATTGTGTCGCTCCCAGTCTCTAGATTCTGCTTTCCTTCGTTTTCGCTTAACTCTTCTGCCACGGTTTCCTGGCCATTTCTCATTTTTCTCTCCTTTTTCTTTGCTTTCTTCAATATTTTTCTGCCTCTCTCTCTCTGTCCTGATTTAATTCATTCTTACTATCCATTCTTTAATTTCCTTCATCTACTTATGGCTTTTCATCTTTTTCTCACCCTTGTTCTCCCCATGCCCCTTCCTCTTAATCTCCAGTCTTTCACTACTCTCCTTTTCCATCCAGCAGCTCTCTTCTTTCTCTCCCCATCCTTCCAGTCTCCCCTCTCTCTCCCCATCCTTCCAGTAGTCTCCCCTCTTTCTTTCTGCATCCTTCTGTCCAGTGTCACCTCTTTCTCCCTACCCTTCCATCCAGCGTCTTCCCTCTTTCTCTCCCCATCCTTCCATCCATCTATCCTCTCTCCTGATCCTTCCATCTAATGTCTCTCTCCCTCTTTCTAACCAGTGTCTCTGTATCACTCTACCCTTTTCTGTTCAGTGTCCCTTCTCTCTCTACATCCTTCCAGTCTCTCACCTTTCTCTGCATCCTTCCAGTCTCTCCCCTTTCTCTCCCCATCCTTCCATCCAGAGTCTCTCTCCCCATCCATCCGTTTTCCCTCTTTCTCTCCCCATCCTTCCATCTGTTTTCTATCTTTTCTCCCCATCCTTCCATGTTTTCCCTCTTTCTCCCCATCCTTCCATGTTTTCCCTCATTCTCTGCCATCCTTCCATCTGTTTTCCCTCTTTTCTCCCCATCCTTCCAAGTTTTCCCTCTTTCTCCCCATCCTTCCATGTTTTCCCTCATTCTCTGCCATCCTTCCATCTGTTTTCCCTCTTTTCTCCACATCCTTCCATGTTTTCCCTCATTCTCTGCCATCCTTCCATCTGTTTTCCCTCTTTTCTCCACATCCTTCCATGTTTTCCCTCATTCTCTGCCATCCTTCCATCTGTTTTCCCTCTTTTCTCCCCATCCTTCCATGTTTTCCCTCATTCTCTGCCATCCTTCCATGTTTTCCCTCTTTTCTTCGACGAGGCCCGCCCTGCATGCCAGCGCCAGCCCCCATTGCCGGCCACTGCTGCTTTTCCTGTTGAGCAGCAGGGCCGGCGCTACAAAAAAGAAGAAGCGCTAACAGCGCTAAGGACGAGAAATGTTTAAAAAAAAAAAAAGCGCGGCACCGGCAGGCACTGTCTCGGCAGCCTTGAGGCATTGGCTGCTGGCTCGCAGGGAGCCAATGCCTCAGCAGCCAATGCCTCAAGGCTGCCGAGACAGTGCCTGCCGGTGCCGCGCTTTTTTTTTTTTTTTTAAACATTTCTCGTCCTTAGCGCCGTTAGCGCTTCTTCTTTTTTGTAGCACCGGCACTGCTGCTCAACAGGAAAAGCAGCAGTGGCCGGCAATGGGGGCTGGCACTGGCGCTGGGCGGGCCTGGGCTGAAATTGGGTGGGCCTGGGCCCACCCAGGCCCACCCGTAGCTACGCCCCTGGCACAAACAGATAAGCCAACCAACGGAAGTCATTCGTTACCGTCAGGTACTTCATCAAGGCATGCTGCACATCTAAGAAGTGAAAAGCACGCTTAGATTATTATAGATATAGTGGGTTATAAACAAAGTTTTATTATTATTATTTTTATTAAATTGTCTGGATAGTCCTCCCGCCGAGATGCCAGGAGAGAAATCGGCTGATTCAAATGGAAAGCAAATACCATTTTGGGCAAAGAGGAAGAAACTGCTCGGAGCTGAACCCAAGCCTCCGTGAAAGGAAGAAATGGGTCCCTGTAATGCAGCGCCTGCAACTCAGATGTGCCAGGCGGAAGCCACTGCAACCAGAAAGATGGTCTTCAATGTCAAATCCCTAAAGGACATCCTATCCAGAGGCTCAAAGGGCACCTGCAGCAATGCCCGCAGAACTAAATTAAGTTGCCAATCTGGACAGAGGTGCTGATGCGGAGGATGCAAATGATTAATGTCCCGCAAGAAACGTACCACACTGGAGAATCCCCTATCCTGCCACGAAAGAAGGCCAAAACTGCCATCTGTATTTTGAGGGAATTCAATGCCAATCCATTTCCAGACCCTCCTGAAGGAATGCTAGCAGGTCCACTACCGAGGAAAAGATAGACACCAGTGCTCTAGCCGCACACCAGACCTCAAAGGCCTTCCAGACCCTATCATAAGCAGCCGAAGTAGACTCTTTCCGAGCCTGCTGCAGACTCGATATCAGTCTCTGGGTATCTCTTATGACTTAAATGTGCCCTCTCAAGGGCCAAGCTGTAAGACCAAAGGGGGAGGGATCCTCCATGAGAACAGGACCCTGTTGAAGACGTCCCCTTTTCCCTGGAAACTTAAGGGGCCTGTCAACTAAGGCATACCAAGGGTGACAAGGCCAGTCCGGCACCACCAGCCCTGGTAATTCTTGCCAAGCCTCGTGGAGCGCATGAATGAACAATGCAGATGCCAAATCAGGATGTGCAGATATGCCTCTCCTTGAGGTCCAGGGAAGTCAGAAACTCCTCCTGCTGCAATTACAGACTGCACCGTCTCCATGCAGAAATGCCGCACGAGGGCCCTGCTGATCCTCTTGGGGTCCAGCACCAGGCGCTAAAGCTCCGTCCCTCTTCGGGGCCACAAAATAAATGGAGTACTGACCCCGGCATGCCTCCCTTGAAGGCATGACTTGCACCACCCCCAGGCACAAGAGCTCCTGAACTGCCACTCAAGCTGCTCATCATTGAAAGGACTTTTGGTGGGGATTCTAAGATGTCTGGGATCTCCTGCTTCAATTCCAAGTGATAGCCGTCCCGTACTATGTCCAGAACCCATTGATTTGACGTTATGTGGGTCCACGCTTCCAGAAAGTGTGACAAACGCCCTCAAACAGCACACCCGAAGCAATGGACTAAGACCCCATCATTGTGAGGCCTGTGATGCAGGCGCACCCTGGGGAATGGAGCTTGCTGAGGACCATCTGTCCCCGCGAAAGGACTGCTGGCACTGCTGAAAGTGCTGCCTTGAAGTATTACCTGCTTTACAGGGTCTATATCTTCTAGCCTCCCAACAATGTGTACAGGACTGTGTGGCCCATGGAGTCTCCCAAATCCTTAACAATTCTAAACAGATTCACCCCAAACAGGAGACCCCTCCAAAAGGAGACTCACCAAGTGCGACTTTGAGGCCATGTCCGCAGCACAATGCTGCAGCCAGAGCCACCTATGCGCAGACACCGCAAAGAACATTCCCTTCACAGAGGCACAAAGCATATCATACTGTAAGTCTGCCAGGGAGGCCAAGCCAACCTCCAGATCCGGCAAGACTGAACCAGATCCTGGTCAGAAACTGTTCTGGACCCAGCTCAAAACAGGCCAGAGCCACAAACAGCTGCCTACAAGGATAGCATCGACACCTCTCCGGTCCAGCATATCCTTGAGGGCCATGCCACCCTCCACCAGCAATGTGGTCTTCTTGGTCACAGTCATAATAAGAGAATCTACTCTGGGCAGGTGGAGAGACTTGATGCTCCCTTCCGGCAATGGGTAAAGGCGGGCCATCACCCTTGCCACCCGTAGGTCCGACTCGAGAGCATCCCACTGCTCTAAGATTAAAACCTTCATCGCCGGATGAACGTGAAAGGCTTTAGGTGGCCTCTTATTATTTTGTTACATTTGTACCACCAGCAATTATTGGGTGAGCCTTCGCCTCAGATACCCAAGGGTCCGGCATCAAGATCTTCAGCACTTCCAGTGACATCGCAATCAGGGAGGGAAATTCTTCCCGCGTAAAAAAAAAGCACCACTGTGGGGTCATCCCATTCCTCAGGCAGTAACTCTCCTTCCTCAAGGGAAGGTTCCAGAGAGTGCAAGGAGGCCACAGAGTCCTGGTCCTCAGGGAACAATTCCCTGATAGCCAGGAAAAGAGTATCTAAATCCCCCTGAGGTTCCAAACATGCCTGTGAGTCCCAGGCCTGAGGAAGTACGCTGGAGGGAAGAATCCTTTCCAGATAAAGCATGCTGAGGTCTTTTCAACAGAAATGCCTTATGCATCAAAAGGACAAATTCGGGCGAAAACAGAACCACCTCCACTTCAGAACCACCACCTCCCCCCTCTCCCCCCCCCCGCACCAAGCGGCCCCCGAAGCACCACTGTGGCCAATTTCTTGCTCCAGCACTGTACCTGGCAACCTGACAAAGACGCTTGTTCCGGCTGTTGTAAGGGAGGAGAGGGCAGTGTCCCGACAACAAGTGCTGCACCACACCCGATGCCTGTTTTCGGGCTCTTGAGCGAGAGCAGCGCTTTGCTGAATCAGATGGGACTGACAGGGTAGGCAAAGAAAAATCTTGCATCTGGCACTTATACTCAACAGTGCTGCAGACAGTCGGAATTCAGGCAGATACCGGGGTGCTGCACTCAGGGCCCACAGACCCGAGGACTCTCCAGGTGTCCCAATGAGCAAGCCTCAAGGCGGGAAGGTGGAATCCACTGCAACCCTTCTCTCACAGCTGCCGATATCCAGATAAAAACTGGACTGCTTTTTTTTTCTTTAAGGTTTGTGTTCTAGCTTTATTAAAATGCAGCAAAGAGGCTCGGAGCCAAAGAAAAGAGAGATAAGGGGAGGATTGAATTTTGAGGTTACCATCTAAAATGGAGGCTTAAACAAAAGGCTCCCTTGGGGCTATGTGGTATCCAGTGATTCCCCAGGCACTGACAGGCTATTAGGTGTGGATTGAAGGGTGAGAAGGTGTGAGATTGTGCAGCTGAGGATAAATGAGCTGTGAAGAAGGGACAGAGAGCAGAGAGAGCAGCAGATGAAAGTTCCTTCTCTCCTACCTGGTGGGGGTCTGACAGGCTCTGCTTGAGGAGAAGGCGGGAAGCAGCGTGAGCTAACACTGAGCCAGGACATCCCTGTTATGAGGGATTCCTGGGCTGCTGAGAGACAGGGGGCTCTTGTGAAGATTTCAGCACATTTGAAGAATATCGTGGAGGACACAGAGAGCTGCAGCTGCCTGTCCGGAGCCCAGTACAGTGTTTGCCCAGGAGTCTCTTATGTGAAGGGCTGCATTCCTCGCTATCTCAGGAGTCCTGTTATCTGTGAGCTTCCTACATTGTGAACTATGTCTCCCTTCTTTGCTATGAAGTGACTGTGTGGAGGAGGGTTGACTGACAGGGTCTTTTGCACCGGGCTGTAACAGGCAGACTTGGAGAATAAAAGCAGTTTATGTACTGGGATTGAGCTCAAGCTGTGATAATTAACTGCTAGCCTGCAGCATATGATACATCTTTAAGGAAGAAAGTGAGTTGCAGGAGGGGTGACATGTGACATTGGAAGCTAACTCCTGACCCGGTATCTGCAGGATAATTTTGTTTGGATTAAAAAACGGATAGCTGGGAGGAAATGACGTCACGATCCAAGGTGGCGGTCTGAACGAGGAGCTCCGCCGGGGCTGATAGTTGTTGGCACTACAAACTTGCTCATACAGCGAGAAACGGATCGAGAACGACAGAGAGTACGCCTCCAGGCTATGCCACCAAAAAAAAACCTTGAGCGATTCTGATATACACCGGAGCGTCACGAAAAAGTGAATGAAGGGAGAGTGAGGCCAGAGATGCGAGGTTCCAAGATGGCGACTGCACACGCCCCACAGGAACACACGGTACGGAGCGAGGAACCCGCAGAGGCTGCAAGTATGTTGCAATCGGACGTTGCAGGGCTGCTTCAAGACTTAAAATCTGACTTCGCGGGGATCCGATTAGATGTTCAAAATGCCTTCAAAGACATCAGAGCGGAGATGCATGAATTGGGGTCCCGAGTGGGCAAAGTAGAAGGGAGGGATGGTGACCCTTCAATCGGAGATGGACTCTATGCGGAGGAAGGCAACTGAGGAATAGGAGGAGTTGGTCCGGCTCAGGGAGCAAATTGAAGACCTAGAAAATAGGTCTCGGCGGAACAATTTAAGATTTAAAGGTATCCCTGAGCTAGATATTTTTTCCAACTGTGAGGCTGTCATAAAAGAACTATGCCAGCATATTTTGGCCTAGGGGTCGCACACCCACCCCCCGGAGATACGCATTCAATGTGCGCATCGAGCACAGGGACCCTGCAGAGATTCAAACCCGAGGGATATGGTTGTCTGCTTTCTAGACTTCCCCACAAAAGAACTAATCCTGAAACAGGCCCGGTTGAGCAAAGAAATTACCTGGAAGAATTACAAAATAGGGGTCTTTCAGGATTTGGCACGCACAACGCTGATGAAGCGTGGATCATTCAGAAAAGTTACTGGATTTATGCGTACTAAGGGGATCAGATACAGATGGTTGTTCCCCTTTGCAGTTTGGATTACAGTAGACGGGAAATCCCGCAAGGTTACAACGCCAGAGGAAGCGTGGTCGGCGTTGCGGACCATGGGATGTGAAGATGTACCGGTGCAGAATCAGGAATCGCGAACTCAAGCGGCTCCTAGGAGAGATTCAACGTGGCAAGTGATGCTGGAGCGAGGAAAGAAGAGGGACAAGCAGGCTTCCTAAAGTGGGGGCTGCTGAGACATTACGGACACATGGGTTGCTACTGCTTTGCTACACTGGACAATAGAGCAAACCTGGACTCGAAAGGACAGCTGGTTAGCATGCTTGATGTGGAGTTTGGGGCAAGCCACTTGGTTGCTTTCAGAGTAATCGCTTTAACAGGTGGAACTGTGCTACCCAAATTGGAGTGGCTCAGAACGCACACATAGGACTTGTGCTGGCACAGTTTGATGTTAGACAAAAGAGTTTTTGGGGGGAGGAAATAGAGGGTTAGAGTTGGGTAAGGAACAGACACGGGTAGGGGGGGATAGCCTGTGTTTAAGGATTATAAGATGTGTGGGGAAGGGGGTTTGTCTAATGATATATATGATCAAAGCCTCTGGAAACGTACGTTATTTTTCCTACTATGGCTGATCTTCTGGACCAGGGATCGGCAAAGGGAGGGGGGGGGGGAGGAGAGGGGGGGTTGGAAGGAGGGAAAGGGAAAAGGGGAGGGGTGAAGATGAGGGATGGCGGGGGGAGGCGGGAGGGATCTGGGGAAACACTACAGTAGGGTCCTGGAACGTGAATGGGCTTCACCATCAGGGGAAGCGGGGCCGAGTGTTTAAGGAATTGAATAGGTTAAAATGGGATGTGACGATGATGCAAGAGACACATCTGAGACCGAGAGACACGCATTTATTGCGCGGCCGGCCCTTTAGAGAAGTACTGGTACATCAGGGACGGGAGACCATAAGGGTTGGGGGAGTAGCTGTAATGGTGCGGCACACCTGTGGGCTAAGCATACAAGAAGAATTTCGGGACTCGAGTGGCCGATGTTTGGGGATTAGGGGACTTCAACAAGGTAAGGAGATCACATTTATTAATATTTATGCACCTAATGAATGTCAGAAGCAATTTTTTGATTCTCTGAAGGAGGAAATCCAAGGTTTTATTAAAGGCCAAGTGATCATAGGGAGGGATTTCAATATTGCCCCAGACGCAGATTTGGATCATTCCATGGGAAGGAGGGGGGGGGGGGGGGGGGGGGGGTTGGAAGCGCCGGTCGTAAGGCGTTGTTGAACTTTTTGAAGGAATGTGAGGTAGTGGATTGCTGGAGATTATAAAAAAAGAAAAACAGCGAAGATGACTAACAAAAATAAAAATAATCCAAAATACATAAAAGAATTAAAAAATGAAAAAGACGACACTTGTTTATAAAAAAATTAAAACACTTTATTAATTAAAGGATAGCAGGGAGAAAGGGACTCGACACAGCTGTGTTTCGACCATGCAGGCCTGCGTCAGGAGTCTTCTCACCGTGTGTTGATTTTTAATTCTATCCAATTATAAAGAAAATATGTGTGTCTCTTTTTAAAGCTGTAGCGTTAAATGATCCTTGTAACAAAGTGAGGCAAAAAGCATCAGAGCAACATCTCCGGACATATTTTCTTTATAATTGGATAGAATTAAAAATCAACACACGGTGAGAAGACTCCTGACGCAGGCCTGCATGGCTGAAACACAGCTGTGTCGAGTCCCTTTCTCTCTGCTATCCTTTAATTAATAAAGTGTTTTAATTTTTTTATAAACAAGTGTCGTCTTTTTCATTTTTTAATTCTTTTATGTATTTGTATTTTTAAATACAAATTTGATCTTTTTTAAAATTTTGGATTATTTTTGTTTTTGTTAGTCATCTTCGCTGTTTTGCTTTTTTTGGTGTTTTTTTGCGAAGACTGGTTTCTTCTGTTTTTTGTACTATTGCTGGAGATTATTACATGGAACACAGAGAAATTACACCCATTATTGGCATGCAGCACAGTTTTATGCGAGGTTAGACAGTTTGTGGGTACACCGCAAAAGCTGGCATATGATAGAAGCAGCAGAAAGAGAGACTTGTCAGGTCTCTGATCACGCTCCTATATGGATTAGGTTTAAGGGGCTGGGGGGCAGGCAGAGGGGGGGGCCTATGGAGGCTCAACGAGACTCTATTGGGAGATGAAACAGTGAGGGAGGACATCAGGAGGGCGATATAGGAATTTTATCAACTTAATGATAATGGTGAGGTTAATGATGGATCCTTATGGGACGCTAAGAAAGCAGTGGTTAGAGGAGTTTTTATTAAATGAGGTGCACGGAGAAAAAGAGAAAGAGGTCAGAAATCCTTGGAGTTACGAGCTCACCTAGTGCAAGTGGAAAAACAACATAAGAGGCAACCCACAAAAAAGTTGGGGGAGGAGCTTAAAGCAGTAAGGGGAGCATTGACACAATTGCAAATGATAGAGATTGAATATATGCAAACCAAGCTGAAACAGCAGACCTTTGAGTTTGCTAATAAATCAAGCGCTTTTCTGGCACGTCGGTTGCGGGCGAGGCGAGTGAAGACACTTATTCTAAGGCTGAGAGATGGTAAGGGGGGGGTTGGCATTATGCAGATGTGGACATATCTAGAAGCTTTGGGACATACTATGAAGAATTGTATAATAAGGGGGAGGATATGAGTAGGGGGGAAATAGGGCAATTTTTAGATCAGCTACAGCTCCCGTGTCTTAGTGAAGCTGAGCGAGTACGACTGGGAGAACCAATAAGATGGGGGGGAAGTATATTGGGTAATTAAGAACCTCCAGAATGGGAAGGCCCCGGGATTGGATGGTTACACCGCTCGTTTTTTTTTAAGTGTTATGCGGAGGAGTTGGGGCCCCAGCTTATCAGGCTAGGGAATGGAGTATTGGAGGGAAGGGGGATCTCAAATTCAATGATGGAAGCAGGGATCTCTTTGTTGCTTAAGCTAGGAAGGGATCCCACTATGTGTGGCTCCTATAGACCCATTTCACTTTTAAATGTTGACGTAAAGATACTGGCCAAGGTGTGGGCCAACAGGTTGGGACGGGTCCTACCAAAGTTGATAGGGGATGCCCAGTCGGGGTTTATCCCGGGTCGACAGGTGGGTGACAACATTCGCCATACCCTCCACTTGCAATGGGAAGCACAGAACAGACTCCCAGGGGCAATACTGTTAACACTAGACGCCGAAAAAGCATTTGACAGGGTTGACTGGGTGTTTCTGAAAGAGGTTATGCAGCGTATGGGTCTTGGGGATAATTTCTGCAGGTGGATAGCAGCCTTGTATGCGGCGCCGAAGGCCTGTATACAGATCAACGGCCAGTATACCTCCTTTTTTGCTATTCAACGTGGGACCAGGCAGGGCTGCCCCCTGTCGCCCTTATTGTTTGCTATATATATATAGAGCCCTTGGCAGAGAGGTTACGTAGCCATCCGGAGTTTCGGGGTTTCACAGTGGGGAAGAGGGAACATCGCATGGCACTGTATGCAGATGATCTGTTGCTTTATGTGACAGATCCAGGGAAAACGGAGGTGGTGGTGGATGTCCTGGGGGAAATTTGAAAAGTATGCGGGGTTGCGGATTAATATGGAGAAATGCGAAATATTAGGCATTTCGGTCTCCCAGGAAGAAGAAAACTGTTTGAAGCAGAGGTTTGCTTTTAAGTGGGCCGGAAGTCATATTAGGTATCTCGGGGTTTGAATTCCTAGAGATCTGAGTAGAGTCTATGGACTTAATTATGGCAAAATAGTGGAGTGCATTAGAATTGAATTATCACGGTGGAAAGGGTTGTGGCTGTCGTGGTGGGGGAGGATGGCGGTAATAAGGATGAATGTCTTGCCTAGGCTGTTGTTTCTGTTTCAGTGTTTGCCGGTGGCGGTCCCCAAGCGGGAGATGCAGCAATTACAACGCCAGATATTGCAATTTGTATGGGATGGCAAACATCCCCGGTTAGCAGGAAGGGTGATATGGGGAGAGATTGAAAGAGGGGGTAGAGCAATGCCTCGGCTTGAGTGGTATTATCAGGCTGCTCAGGTCAAGATGGTGCTGGAGTGGGAAGGGGGCAGGCTTAAGCCAACAGGTCAAGTGGAACAATCGTACTTCCCACATAGGGGTTTAAAATCGTTATTATGGACCACTGAGGGATTGGGGGGGTGCTGGCGGGTGTGGATAACCCATATCTTAGGCACATTTTGACTGTATGGGAGGAGTTTCGGAGGAAGTGGGGACAGGGAGAGGGGGTCTCCACTAGGGCGGGGATAAGATGGGAGCCGAAGTTCGGGGCCAGGAAGGATAATCGGGTTTTTGTGCGATGGGATCACTTGGGCCTTTCGAGTTTTCGAAATGTGCTCCAAGGGGCCCAGATTAAGAGCTTTGAGGAACTGAGGTTACAATATGGACTCCCTGAAGGAGATCGTTTTTCTTACTTACAGATTAAGTATTTTATGGGAGCGATGGGATGGAGGGGGGGGGGGGGCAGCCCTCAGGATAAGGAGAGCTTAGAGAATTTATGGGGTATATTACGGAGGGTGCCTAGATCCATCTCGGTGCTATACAAATTTATGAGAGGCAGTGACCCTGCCCCCTTTTCGCTTCAAGGGAGCATGGGAATCAGACTTAAATTGCTGCTTCAATGATCAGGAATGGGAGAGGATATGTGGGGAGGTTCAAAAGGCCTCCACGTGCGCTCTAGTGCAAGAGAATGCATACAAGGTGCTATCGAGGTGGTATTACACTCCTGAGAGAATTAGGGGTGTGTACCCTAATGCTTCTGACCGGTGCTGGAGATGTGGTAAAGACAAGGGCTCATTTCTGCACATTTGGTGGTCCTGCCCCCGGTTGATACCGTTTTGGGAGGCGGTGATGAAAGCATTGGTAAGAATGTTTGGAGATTCCATGGTGTGCAGTCCACAGGTGTGCTTGCTGGGGATGTATAATGACAGTGACTCATGGGACAGAGCAAAATGTTACGTTGGGGTCTGGAGGCAGCAAAATGCCTGATAGCTCGGAAGTGGCGAGTTACTGGCCCTCCTTCCTTGGGGGATTGGAAAGCAAAATTAGAACAACTCATAGCTATGGAACGCTTATCGGCATACCGTAGAGATGGGGAGCTACGGCGCAAGAGAGGATGGTCTCAACTGCAAGAATGGGTGGGGACAATCAAACGTTGATAGGAATGGGTGATAGTTGGGGATGGGGGGAGGATGGAAGGGAGGGAGGGGGGCGGTAGGGAAGGGAGGAACGGAAGAGGAGGGCTAGAGGGGGAAGTGAGGCAATTATATGCTTGAACAAATTTAAGGGGGTAGGACAGAGCTGAGGGTGTAGACCCTTGCTTATAGTGATTGGGAGTTGATAGTTCAATTTTCACCATAAGGGTGACTGGGTTGTTGTTTTGTTCTTTTCTGTTATATTATATGGATGTCCAATATTTTAGGTCAACTTGGCATTATCTGTACTGTCTTGAATGTTGTAAGTTGCTTCATTAATAAAAATATTTAAAGTGAAAATTTTTTTTATTGAATTTCATTGTTGGTTTATTACAATAAAAAGATTTTACAAGAGAGATAAGGGGAAGACAGGAAGGGACCCAGCGCCACCGGGTGTAACCCATGCCTGCCTCAACTCGACCCCCAGGGTTCCACTACCAGGCCAGGTACCAACACCAAATCCAGAGACCACAGAGTATGTCTGACCACCTGCTAGATAGAGAGAAAACAAGAGCTCTGCCAAATAGTACCCTGTGCAGTAGCTACCTCTTCACTATTCTCTAAATCTCCAACTGCTGGTATATGGACATAACCGATCTGTGGGACACCATGGAAAACAGTTTAAACAACCATCTCAGTAACTCATTTAACACAGTAGAAGGGGAGACAAAAATAAAACTACAAAAAAATTGCGACTGCCAATAAAATGAAGCTGGAAAATCTAAGTAACAAAGTTCATGATCTGCAAGCCCTGATGTTATTGCTATCACAGAGACATGGTTCAGTGACTCCCTTGAATGGGACACAATACTAGGTAATAATCTATTTAGGAAGGATGGAGATGGTTGAAAAGGTGGAGTAACAGCTCTGTATGTGAGAAACAATATTAAAGCAACAAATGCAGAGGGGCCTGGGAAAGGAAGAAGCAATATGGATCATCTTGAAAAGAGAACGCAGAACCTCTATCCACATGGGTGTCATCTATAGACCTCCAACGCAGAGAAGCTTGACAAAGATCTGGTCATAGATATTCAAAAGTTGGAAATAAAAGGTTAAGTGTTCTTGCTGGAAAATTTCAACCTGCCAAATGCAGACTGGGAAGTCCCATCTGGCAGAATCAGAAAGAAATAGAGAAATTAAGGATACCTTTCCAAGTGCTCTGCTCAAAGAGTGATGGAACAGGGGCGACACTGGATCTGGTGCTCACAAATGGGGAAAGTGTGTCTAACATCCAGGTGGGTGCCCACTTAGGCAGCAGTGATATCACATAGTTTGGTCTAAGAGCTAAAGTGTGCAGTGCAGCCAAACAAAACCTCAGAGCCCTAGGTTCAAACATGCTGACTGTAGTAAAATGGGGGAGTACGTGAAGAAAGAGCTGATGGAGCAGGATGACAGAAGTGGAAAGACAGTGGTTCAAGCATAAAAAAGTCAACAGATCAATTAAATAAAAGCATGAAGAAAAGAAAACTGATATGGCTCTTCAAACAAGTGGCTGAAAAAAATAAAGGCAAGAGAGGTGGCATTCAGAAACACAGAAAAGAATACCAGATAAAACTGAAGCAAGCGAAGAGAGATATATGGCTAACAAAAGCACAAGCAGTAGAACAAATGGCTAGAGATGTAAGGAGAGGTGACAATAATTTTTCCAGGTATATTAGTCAAAAGAAATGGAATTGTAAAACTGAAGGATACTGGTACTGCTATGTGTAGAGTGACGAGGAAAAAGTGAAAGTGCTAAACAAATAATTCTGTTCTGAATTAATAGAAGAAAATGCTAGAGAAGGACCTCAATCAGCTGACACAGGTATTTATGAGAATGGAGCCGATATCGCACTTTCACTGAAGAAAGTGTTTATCAACACAAGAAACTGAAAGTGGACAACGCCATACAGCCAGACAGGATCCATTCCAGGATACTGAGGGAGCTCAGAGAGGATCTGGAGGGTCCTCTTAAGGATTTGTTTAATAAAACTTTGGAGGTAGGGGAGATTTCAAGGGACTGGAGAAAAGTGAATGTGGCCCCTCTTTACAAAAGTGGTGACTGAGAAGAAGTGGGAAACTACATAGTGATAAGCTTCATTTCTGTGGCAGGAAATATAAAGAAAAGGATAGTGTACTTCCTAGAATCTAATGGGTTACAAGATCCAAGACAACACAGTTTTACCAAAGTAAAATCATGCCGAATGAATCTGATTAATTTCTTTGACTGTTTGTCCAGAGAAATGAATCAAGGACATGTGTTTGATATAGTCTATTTAGATCTCAGCAAAGCCTTTGACAGTTCCTCGTAGGAAGCTCATGAATAAACTCAATGGGCTGAAGTTAGGACCCAATGCGGTGAACTGGATTAGAAACTGGTTGACTGACAGATGTCAGAGGATGGCAGTCACTGGTGAGGTCCCACTTGAGTACTGTGATCAGTTTTGGAGGATGCTATCTTGCTAAAGATGTAAAAAGACTTGAAGCCGTTCAGAGGAAGGTGACAAAAATGGTATGGCGTTTACGCAAGAGATGTAGAAGAGACTTGAAAATCTGAAAATGTATACCCCTATAGGAAAAGAAAGATATGATACAGACATTTAAATACTTGAAAGGTATACAAACAAATCTTCTTCAGAGATGAGGAAGTAGTAAAACTACAGAATATGAACTGAAGTTGTAGGGTACAAGATTTTGGAGTAACATCAGGAAATACTTTTTTCGTGGGGAAGGTGATCAATACCTGGAATTCCTTCCCAGTAGAGGTAGTGGAGACAAAAACACTGATGGAATTAAAACAAAAAAGCGTGGAATAAGCATAGAGGAACCCCAAATATAAAGAGGATGGTATTATAAGAAACCTTAAATGACCTCATGGATGTTGATGTGTAATTATGGACAAGAGTAGTGCTTAGACAGCAACTGCCAACTGTGAAGAACTAAGGCCAGTTCAGGACAGACTTTCATAGTCCGTGCCCTGTATATGGCAAAACAGATCAGGATGGGCAGTAGTAGGCTTTGAAGACACTTCCAACAGTTGGGAGATAAGGACAATGTCTAATGGACTTCTACAGTGTGTGATCCTGAAAATGGCAAAGAATGATAAGTATACATATTTTATTCCACATTCATTGTTAGTTTAATCATGAACCGGTAAAGTGAAGATACTTACCTATAGCAGGTATTCTCCACGGACAGAAGGCTGAATATTCTCACATGTGGGTCGATGTCCGTGTTGGCACGGGAGCCAGCATTTTGCCATAGCAAAGACAAAAAAAAAACAAAAAACTTTGCTAGAGTCTTCTGGTGCTCATGAAGCGTGCACTGTGCATGAGCGGACTGACTTCCCGCCAGCCGCGCAAGTGCATACCTCAGTTAAGTGTAAAAGCATAAACAAATAACTCCAAGGGGAGGTGGGTGGGATTGTGAGAATAATCAGCCTGCTGTCCTCGGAGAATACCTGCTACAGGTAAGTATCTTCGCTTTCTCCAAGGACAAGCAGGCTGCGTTATTCTCACACGTGGAGCATCCCTAGCATCCAGGCTCACCCAAAACAATAAACATTGGTCAATTAGGCTTCACAACGGCGAAGACATAACACAGCATAACCTGAAACTATATACAGCTAGCTGAGAGTGCAGCCTGGAACAGAATAAAACGGGCCTAAGGGGGTGGAGTTGGATTCCAAACCCCAAACAGATTCTGTAGCAACAACTGCCCAAACCGACTGTCGCGTCGGGTATCCTGTGCCAGGCAGTAATGTGAAGTGAAAGTGTGGACTGAAGAGCACGTTGCAGCTTTGCAAATCTCATCAATGGAGGCTGACTTTAAGTGAGCCACTGATGCAGCCATGGACCTGACATAGCCCTCCAAAGCCAGCCCAGCTTGGGCATTAAGTGAAAGATATGCAATCTGCTAGCCAATTGGAGATTGTGCGTTTTCCGATGGAGACTCCCCTCCTGTTGGGATCAAAAGCAACAAACAACTGGGCGGACTGTCTGAAGAGCTTCATCCACTCCACATAAAAGGCCAATGCTCTCTTGCAGTCCAAATGTGCAAGTTGATTTCGCAAGGGTGGGCATGAGGACGGGGAAAAAACGTTGGCAAGACAATCGACTGGTTCAGATGGAACTCTGACACCACCTTCGGCAGGAACTTAGGGTGCGTGCAGAGGACTACTCTGTTGTGATTAAACTTAGTATAAGGTGCATCCACTACTAAGGCCTAAAAGCTCACTGACCCTAAGCGCTAAAGGAACAGCCACCAAGAAAACGACCTTCCCAGGTCAAGTACTTCAGATGGCAGGAATTCAGTGGCTCAAAAGGAGCTTTCATCAGCTGGGTGAGAACGACGTTCAGATCCCATGATACTGGTGGAGGTTTGACAGAGGGCTTTGACAAAAGCAAACCACTCATGAAGCGAACAACTAAAGGCTGTCCAGAGATAGGCTTTAACTCTACACGGCGATGATAAGCACTAATTGCGCTGAGGAGAACCCTTACGGAGTTGGTCTTGAGGCCAGACTGACAAGTGTAGAAGGTATTCAAGCAGGGATTGTATAGGACAAGAGAGAGGATCTAGGGCCCTGCTGTCACACCAGACGGCAAACCTCCTCCATTTGAAAGAACAACACCTTTTCGTGGAATCTTTCCAGGAAGCAAGCAAGACACAGGAGACACCCTCTGAAAGACCCAAGCAGATGAATTCTAAGTTCTCAACATCCAGGCAGTGACAGCCAGAGAATAGAGGTTGGGATGTAGAAGCGACCCCTCGTTCTGAGTGATGAGGGTTAGAAAACACTACAATCTCCACAATTTCTCCGAGGATAACTCCAGAGGGAACCAAATCTGACGCGACCACTAGGGTGCAATCAGGATCATGGTTCTGTGGTCTTGCTTGAGTTTCAACAAAGTTCTCCCCATTAGAGGTCTGGGAGGATACGCATACAAAAGGCCTGTTCCCCAATGCAGGAGAAAGGCATCTGACGCTAGTCTGTTGTGGGCCTGAAATCTGGAACAGAACTGAGGGACCTTGTGATTGATTTGAGTGGCAAAAAGAGACACCGAAGGGGTGCCCCATGCTTGGAAGATCTTGTGGGCTACACCCATATTCAGTGACCACTCGTGAGGTTGCATTACCCTGCTCAGTCTGTCGGCCAGACAGTTGTTTACGCCTGCCAGATAAGTGGCTTGGAGAAACATGCCGTGACTGTGTGCCCAAAGCCACATCTGGGTGGCTTCCTGACAGAGAGGGCGAGATCCGGTGACCCCCCTGCTTGTTGGTGTAGTACATTGCAACCTGATTGTCTGTTTGAATCAAAATGATTTGATTGGACAGCCGATCTCTGAAAGCCTTCAGATCGCTCGCAGTTCCAGGAGGTTGATCTGAAGACCTGTTTCCTGGAAGGACCAGGCTCCCGGAGTGTGAAGCCCATCTACATCAGCTCCACACCCCAGGAGGGATGCATCCATCATCAGCACTTTTTGTGGCTGAGGAGTTTGTAATAATCGCCCCAAGGTCAAACTGGATCGAATTGTCGACCACTGAAGAGAATTCCGAAAATCGATGGACAGCTGGATCACATCATTCAGATTCCGCAAAGCTTGATACCATTGGGAAGCTAGGGTCCATTGAACTGATCTCATATGCAGACGTGCCACGGGAGTTACATGAACTATGGAAGCCATGTGCCACAAAAGCCTCAACATCTGCCGAGCTGTGACCTGCTGAGATGCTCGAAACGTAGACACCAGGAACAGAAGGTTGTCTGCCCTTGTCTTGGGAAGATAAGCCCGAGCTGTCAGCGTGTCCAGTAGTACTTCAATAAACTCCAATTTCTGAACAGGAGTAAGATGGAGCAATTTATTACGAACCCTAGTAGCTCTAGCACCTAAATAGTCATCCACATGGACTCCAGAGAACCGTTCTCTGAGGTGTTCTTTATCAACCAATCATCGAGATAAGGAAGCACATGCACTCCCAGTCTGTGTAGCGACGCTGCGACTACTGCAGCGATTACTCTGTTAATACTCTGGGCACAGACGCCAGGCCAAAGGGCAGTACGCGGTACTGAAAGTGCTGTGTTCCCAGCTGAAACTGAAGGTATTTCCTGGGAGCTGGAAGTATAGGGATGTGTGTATAAGCATCCTTTAAGTCCAGAGAGCATAACCAATCGTTTTCCTGAATCATGGGAAGAAGGGTGCCCAGGGAAACCATCCTGAACTTTTCTTGGACTAAGAATTTATTCAGGGCCCTTAGGTCTTGGATGGGACGCATCCCCCCTGTTTTCCTTTGCACAAAAAGAAGTACCTGGAATAGAATCCCAGCCCTTCTTCCCCTGGTGGAATGGGTTCGACTGCATGGGCCTTTAGAAGAGCAGAGAGTTCCTCTGCAAGTACCTGTCTGTGCTGGGAGCTGTAAAAACGAGCTCCCAGTGGGCAATTTGGATGTTTGGATTCCAGATTGAGGGAGAATCCCAACCGCACTATTTGAAGAACCCACCGGTCAAAAATTGTAAGAGGCCACCTTTGGTGAAAAAACATTAACCTCCCTCCTACTGGCAAGTCGTCCGGCACAGACACTTTTACTGTGGCTATATTTTGCTGGAGCCAGTAAAAAGCGCCTCACTTGCTTTTGCTGGGGAGCAGCAGGGGCTTTAGGCACACGCTGTTGACAAGAATGAGCGTGCTAGGGCTGAGCCTGAGTAGGCTGTCAGGACACTGGAGTGGACCTACTCCTAGCATAGGAATAGGGAGCACTCCACGCCCCTCCAAAGAAACCTCCTAGTTGAGGAGGATGTAGCAGAAGGCGCCTGGGCGACTGGCGGGAGAGAGAAGCCATAGCATCATTGTGCTTCTTGATCTGGTCAACAAGATCTTCCACCTTTCCTTTGAAAAGGTTATCCTCCTGGCAAGGTACATCCGTCATCCTCTGCTGGACCGAATGATCTAGATCAGAGACACGCAGCCATGAGAGTCTGTGCATTGCTATACCTTGAGCAGCGATTCTGGATGCCATATCAAAAGTATCATAAGCACCCCTGGCCAGGAAGGCGAAAGGGCTAGGCCTGCTCCGGAGGGAGGGCATCAACCAAGGTAGACAGCTGCCTTACCGAGTTCCGCAAGTGAACGCTCGTGTAGAGCTGGATAAGACTGGATACGGGCAGTGAGCTTAGAGGCCTGATGCATCTTCCTCCCAAAAGAATCCAAGGTCCTAGCTTCTTTGCCTGGGGGTGCCGAGGCATAGTCCCTAGTATTCTTGGCTCTTTTGAGGGCGGAGTCCACCACCATAGAATTGTGTGGTAACAGAGACCTCATCATGGATCAGATACTGGGAACCAGTCCTCTTCAGGATCACGGGATTAGACAGAAGGAATGACCAGTTTCGTATAAGGACGTCCTTAAGTACCTTATGCAAAGGAGCCGTCACAGCCTCCTTAGGTGGAGAGGGATACTCCAGGACCTCGAGCATGTCAGCCCTGGGCTCAACCTCCACAGGGAATGGAATAGCCATAGCCATTTCTCGAACAAAAGATGTAAGAGAAAGGCTCTCAGGGGGAGACAGTGTCCTTTCAGGCGGAGGGGAAGGTTCAGAAGGAATCCCAAAAGACTCAACGGAAGAAAAGTATGTGGGATATTCCTCTCCCATGAACGCTCCTCTTCAGTATCGGAAAGCATCGACGTCCGCATGGACTGCGGTGAAGCTTCTTCCACCGACGTCGAAGGGGAGTCAAGCTGAGTGGCAGTTGACACTGGTGCCACAAGTGGCATCGAGGACAGGGATCTCACCACAGGCAAAGGCCCAGACACTGCTGCAACAGATGGCATGGAAGGCGCAAGCACCCCGACACCGAAGCAGACTGGCACAGCAGTCCTTCCAAAAGCTCTGGAAGCTGGGCCGGATGTGCTTTAAGAGAGCTGCCATCGGAGAAGGCTGGGAGGCTGGTGGAGAAGCCGGAGGCAGAATCTGTTGAGGCTCAGGAGCAGGTACCGGGCTGCCAAGAGGCCGATGTATTGGCACCTCCTGTATGGAGGGGCAGCGGTCCTCTCGGCACCAATGCTTCTTGGGTGCCGAATCCTTCGACACCCCAGAGCTCCCAGCACAGTGTGTCAAAGGAGATCGGTGACGGTGCTTGCTCGCCTTCGCTCGATGCCCATCACTGAGACTCCTCGGTGTCGACGAGGAAGACATAGAATCCTCACGGCTCCTCGGGGTCGGGTCCCACGATGGTCGGAGGGCCTGCATAGCAGGAGGCCTCGAGACAGGTGGAGACCCACTAGACACCTCACTGTTTCCAGCGCGACTGGGCCTCTCAGCAGCCATTAGTTCTGCTCCTAATGTTGCTGCTTCCCTCGATACCGATGGACCCAACCGAGCCCCAAAAAGTTTGTCATTTTGGGCCTCTCGAGCTACTTGGGTCTGTTTCTTCATACGAAGACACAGAGCACAAGCAGCCGGGCTGTGGTCGGGCTCAAGGCACTGGATACACCAGGAATGGGTATCAGTACCTGAGATGGTCTGGTTGCACCAAGTACAACATTTGAAGCCGCTGGGTGTCTTCGATGACATGGAAGGAAAAACAGCTCCGGTGAAATCAAATGACTTAGTCATGCCAATAAAGGGGCACAAAAAGGAGGAGAAACCCGGCTGTGTCAAAAAAAAAGGAAACTTAGAAATAGGAAAAAACAATACTGAAGATTAAAGTAAGGGATATTCTAAGTTGTTTTTTTTTTTTTAAACAAAATAAGAGGAGGAGAAAAAAATCGCGAAAAATCGCTTAAAGAAGAAATTCTTTCCCGGTCTAAAACAAGGAGCACAGAAGGAACCTGCCACACCTCGTCGCAGAAAAAAAGTAACTGAGGTATGCGCTCGCACAGCGGGCGGAAAGTCAGTTTGTGCATGCGCAGTGCACACTGCACGCATACCAGAAGACTCTAGCAAAGTTTTTTGTCTTTGCTATGGCAAAATGCCAGTTCCCGGGCTGATGCGGATGTCGACCCAAGCGTGAAAATAATGCAGCCTGCTTGTCCTCGGAGAATGAATGTGACTGTTGGGTAGACTAGATGGACCATTCAGGTCTATGTGCTGTCATCTATGTTACAATAGAAAACAGCTTGATTTCTAGTCTGAAAACAATTATTTAACTTATTAATCTTACTGCAATTTTTTGGAAACAGCACTAATTTGGGTTTTGCTATGGCAGAAGGTGTGAAGACTTGTGCAAATTCTTTAATTCCTTTTGAATATTTCTATAATATGTTCAGTTTGAAAGTGGAGAATATGTAGTGCAGGTCAGTGAAACTCCTACTGTAATGTGTTCTGAATTCTTTTAGCAGAATGTGAAAATTGTATAAGGAGACTAACTCCTCACCTCCAATGTCCAATTTTGAAAGTATTTAAACTCTACAAAGTGTTACAGTAATCAGTGTACAACATTTTTCATTTAACTGCATACATATGTTGTCATTTTTACAGTTGGCATGACTGCAGCCAAATGTGACAGCGATTTTCCTTCACCTGTATCATACATACTTGCCTTAAAAGACCTAACATACATCTTAAGAACGGGTATAGCAAGGAAAGTGAAAAACGAAAAAGAAAACAAATTTAATTGTTCAAAGGAACAATGCATGGATATTTCATTTCAAATAGCTGCTGTCACACTTTGCAAATATCCTTACAAATTAGTTTAGGGCCATCCAGGTTGCCTCGTTTGTCCTTCCTGGGCTTCCTGGAGATCTCCCACCTTCAGAATCACATACCACCAAGTTGACAAGACCACCTAGTTCTTTATTTGTGACCATTGGCATCTAGTGATCATTGTATGGTGTGGTTCAATATTAAAACAGAAGAGAGGGCTCATTCGAGACTGAAGGTCCTGGATTTCAAAGGAACTAACTTTGCCAAGATGGGGGAATTTCTCAAGGAACAGTTAGCAGGATGGGAACAGCTAAAGGATGCAGAACAGCAATGGAAAATACTGAAAGGACCTATATTAAAGGCAACTAACCTTTACGTTAGAAAATTACATAAAAGTAAGAGAAAAATAAGGACGCTCTGGTACTTGAATGTAGAAGCTGAAAAGATAAGGGTAAGGAGGTTAGCCTTTGCATGTTATAAGACGAAACGGAAAGACGAAGACAGGAGAGAATACCTGAATAAATGAAGAGAAGCTGGAAAAGCTACCAGGAAAGCAGAGAGACAAATGGAGGAAAAGCTAATACGGTAAAATTAGGGGATAATACCTTTTTCAGATATGTACGTGACAAGAGGAAGTGCCATAATAGCACTGTGAGGCTCAAAGCTGAGGGAGAAAAATATGTGGAAGATGATAAGGATAAAGCTGAACTGCTAAACAATTATTTTAGCTCTGTATTCACGGATGAAAGACCGGGGGTAGGGCTGCCGAAAACAAAGGCTAAAGGGAATGGATGTATGGTAGACCAAAACCCATTTAGGGAAAACTGTGTTCATGAGGAGGTAGCCAAACTAAAAGTAGACAGAGCGATGGGGCCAGATGGAATACACCCGAGGGTGCTCAAGGAACTCGGAGAAGTTCTGTCGGCTCCGCTGACCTCTTCAATGCTTCCTTAGAAACTGGAGGGTTCCTTTGCACAAGAGTAGAAGTAAGGAGGAGGTTGGGAATTACTGACCTCGGTGGCGAGTAAGCTAATGAAAACACTTCTAAAGAGGAGGATTGTGAGATTTATTTAACTAAATGGAATGCAGGACCAGAGGCAGCATGGCTTCACTAGTGGCAGGTCGTGTCAGACGAATCTGACTGACTTCTTTGACTGGGTGACCAAACAGTTGATGTGGTATACTTGGATTTCAGCAAAGCCTTTGAAACGGTTCCGCACAGGCGACTGATAAATAAATTGACTGCCCTTGGTATGGGACCTAGAGTAACTGATTAGGCTAAAAATTGGTTGAATGGAAGGAGACAGAGGGTAGTGGTAAATGGAGCTTGCTCTGAAGAAAAGGATGTCGTCAGTGGAGTACTGCGGGGATCAGTCCTAGGGCTGGCTCTTTTTAACGTCTTTGTGAGCGATACTGCGGAATGGCTGTCTGGTAAGGTTTGTCTCTTTGCAGATGATACCAAACTCTGCAACAGGGTGGACACCCTAGAGGGCGTGAATGACATGAGGAAGGACCTAGCGAAGTTGGAGGAATGGACCGATATTTGGCAACTAAGTTTTAATCCCAAAAAATGCAGGGTTATGAACCTGGGTCACAAGAATCCGAAGAAACGGTACAGTATAGGGGTGAAGTGTTTCAGTGTACGAAGGAAGAGCGGGACTTGGGGGTGATTGTTTCTGATGACCTTAAGGTGGCCAAACAGGTAGAAAACGCGACGGTCAAAGCCAGAAGGATGCTTGGGTGTATAAAGAGAGGCATGACCAGCAGGGAAAAAAGGAGGTGATAGTGCCACTGTATAAGTCTAGTGAGGCCCCATTTGGAGTACTGCATGCAGTTCTGGAGGTCGCACCTACAGAAAGATATAAACAGGATGGAGTTGGTACAGAAAGCAGCTACAAAATTAGTAAGCAGTCTTGAATGCAAAATTATAGGGACAGGCTTATGAACCTCAACATGTATACGCTGGAAGAGAGGAGAGCGAAAGGAGACATGGTAGAGACATTTAAATATATAAAGGGCATTTATGTACAGGAAGAGAGCCTTTTTCAACTGAAGGAGAGCTCTGGAATGAGGGGGCATATGACAAAGTTGAGGGAATAGGCTTAGGAGTAATCTAAGGAAGTACTATTTCAAAGAAAGGGTGATGGAGACATGGAACGGCCTCCCAGTGGAGGTTGTGTAGTCAAGGACAGTTCCAGAATTTAAAAAGAATTGGGAAAAGCATGTGGAATCGCTTAGGAAAAGGAAGAGTTAGGGGTTACAGAGGATGGGCAGACTGGATGGGTCATATGGCCTTTATCTGCTGTCATGTTTCTAACTTAAGATACAAGATTGCCAACCAAAAACCTGGACATTTTATTTGGAAATGTATAGCACTCTTTATGTATTGCAAGCTATCTCTCTTTATCAAAGGAAAACGACTTCATATTCTTGCAAACGCCCTTAACGGTGTTACTTTGAATTGCAAGCTGCTATCTCTCCTATGCAGCTCACTGCTTGCTGTAGTTAGGATCAGGTGCAGAATTGTCATTAGTCTGAAACAACCTCCTCTTTTTTAAGTTTCAACGTTTTTATTGATGACATAGCGAATGCTACATACCTGTAGAAGGTATTCTCCGAGGACAGCAGGCTGATTGTTCTCACTGATGGGTGACGTCCACGGCAGCCCCTCCAATCGGAAACTTCACTAGCAAAGTCCTTTGCTAGCCCTCGCGCGCCCGCGCGCACCGCGCATGCGCGGCCGTCTTCCCGCCCGAAACCGGCTCGAGCCGGCCAGTCCAGTATGTAGCAAGACAATACACTTCAAGGG
Source organism: Microcaecilia unicolor (assembly GCF_901765095.1). Lineage (NCBI taxonomy): Eukaryota > Metazoa > Chordata > Amphibia > Gymnophiona > Siphonopidae > Microcaecilia > Microcaecilia unicolor. Next base: position 385,041,506 of record NC_044031.1, read on the forward strand.
AAGACACAACTCCAAAGGGGAGGCGGGCGGGTTTGTGAGAACAATCAGCCTGCTGTCCTCGGAGAATACCTTCTACAGGTATGTAGCATTCGCTTTCTCCGAGGACAAGCAGGCTGCTTGTTCTCACTGATGGGGTATCCCTAGCCCCCAGGCTCACTCAAAACAACAACATTGGTCAATTGGGCCTCGCAACGGCGAGGACATAACTGAGATTGACCTAAAAAATTTACCAACTAACTGAGAGTGTAGCCTGGAACAGAACAAACAGGGCCCTCGGGGGGTGGAGTTGGATCCTAAAGCCCAAACAGGTTCTGAAGAACTGACTGCCCGAACCGACTGTCACGTCGGGTATCCTGCTGCAGGCAGTAATGAGATGTGAATGTGTGGACAGATGACCACGTCGCAGCTTTGCAAATTTCCTCCATGGTGGCTGACTTCAAGTGGGCTACCGACGCTGCCATGGCTCTAACATTATGAGCCGTGACATGACCCTCAAGAGCCAGCCCAGCCTGGGCGTAAGTGAAGGAAATGCAATCTGCTAGCCAATTGGATATGGTGCGTTTCCCTACAGCCACTCCCCTCTTGTTGGGATCAAAAGAAACAAACAATTGGGCGGACTGTCTGTGGGGCTGTGTCCGCTCCAGATAGAAGGCCAATGCTCTCTTGCAGTCCAATGTGTGCAGCTGACGTTCAGCAGGGCAGGAATGAGGACGGGGAAAGAATGTTGGCAAGACAATTGACTGGTTCAGATGGAACTCCGACACAACCTTTGGCAGAAACTTAGGGTGAGTGCGGAGGACTACTCTGTTGTGATGAAATTTGGTGTAAGGGGCCTGGGCTACCAGGGCCTGAAGCTCACTGACTCTACGAGCCGAAGTAACTGCCACCAAGAAAATGACCTTCCAGGTCAAGTACTTCGGATGGCAGGAATTCAGTGGCTCGAAAGGAGGTTTCATCAGCTGGGTGAGAACGACATTGAGATCCCATGACACTGTAGGAGGCTTGACAGGGGGCTTTGACAAAAGCAAACCTCTCATGAAGCGAACAACTAAAGGCTGTCCTGAGATCGGCTTACCTTCCACTTGGTAATGGTATGCACTGATTGCACTAAGGTGAACCCTTACGGAGTTGGTCTTCAGACCAGACTCAGACAAGTGGAGAAGGTATTCAAGCAGGGTCTGTGTAGGACAAGAGCGAGGATCTAGGGCCTTGCTGTCACACCAGACGGCAAACCTCCTCCAATGAAAGAAGTAACTTCTCTTAGTGGAGTCTTTCCTGGAAGCAAGCAAGATGCGGGAGACACCCTCTGGCAGACCCAAAGAGGCAAAGTCTACGCCCTCAACATCCAGGCCGTGAGAGCCAGGGACTGGAGGTTGGGATGCAGCAGAGCCCCTTCGTCCTGCGTGATGAGGGTCGGAAAACACTCCAATCTCCACGGTTCTTCGGAGGATAACTCCAGAAGAAGAGGGAACCAGATCTGACGCGGCCAAAAGGGAGCAATCAGAATCATGGTGCCTCGGTCTTGCTTGAGTTTCAACAAAGTCTTCCCCACCAGAGGAATGGGAGGATAAGCATACAGCAGACCTTCCCCCCAATCCAGGAGGAAGGCATCCGACGCCAGTCTGCCGTGGGCCTGAAGCCTGGAACAGAACTGAGGGACCTTGTGGTTCACTTGAGATGCGAAGAGATCCACCAGGGGGGTGCCCCACGCCTGGAAGATCTGTCGCACCACACGGGAATTGAGCGACCACTCGTGAGGTTGCATAATCCTGCTCAACCTGTCGGCCAGACTGTTGTTTACGCCTGCCAGATATGTGGCTTGGAGCACCATGCCTTGACGGCGAGCCCAGAGCCACATGCTGACGGCTTCCTGACACAGGGGGCGAGATCCGGTGCCCCCCTGCTTGTTGACATAGTACATGGCAACCTGATTGTCTGTCTGAATTTGGATAATTTGGTGGGACAGCCGATCTCTGAAAGCCTTCAGAGCGTTCCAGATCGCTCGCAACTCCAGAAGATTGATCTGTAGATCGCTTTCTTGGAGGGACCACCTTCCTTGGGTGTGAAGCCCATCGACATGAGCTCCCCATCCCAGGAGAGACGCATCCGTGGTCAGCACTTTTTGAGGCTGAGGAATTTGGAAGGGACGTCCCAGAGTCAAATTGGAGCAAATCGTCCACCAATACAGGGATTCGAGAAAACTCGTGGACAGGTGGATCACGTCCTCTAGACCCCCGGCGGCCTGATACCACTGGGAGGCTAGGGTCCATTGAGCAGATCTCATGTGAAGGCGGGCCATGGGAGTCACATGAACTGTGGAAGCCATGTGGCCCAGCAATCTCAACATCTGCCGAGCTGTGATCTGCTGGGACGCTCGCACCCGCGAGACGAGGGACAACAAGTTGTTGGCCCTCGCCTCTGGGAGATAGGCGCGAGCCGTCCGAGAATCCAGCAGGGCTCCTATGAATTCGAGTTTCTGCACTGGGAGAAGATGGGACTTTGGGTAATTTATCACAAACCCCAGTAGCTCCAGGAGGCGAATAGTCATCTGCATGGACTGCAGGGCTCCTGCCTCGGATGTGTTCTTCACCAGCCAATCGTCGAGATATGGGAACACGTGCACCCCCAGCCTGCGAAGCGCCGCTGCTACCACAGCTAGGCACTTTGTGAACACCCTGGGCGCAGAGGCGAGCCCAAAGGGTAGCACACAGTACTGGAAGTGGCGTGCGCCCAGCTGAAATCGCAGATACTGTCTGTGAGCTGGCAGTATCGGGATGTGTGTGTAGGCATCCTTCAAGTCCAGAGAGCATAGCCAATCGTTTTGCTGAATCATGGGGAGAAGGGTGCCCAGGGAAAGCATCCTGAACTTTTCTTTTACGAGATATTTGTTCAGGGCCCTTAGGTCTAGGATGGGACGCATCCCCCCTGTTTTCTTTTCCACAAGGAAGTACCTGGAATAGAACCCCAGCCCTTCTTGCCCGGATGGCACGGGCTCGACCGCATTGGCGCTGAGAAGGGCGGAGAGTTCCTCTGCAAGTACCTGCTTGTGCTGGAAGCTGTAGGACTGAGCTCCCGGTGGACAATTTGGAGGTTGAGAGGCCAAATTGAGGGTGTATCCTTGCCGGACTATTTGGAGAACCCACTGATCGGAGGTTATAAGAGGCCACCTTCGGTGAAAAGCTTTCAACCTCCCTCCGACAGGCAGGTCGCCCGGCACTGACACTTGGATGTCGGCTATGCTCTGCTGGAGCCAGTCAAAAGCTCGCCCCTTGCTTTTGCTGGGGAGCCGCGGGGCCTTGCTGATTCGCACGCTGCTGACGAGAGCGAGCGCGCTGGGGCTTAGCCTGGGCCGCAGGCTGTCGGGAAGGAGGATTGTACCTACGCTTGCCAGAAGTATAGGGAACAGTCTTCCTTCCCCCGAAAAATCGTCTACCTGTAGAGGTAGAAGCTGAAGGCTGCCGGCGGGCGAACTTGTCGAATGCGGTGTCCCGCTGGTGGAGAGACTCTACCACCTGCTCGACTTTTTCGCCAAAAATGTTATCCGCACGGCAAGGCAAGTCCGTAATCCGCTGCTGGATTCTATTCTCCAGGTCGGCGGCACGCAGCCATGAGAGCCTGCGCATCACCACACCTTGAGCAGCGGCCCTGGACGCAACATCAAAAGTGTCATAAACTCCTCTGGCCAGGAATTTTCTGCACGCCTTCAGCTGCCTGACCACCTCCTGAAAAGGCTTGGCTTGCTCAGGGGAAGAGCATCAACCAAGCCCGCCAACTGCCGCACATTATTCCGCATGTGTATGCTCGTGTAGAGCTGGTAAGACTGGATCTTGGACACGAGCATAGAGGAATGGTAGGCCTTCCTCCCAAAGGAGTCTAAGGTTCTAGCGTCCTTGCCCGGGGGCGCCGAAGCATGTTCCCTAGAACTCTTAGCCTTCTTTAGGGCCAAATCCACAACTCCAGAGTCATGAGGCAACTGAGTGCGCATCAGCTCTGGGTCCCCATGGATCCGGTACTGGGACTCGATCTTCTTGGGAATGTGGGGATTAGTTAATGGCTTGGTCCAGTTCGCAAGCAATGTCTTCTTCAGGACATGGTGCAAGGGAACAGTGGACGCTTCCTTAGGTGGAGAAGGATAGTCCAGGAGCTCAAACATTTCAGCCCTGGGCTCGTCCTCCACAACCACCGGGAAGGGGATGGCCGTAGACATCTCCCGGACAAAGGAGGCAAAAGACAGACTCTCGGGAGGAGAAAGCTGTCTCTCAGGAGAGGGAGTGGGATCAGACGGAAGACCCTCAGACTCCTCGTCAGAGAAATATCTGGGATCTTCCTCTTCCTCCCACGAGGCCTCACCCTCGGTGTCAGACACAAGTTCACGGACCTGTGTCTGCAACCTCGCCCTGCTCGACTCCGTGGAACCCCGTCCACGATGGGGGCGTCGAGAGGTAGACTCCCTCGCCCGCATCGGCGAAGCTCCCTCCGCCGACGTAGTCGGGGAGCCTTCCTGGGAGGTGGCCGCGGTCGGTACCGCACGCGGTACCGACGTCGGGGACCTCAACCTGGGCGATGGGCCAGCCGGCGCCACGCTCGACGGTACCGGTGGCGCAAGCACCGCCGGTACCGGAGGGGTAGGGCGCAACAGCTCTCCCAGAATCTCTGGGAGAACGGCCCGGAGGCTCTCGTTTAGAGCGGCTGCAGAGAAAGGCTGAGAGGTCGATGCAGGCGTCGACGTCAGTACCTGTTCCGGGCGTGGAGGCTGTTCCGGGCTGTCCAGAGCGGAGCGCATCGACACCTCCTGAACAGAGGGTGAGCGGTCCTCTCGGTGCCGATGCCTGCTGGGTGCCGAATCCCTCGGCGACCCAGAGCTCTCGGTGCCGACACGGGGAGGAGACCGGTGTCGATGCTTCTTCGATTTCTTCCGAAGCATGTCACCGGAGCTCCCCGGCACCGACGAGGAGGACGTCGAATCCATCCGTCGCTTCCTCGGGGCCGAGACTGAAGGAGGTCGATCTCGGGGGGGCTGTACCGCAGGAGCCCTCAGGGTAGGCGGAGACCCACCCGAGGGCTCACCGCCACCAGCAGGGGAATGGACAGCCCTCACCTGCACTCCACCCGATGCACCACCGTCCGACGACATCAGCAGACGAGGTCCTGGTACCACCGACGTTGATGCAGCTATCCGATGTCTCGGCGCCGATGCAGAGGCCCGATGCCTCGATGCACTCGATGCAGGGGCGGCCGAGGAAGATGGTCTGGACGCTGACGACGTCGATGCACTCGAAGATCCCGGTGCCGATGCCGACGAAGAGCCCGAGAACAACACGTTCCACTGGGCTAGTCTCGCTACCTGAGTCCGCCTTTGAAGCAGGGAACACAGACTGCAGTTCTGAGGGCGGTGCTCGGCCCCCAGACACTGAAGACACGACGAGTGTCGATCAGTGAGCGAGATAACCCGGGCGCACTGGGTGCACTTCTTGAAGCCGCTGGAAGGCTTCGATGTCATGGGCGGAAAAATCACGCCGGCGAAATCAAAAGCCGAAATGGCGAAATTTGAAGCACCAAATTTAGAGGGAGAAAAATTCTCGACCGAGGCCGAAAAGAGGCCTACCCCGACGACGAAAGAAAACTTACCGGGGCAAAAAAGCTGGAAGTACGGGGAGGATTTACACGAAACCCGGCGGGGGGTTTCCGGAGCACTTCCCGACTAGGACAAAGCTTTCCCGAAGGAAAAAAACACGTTCAAAACAAATGGACGCGCGAGGTCGACTTTCCGGGGCTCGACACGGCGAAAACACGACCGTACCGAGTGCGGACAAAAGAAGACTGGCCGGCTCGAGCCGGTTTCGGGCGGGAAGACGGCCGCGCATGCGCGGTGCGCGCGGGCGCGCGAGGGCTAGCAAAGGACTTTGCTAGTGAAGTTTCCGATTGGAGGGGCTGCCGTGGACGTCACCCATCAGTGAGAACAAGCAGCCTGCTTGTCCTCGGAGAATAACAGAATACACATTTCACATTCTATATGTACAGAAACTCAAACATGCACAAGTGTTCAACTAGTGCAAATTGCTACATTCCGCCATCAAACTTTTTACATTTTATTCCCTCCCCACCCCTCCATTTTATGCTTCAACAACTAAAACTGTATTTTAATCTATAGGGCACATGTAGCAATCGAGGATACAACTCCTGAGGAAGCTATAGAGAAACAGAGGCTCTCTGCTGAGTGTACCCGATGAAGCTTTTCTACAGCCCAGATAAGTGATGCATGAATAAAATCAAATTAAATAGAACGTGTATACAGAAATAAGGTAGTGCACTAAGAAATACAAAGATGCACAAGAAGAAATTTGTATACTAAGATAAAAATCAAACATATAAATTGCAAGTGACCATAATCACCCGCAAATGCGCAGCAGAGACTTCCCTCTCTGTCCCGCCCCCGCGTCAATACGTGATGACGGTGGCGGGACAGAGAGGGAAACTGCGCGAAGGGGAGGGAGGGAAACGCCGAGGTCGCTACCGCTCCCCCCCCCCCCCCCCCGAGGTTGCCGCTACCGCTCCCCCCCCCTGGGGAGGGACAGAGGGTCTTTTGCAGCTGGCAGGGAAGGAGGGAGGATGCTGGACATGGGAGGTCAGAAGGAGGGGGGGCCTTGGAGCTGGGAGGGTTGGACAGAAGGGGGCCTTCGAGCTGGCTGGGAGGGCCGGGGGGCCCTTGCAGCTGGGAGGGAATGGGGCATTGGAACTAGGAGGGAGGGCTGGGAGCCTTGGAGCTGGGAAGGGGAGAGGGACTGGGGCCTTGGAGCTGGGAGGGAGGGAGGGAGGGACGGCAGGGGGCCTTGCCGCTGCAAGGGGAGGGGGGCCTTGGGAACAAAACATACCAATACTCGCCCGTTTTAACAGGCTTAATGGCTAGTATACAATAAAAAAGAGGAGGTTGTTTCCGACTAATGACGATTCTGCACCTGATCCTAATTACAGCAGACAGTGAGCTGCATAGGAAAGGTAGCAGCTTGCAATTCAAAACACCGATAAGGGCGTTTGCAAGAATCTGAAGTCTTTTTCCTCCCATAAAGAGAGATAGCATGCTTTACATAAAGATTATTAGAAAGATATTCTATAGCAAGTACCCATTAAGTGATTAATAAATGTATAGTACTGCAATTGCACAATTATGACAACTATAAAAACATATTTCTTAAATCTGTACCAAAAATGATCTCTCAACACCACAGAATATTCAAGATGTGCGTGCACAACAAAAAAAAAATTGAAGACGACTGGAGATATCTCGGTAGAAAATCACAAGTCCATTGCTGTTATAACAGTGTGTATTTATTAGTGAAGGTGAACCATATTATAGATGTGATTACAGCATTCAATTTATGACAATGGAGACCCATTTTAAAAGAAAAACTCACCAACAGCCCCATGTTTGAAAACTGCTTAGACATAGGATTCATCCAAGAATCACTGTTTCCCCCTTTCAAGGAGCCCTAAAATAGACAAATATAAAAATTAATTGATTAAAAATCAGAGTCGCAATGATTAGATTAAACCAGTTTAAGAATTATGTACTGCATCTAGTTAATTACTATAAAAAGATTCATAAACAAACAGAAGAGTACTTATCTTTCATTTTGTTTTTTGGACCTCTATTTTAAGGCACCAGAGCAGGCAATATACAATGGATCAAAAGATATAAGACAAAAAAGTGAGGAGAACGAATGAGGATACCAAAAAAATGTATTTATTCATATAAAAAATGACCCGACACGGCCGTGTTTCGGCCTAAAGGCCTGCCTCAGGGGTCTTTTACAACCTCAGGTAGTATGATGTAGAACGTGCACTGTGGGAAATGTGGTATAGCAGAACCCTCTTGGGTCTCCTCTCTTCGAAAAAAAAGTTTTAAACGTAATCGCCAGGAACAAGCCTGTTATACACCTCTCCTAAAAAACGTGTGTGCAATTGCCAATTGATATAAATATACAATGGATCAACATGTACTACTAAAGGATTCTCCAACACAGAATCTATCAAACACAGATGACATATCCAACAAAATCAGGATGACATGGTCCATGTTGGTAAAGATATTGTCAGTAATGCCTAGCAGAGAAAGCTTTGCGCTGTGAAAAGAACTAAGGTAAAATTATGTATCATACCTGATAATTTTCTTTCCATTAATCATAGCAGATCAATCCATAGACTGGTGGGTTGTGTCCATCTACCAGCAGGTGGAGATAGAGAGCAATCTTTTGCCTCCCTATATGTGGTCATGTGCTGCCGGAAACTCCTCAGTATGTCGATATCAAAGCTCCATCCGCAGGACTCAGCACATAGAGAATTACACCCACAAAGGGACACTCTGCCCAGCTCACCACTGCCGAAGCGGGGGAGTGGAATCAACCCAGCTCACCACCGTCGAAACGGGGGAGAGGAACCCACGCCAACCGACGCGGGGGGGGGGGGGGGGGGGGGGGGGGACCTGCGTATCCTGCTACCGCAACCGCGGGAGGAGCTGGCTTACCCTAGCACCGCCGAAGCAGGAGGGATACAAAGCTACCCTACTGCCGCACAAAGCGGGAGGGAGCGCCGGCATAATTTAATTATCAATCCAGCCACCGTCGAAACGGGGGGAGAGGAAGCAGCAGCTCACTGTAACACAAAATCGTCTCAACTCAAGGAAAATCCAATTGAAGAACTTGAACACGAAGTCCTCCTGAACAGGAACTGAAGATTAAACTTGAACCTAAAATATAACCAGAACACAAACAATACAGATATCTGGGAGGGGCTATGGATTGATCTGCTATGATTAATGGAAAGAAAATTATCAGGTATGATATATAATTTTACCTTCCATATCATCAAGCAGATCAATCCATAGACTGGTGGGATGTACTGAAGCAGTACTCACCCAGGGCAGGACATGGAAATCCCTGAACGCAACACTGACGCTCCAAACTGGGCCTCGGCCCGAGCCACCACATCCAAGCGGTAATGTCGTGAGAAGGTATGAGCCGACGCCCAAGTTGCTGCTCTACAAATCTCTTCCAAGGAGACGGATCTGGACTCTGCCATCGAGGCCACCTGTGCTCTAGTAGTGAGAGCCTTCAGCTGAATAGGCGGGACTTTCCCTGCAACCACATTGCCGCAACTGTCTCCTTGATCCAACGTGCCACAGTAGGCTTAGATGCCTGCAGACCCCTAACAGGGCCTGCGAACAGCACGAACAGGTGATCCGATTTCCGGAAATCATTGGTCACTTCCAAGTATCTGATGATGACTCGTCTAACATCCAGACATTTGAGAGCAGGGTACTCCTCTGGGTAATCCTCCCTCTGAAAGGAGGGTAGACAAAGCTGCTGATTCACATGGAAGCGAGAAACAATCTTGGGCAAGAAGGAAGGCTCTGGGCGAATCGACACTCCTGCCTCAGTGAACCGCAGGAACGGCTCTCTGCACAAGAGCGCCTGGAGCTCTGAAATTCTTCTGGCTGAAGTGATAGCCACCAAAAAGACCGCTTTCAACGTCAGGTCCTTCAAAATGCCCTCGACAAGGGCTCAAAAGGCGGCTTCTGCAAGGCCCGTAGCACCAGATTGAGATTCCACGTAGGCACTATCGAGTGCAGAGGGGGGCGCAGGTGATTAACCCCTTTTAGAAAGCGCATCACATCTGGCTGCGAAGCCAGGGAAGCACCCTTCAGACGACTCCTGAAGCAAGCTAGAGCCGCCACCTGGACTTTAAGCGAACTGAGCGACAGGCCTTTTTCCAGACCTTCTTGCAGGAACGCCAACACTGCAGAAATTGGAGCAGTGAAGGGCGATAGAGAGCCTGCCTCGCACCACAATGCAAAGGTACGCCAAACCCTGGCATAAGTAGTAGAAGTAGAGCGCTTCCTCGCTCTCAGCATAGTGGCGATGACCTTATCTGAGAAGCCCTTCTTCCTCAGTCGCTTCCACTGAATAGCCAGGCCGTAAGACAAAAGGGGGAAGAATCCTCCATCACCACGAGACCCTGATGCAAGAGGCCCCGCTCTGCTGGCAACTGCAGAGGACTGTCCACTGAAAGCCTACTACTATTAAACATTTCTATAGCGCTACTAGACTTACGCAGCGCTGTACAAATCAACATGAAAAAGACAGTCCCTGCTCAACAGAGCTTACAATCTAAATTGGACAGACGAACAGACAGCTAGGGGTGGGGAAATTGCAGTGATAGGGGTGATAAGTGAGGGTGTTGAGTAAGAGAGTCATGGTTAGGAGTCGAAAGCAGTAGCAAAGAGGTGGGCTTTAAGCCTAGACTTGAAGACAGCCAGAGACTGAGCCTGACGTACTGGCTCAGGGAGTCTATTCCAGGCATAGGGAGCAGCGAGATAGAAGGAACGGAGCCGGGAGTTAGCAGTGGGGGAGAAGGGGGATGACAGGAGACATTTACCCAGCGAACGGAGTTCACGGGGAGGAGTGTAGGGAGAGATGAGAGTGGAAAGGTACTGAGGAGCTGCGGAGTGGATGCACTTGTAGGTCAAAAGCAGAAGTTTGAACCGTATGCCTGATTAAGTCTGCATACCAAGGACGTCTGGGACAATCTGGACCCACCAGGACCACTCTGCCTGGGTGCTTTGCCACCCGGCCTAGAACTCTGCCCATCATGGGCCAAGGCGGGAACACATAGAGAAGTTCCTGTACTGGCCACAGCTGGAGAAGAGCATCGACTCCCAGCGATTGAGGGTCCCGTCCTCTGCTGAAAAACCTCGGCACTTGGCAATTGGCTGAGGACGCCATCAGGTCCAAGCGCGGCTGGCCCCAGCGCTTCGTGATGTCCAAGAACGCCCAAGCAGACAGCTGCCACTCTCCGGGATCCAAGGTATGGCGACTAAAAAAGTCCGCCTGGACATTCATGACTCCCGCAATGTGAGCTGCCGACAGCTGTTCCAGATTCGCTTCCACCCACAGGCATAGCTTCCTGGTACCTCCCTGGCGATTGACATAGGCCACAGCCGTGACATTGTCCGACAGGACCCGTACTGGCCTCAGCACCAGTACCGGGAGAAATTCTAGAAGCGCCAACCGAATGGCTCGGAGTTCCAGGAGGTTGATGGACCACTTCGCCTCCGCAGGGGACCATATCCCCTGCGCTGTCCTTCCCAGGTAGTGGGCTCCCCAGCCCGTCAAGCAGGCGTCTGTCGTGACGACAACCCACTCTGGGGTCATAAGAGGCATTCCTGCGGACAGCTTGTCTGGCCTCAGCCACCAACCCAGCGCCTTGCGCACCGCTGGATCCAAGGGCAGGCATATAGCGTAATCCTCCGAAACTGGAGTCCAACGCCGCAGCAGAGAGTGCTGTAGTGGTCTCATATGGGCCCTGGCCCAGGGCACTACTTCCATTGTGGCCGTCATGGAGCCCAACAGCTGCACATAGTCCCAAGCCCGAAGAGTAGAAGAGGCTAGGAACCGGTCTAGCTGGGCACGAAGCTTGAGACTCCGGTTGTCTGGCAGGAACACTCTGCCCACTTGGGTGTCAAATCAAACTCCCAGATACTCCAGGGGCTGAGACGGGCGCAGCTGGCTTTTCTCCCAGTTGAGATCCATCCCAGGGAGCTCAGAAGAGCAATAACCTTGTCTGTAGCTCTCCCACACTCTGCATAAGAGGGGGCTCAGATCAGCAAGTCGTCCAGATAGGGATGGGCTTGCACTAATTCCTTGCGGAGGTAAGCCGCGATGACCACCATTATTTTAGAGAAGGTCCGTGGAGCAGTAGCCAACCCGAACGGGAGGGCTCTGAACTGGAAGTGTCGGCCCGGTACTATAAAGCGCAGGAAGCGCTGATGAGGTGGCCAGATGGGAATCCTATATAATAAAAAGCAGCTCCAAAGTTCTGAAGCTGACTCCATGGCACTTAAGCCTTGAGGCATTCGTGCTCTCTATCTCATGAATTGACATCAGTACTTCCTGGTACGTCACCAGAGACACTGACCAACCACATGAAAGCAGCACGAGGCACACCAACGGACTGATGCACACTGCCACAGACCTCCCTCTCCTGTCCGACTTCAGACACCCGCCCTCTCCTCTCCGACTTTGGACCTCCCCCTCCTCCCCAACCGACTCCCTCCCAAATCGCCATGCCGCTACAAAAAAAAAAAAAAAAAAGCCGACACTAGCTGATCCCCCCTGCAGCGCAGCACTGACAGCCGGAGCCAAGGGAAACGCTCTGGCTCTGAAAACAGCAGCAGTCAGGCAGGCAGGAACTAACTCCCTAACTCTCCGCAAATTCTTTGTTTAAAATAAATTTTATGGGTCACAGATTTGTTTTTTTTCAAAGTGAGGAGAGAATGAGAGCCAAGCAGAGAGCACAGAATCCTGTCAGATGAGAGTACAGGGTGAGGCAGGGACCTTGCAGTAAGGTATGCCTCCAAAGGTGACTGAGGGAGGGGGGGAGGGTGACCCTGGAACTGGGAGCTAGGAAGGTCCTGGAACTTGGAGGGAGGGAGGGAGGGGAGGGGGACCATGGAACTGGGAGGGAGTGGGGGAGGGGGACGACCCTGAGAGAGAGGGGGGAGAAAAACCCTGGAACTGGGAGGGACGGGGGATCCTGTAACTGGGAGGGAGGCGGGGGTCCTGGCACACACACTCATTCCCACAGACACACTCTCTCTCTCACAGACACTCACACCCAGTCTCACTCTCTCACACACACAGTCACACATTCACTCTCTCTCTCACACACACTCTCACACACACTCTCTCTCTGAGTGTCAGAAATGGGCCTTTTTTCCTAGTATGTAAGTAAGCTTCCTTGATGTCCAAGGATGCCAGGAATTCTCCCTTTTTTACCGCAGCTATTACGGAGCGGAGAGTCTCCATCCGGAGGTGCCGTATTCTCAAGGACCGATTGAATCCCTTGAGGTTGAGAATAGGCCGAGCAGAACCTCCCTTCTTTGGCACCACAAAGTAAATGGAGTAACGTCCCCGCCAAGTTGATCTACTGGCACTGGAACCACCGCGCCCAGGCGGATCAGGTTGTCCAAAGTCTGCTGCACTGCCGCTGCTTTGACTGGAGACCTGCAGGGAGAGGTCACGAACCCGTCTCTCAAGGGCCGGCAGAACTCCAACTTGTAGCTGTCTCTGATGACTTCCAGAACCCAAGCGTCTGAAGTTACCCTGGTCCACTCTCCCAGAAATGAGGACAGTAGTCCTCCTATCTGCTCTGGGCCATGGACCAGGACCCTGTCATTGGGTACGAGATCCTGGGGGAGGGCCGGAGGACGAACCTCCGGGGCGGCGGTCTCTGCGAAAGGAATGCTGCTTGGGGGGAAGTTCCGCTTGAAGGAGGAGGAGGAAGAGGAGCCCCACTTGCCCAGGCGATACCGATGGGCTTCCTGAAAACGGCCCTTGGATGAACCAGGGCGAGCACTGCCAGCCCGTGCCCTGACCTCCGGCAACCTCTTGCCTTTAGACGTGCCAAGCTCCGTCACAATCTTGTCCAGCTCATCCCCAAAGAGCAGTTTGCCTTTAAAAGGCAACTTGGCCAGGTGAGATTTAGAGGCATGGTCAGCCGACCAGTGCTTAAGCCATAGCCACCGACAGGCAGAGACTGAGCCATACCTTTAGCCGAGGCTCTCAAGACATCATACAGCAAGTTTGCCAAGTAGGCCAAGCCCGACTCCAGGGCCGGCCAATCTGCCCACAAGGAAGGATCCGAGGGGGAAGCCTGCTGCAAAACGGTCAGGCAAGCCCTGGCCACATAGGAGCCGCAAACCGAGGCTTGCAAACTCAGGGCGGCCGCCTCAAAGGCCAACTTTAAGGCCACCTCCAATCTCCTGTCCTGAGCGTCCTTCAGGGCAGTGCAACCTTCCACCGGCAGAGCTGTCTCCCTAGTCACCGCAGTGATTAAAGAGTCCACTATAAGCCAGAGAAAGGCCTCCCATTCACCCTCAGGCAAAGGATACAGACGGGACATAGCCCTGGCTACCTTAAGGCTCGCTTCAGGGGTATCCCATTGAAATTAAAATCTGCATGGCTTCATGTACGTGGAAGGTTCTAGGCGGCGCTTAGTTCCCAGCATAATAGCTGAGCCTGCCGAGGCTGAGAGAGTTCCTCCAGAGAGGAAATGTTTAAAATGCTCATGGCCTGCACTAACAGGTTGGGCAAATCCTCTGAGCGAAAAAGCCGTGCTGCAGAGGTGTCATCCGCTCCATCCGAGCGAGGATCAGCCTCCTCCAAATAATCCCCTAAGGACCTTTGGGAGAACTCAGATACGCTGCCCTCATCCACATCAGAGGAGACAGAGTTCCCTAGGGCCTGGAGATCCACCCGAGGGCGTTTGATCATAGCAGCCTCATCACCCTTGTCAGACAGGGGAGCAGGAGCAGCGTTTTACATAAGAAAAGCCTGATGCAGCAGCAAAATAAACTCAGGGGGAAAATCCCCCACTCTGTGCACTTCTGCAACCTGGGCCACAGCCCTAGAGGCACTCTCAACCTGCGCTCCAAAGAGCGGGGGAGAGACGCGCTGCGCGTCCAAAATGGCGTCTGTCGCGTCACTCCATGAAGGAGCCGTGCGGGAAGAATGGCGCTTCAAATCCGCCAAGTTTTTACCGCTGCCCGAGTCAAGGGCGGCCATACTATTAACGTCTCCCACCTCGAGGGCAGCCCAAAAAGAAGCCGTCCAAGCCGCGTGGCCGGCCACAACTGGAAGGGCAGCCAACGGGGGATGGGCGCCTAAGGCGGGAAAAACCGCCGCACTGAAGGAAAAACCGGGGAACTCGCCCTACTCCGAAAAGGCACCCAAAAAAGGCGTCTCTGCCTTCAAACCCCCCGCTTCCCCGCTAGACGCGCGCACGCGTTCCGGGGAGCGTCTTTTCGTGCCATTAGCCAAGTGGAGATTGTTCGGGGAACCCCCTGCCCGCTAACAAAGGTAAAATTATCTGCTTCTCGCTCCGAGCTGCAATGAATTGGTGTCCCAGTGAGCAGCTGCAAGGAAAGCTGTAGATTCAAAGCGTTTTCGTTTTTTTTTTTTTTTTACGGAGCCAGCGGGAGGGGGGAGAAAAGGAGGGACCTGACACCACCAGGTTTGCACTTGCTCAAGAAGAGCCCTCAACCCCAGGTATTCAACAAAAACCTAAACAATTAGGCTTGGAGACCTAGCCAGAGCTGCTGCTGTGTGACCACACACCTGCTGAGATAGAGAACATACTGAGGAGTTTCCAGCAGCACATGACCACATATAGGGAGGCAAAAGATTGCTCTCTATCTCCACCTGCTGATAGATGAACACAACCCACCAGTCTATGGATTGATTTGCTAGATGATATGGAAAGGAATTTGCCTAGGATGATACGAGTTAGCTTTGTTTGAACAGCAATGTTTTTTTTTCCAAACAATTTGGAGACCGATGACAGATTTGATACAATATTCACCAATAAACCACATCAAGAGTGTAAACTGCCATTCTTTCACAAACCAGAACTACATCCTTTATCAGTCACAATACAGATATACAAACTACCAGTAATAAACCATCTGAGCTTAAATTTCAACGTAATACTCTATCACATGCCAACTTTGTAGTCAATGATATTTTAAAGTAGTTTATTGGTGAAAGAGTATCACTAATAATATATATAAATGCAAAGTGGGAGAATCCCCTTAGTAGTGTTTCTTGATCCACTGTATTCCCTGCTCTCACGCCTTAAATTTTTAGAATTCCCAAAGAACAAAACCAAAGATAAGCACTCTGTTTATGCATCTGTCCTCTTTATTTCTGTTGCTTGTGCAGAACATTTTCACTGCCTCCCTTCTCCACCACCGCCAACTCCAGGCTCCGCTCATTCTGCCTCGCCTCACCCTATGCTTGGAAAAACCTTCCTGAGCCCTTACGCCAAGCCCCCTCCCTGCCCGTCTTCAAGTCTTTGCTTAAAACCCACCTCTTCAATGCTGCGTTCAGCACCTAACCCTTACCGTTCAGTGAATCCAGACTGCCCCAATTTGACTGCCCCTATCGGACCGATCGTTCACTTGTCTATTAGATTGTAAGCTCTTTGAGCAGGGATTGTCTCTCTTTGTTAAATTGTACAGCGCTGCGTAACCCTAGTAGCGCTATAGAAATGTTAAGTAGTAGTAAGTAGTAGTAGTTCTGCTAAAAGGACCCCACAAGTTTATTCCTCAAATAAAAAGGCACTAACCTCCGCTCTAGTTTTGGTTAACAATGGCTGAGTCCTTCCCTGTCAGTTTTCTTACCTCTACTTTAATAACCTCATTTTTTTGGGACTGAAATTTTGTGCCTATAGGCTGTATTTATGGGCTATTGTGACAAGGAAGGCCTTTTACACTGTTTTCTATATAATCAGCATTGCCTTGATATAACTCTACCCACTTTGGTGTCATAAACCTATGAACCCACTATTACTGTGCTTTGATACCAGCAATGGCATGCATGCAAAGGAACACAAGGAAATGAACACCCTTTTACAATCCCCTACCCAAGACCTTCTTTTACCTTTCTGATTATGATAGTGACCTAATGGAATGTGTGGAGGTTAACTGCCTTGAAAATATGTGTGTAGTCAATAGTGAGTGTGGAAGAAGGTACGGCAAGTCCAGTCATGGAGAGGCAGGATGATCTGCACCCATTAAGAGATGGCAACAGAGAAAGGAAGCCTCACAGTCCCTTTCTGGTCTTGGTACCAGCTGGTAGTATTAACTATTCCAGTGCCTATGGGCAAGTGCTGGTACAGTCCATTGTGTCAAGCAAGAGCTATTAGTGAGGGAATAGGTGTTGCCTATTTGATTATGCTTTTAGACCAGGTTTGGACATTCTATTAGTGACTAATTTTTCATCAGAAGTGTGTGATAAAGTGACAATTCAGCAGCTTAGTCCAGATAAACATGAGGAAGTCAATGGGATCCCATATGAGGAAAAAAGAGGGAGGAGTGTTAGTGATATATAGAGACTCATTACTCTGCACAGGCTGGACTGGCATAGCAGGTCTCTATATTTTACCTCTCTTCTTGGGGAGGCATAATCGTGTTTTCTCCTTGGGTAGATGCTGTAGTTCTCGTGATGAATATGTACAAGAACAATTACAAGAGGATAATGTGGATTCCCTTTTTTTTTTTGGAAGAAGATAATGGATCCAATAAGTTCGATGTTGGAATGAACATGTAAATCTGAGCAAACAAGTGGTATGCTCAAAGGACTGAGAATCATCACATCACATAACATAAAATGTTTACCAACAATTCAGAATTTCTTACTAAACAGAATGCTATCCTCAAAAATGTTCCCTGGACCTAATGATACTATTGATAGATTATACAAACAAAAGACAAGAAACTGTTAAGGAACAATTGGGATATTAAAAATTGTCTTTAAATACAGAGCTCTATTTTTCTCCTTTTTTTGTGTGTGCACACTTTTCTTTTCTGTATTTATTTGTCCAAAAACCAGAAAGAAGGCTAAAGTGTCTGGATACTTCCAGAATTATAAATAAGCTATTTTAAACTCCTTTATCTTCCCCTCTGTGTAAGTGAGCCTGCCACCCCTGCTTCCAGAGCTACTAGCAGCAACCAAGGAGGCTAGATTGAGAACAGGAGACAGTATGAGGCTATCTAGCCCATTATATGGGTTGAAGCCAGTAAGCGTAGCTTGCTGGTAGTAGGAGGAGTCACAAGTACACCCAAAACAATAGTAAATGCTATTGAAAGCAATAGTAAAAGATTAGAAATAATGAACTACCCATGCGTGGTCCATCTGTAAAAAGTCAAAAGCTGTTCCAGTTGGATAGGCAGTGCCTTAAAAGGTGGAGGACAAAAGATTTTTTAAAAAAACTTTAATCTGCCTTGGGAAACCTGGTGTTATAAAGATTCGAAGTAAAATAAAACTCTCCTTTCATTGGGGTACATGCAATTACATCTTCACTTCATCTCTTTTGTAAAAATGGATTATTCTGTTTCGAGCATGTTTCAGGGACAAGTTGTTTTCATAAGTCTAAATTTTAAATAAATATATATATTTTCTTTCATGCAGATCACTCATTTGTTTAAACATAACTAAATGGGATATAAGCCCCCTAATGCAGTCCATTCGTTTTCTTATATTTTGTCTGTGTGATAACTTATACAGTGACAAAACTGGAAATACAGCGAGACAGCGAATGATACATACCTGTAGCAGGTGTTCTCCGAGGACAGCAGGCTGATTGTTCTCACGACTGGGTTGACGCCCACGGCAGCCCCCACCAACCGGAACAAAAACTTCGCGGGTGGTCCCGCACGCAGGGCATGCCCACCGCGCATGCGCGGCCGTCCTCCCGCCCATGCGCGACCGTTCCCGCTCAGTTAAATGACAAGCAAAAGAATGAGGAAAAACGCAACTCCAATGGGGAGGAGGGAGGGTAGGTGAGAACAATCAGCCTGCTTTCCTCGGAGAACACCTGCTACAGGTATGTATCATTCGCTTTCTCCGAGGACAAGCAGGCTGCTTGATCTCACGACTGGGGTATCCCTAGCTCTCAGGCTCACTCAAAACAAGAACCCAGGTCAATTGAACCTCGCAACGGCGAGGGCATAACAGAAATTGACCTACGAAGAACAACTAACAGAGTGCAGCCTGACCAGAATAAATTTCGGTCCTGGAGGGTGGAGTTGGATTCAAACCCCAAACAGAATCTGTAACACCGACTGCCCGAACCGACTGTCGCGTCGGGTATCCTGCTGTAGGCAGTAATGAGATGTGAATGTGTGGACAGATGACCACGTCGCAGCTTTGCAAATCTCTTCAATAGTGGCTGACTTCAAGTGAGCCACCGACGCTGCCATGGCTCTAACACTATGAGCCGTGACATGACCCTCAAGAGCCAGCCCAGCCTGGGCATAAGTGAAGAAAATGCAATCTGCTAGCCAATTGGAGATGATGCGTTTCCCGACAGCAACCCCTTTCCTATTGGGGTCGAAAGAAACAAACAATTGGGCGGACTGTCTGTGGGGCTGTGTCCGCTCCAAATAGAAGGCCAACGCTCGCTTGCAGTCCAATGTGTGCAACTGACGTTCAGCAGGGCGGGTATGCGGTCTGGGAAAGAATGTTGGCAAGACAATTGACTGGTTAAGATGGAACTCCGACACCACCTTTGGCAGGAACTTAGGGTGAGTACGGAGCACTACTCTGTTATGATGAAATTTGGTATAAGGAGCATGAGCTACCAGGGCTTGCAGCTCACTGACTCTACGAACTGAAGTAACTGCCACCAAGAAAATGACCTTCCAGGTCAAGTACTTCAGATGGCAAGAATTCAGTGGCTCAAAAGGAGGTTTCATCAGCTGGGTGAGGACGACGTTGAGATCCCATGACACTGCAGGAGGCTTGACAGGGGGCCTTGACAAAAGCAAGCCTCTCATGAATCGAACGACTAAAGGCTCTCCAGAGATGGCTTTACCATCTACACGATGATGATAAGCACTAATCGCACTAAGGTGATTCCTTACTGAGTTGGTCTTGAGGCCAGACTCTGATAAGTGCAGAAGGTATTCAAGCAGGTTCTGTGCAGGACAAGAATGAGGTTCTAGGGCCTTGCTCTCACACCACACGACAAACCTCCTCCACTTGAAAAAGTAACTCTTTTTAGTGGAATCCTTTCTAGAGGCAAGCAAGACGCGGGAGACACCCTCAGACAGACCCAACGAAGCAAAGTCTATGCCCTCAACATCCAGGCCGTGAGAGCCAGAGACTGAAGGTTGGGGTGCAGAAGCGCTCTGTCGTTCTGCGAAATGAGAGTCGGAAAACACTCCAATCTCCACGGTTCTTCGGAGGACAACTCCAGAAGTAGAGGGAACCAAATCTGATGCCACATCCCGACGGCTTCCTGACACAGGGGGCGAGATCCCTGCTTGTTGATGTAATACATTGCAACCTGATTGTCTGTCCGAATTTGGATAATTTGATAGGACAGCCGATCTCTGAAGGCCTTCAGTGCATTCCAGATCGCTCGGACCTCCAGGAGGTTGATCTGAAGATCCTGTTCCTTGAGGGACCACAGTCCCTGGGTGTGAAGCCCATCGACATGAGCTCCCCACCCCAGGCGAGATGCATCCGTCGTCAGCACTTTCGTGGGCTGCGGAATTTGGAATGGACGTCCCAGGGTCAAATTGGTCCGAATGGTCCACCAGTGCAGCGAATTGCGACAACTGAGGGACAGGCGGATGACATATTCTAGATTCCCGGTAGCTTGGCACCACTGGGAAGCTAGGGTCCATTGAGCAGATCTCATGTGAAGACGAGCCATGGGAGTCACATGAACTGTAGAGGCCATATGACCTAGGAGTCTCAACATCTGCTGAGCTGTGACCTGCTGAGACGCTTTGGTCTGGGAAGCGAGGGACAGGAAGTTGTGGGCCCTCGCTTCGGGAAGAAAGGCCTGAGCCGTCTGTGAATTCAGCAGAGCTCCTATGAATTCCAGAGATTGGACTGGCTGGAGATGGGACTTTGGGTAATTTATCACAAACCCCAGCAGCTCCAGGAGGTGAATAGTGCACTGCATGGACCGGAGAGCCCCTGCCTCCGAGGTGTTCTTGAGCAGCCAATCGTCGAGATATGGGAACACGTGCACTCCCAGCTTGCGTAGATACGCCGAGACCACCACGAGGCACTTCGTGAACACCCGTGGGGCAGAGGCGAGCCCAAAGGACAGCACACAATACTGAAAGTGCCGTGTCCCCAGGCGGAATCTGAGATACTGTCTGTGAGCTGGCAGTATCGGGATGTGAGTATAAGCGTCTTTTAAATCCAAGGAGCATAGCCAATCGTTTTCTGAATCATGGGGAGAAGGGTGCCCAAAGAAAGCATCCTGAACTTCTCTTTGACCAGGTATTTGTTCAGGCCTCTCAGGTCTAGGATGGGGCACATACCTCCTGTTTTCTTTTCCACAAGGAAGTACCTGGAATAGAATCCCTGCCCTTCCTGCCCGGGTGGCACGGGTTCGACTGCATTGGCGCTGAGAAGGGCGGAGAGTTCCTCTGCAAGTACCTGCTTGTGATGGGAGCTGAAGGACTGAGCTCCCGGTGGGCAATTTGGTGGAGTGGAGGCCAAATTCAGGGCGTATCCGCACCACACTATTTGGAGAACCCACTGGTCGGAGGTTATCAGAGGCCACCTTTGGTGAAAAGCTTTCAACCTCCCCCCGACCGGCAGGCCGTCCGGTACGGACACTTTGATGCGGCTATGTTCCCATGGATCCAGTCAAAAGCCCGTCCCCTGCTTTTGCTGTGGAGGCGCAGGGGGCTGCTTGGGCGCACGCTGTTGACGGGAACGAGCACGCTGGGACTGTCTCGGTGCCTGCGGAGGCCTTCGGGCCGGCTGGGTGTACTTACGCTTGCTGTAGGCGTAGAGAGCAGCCTGCTGGGCCCGGGAAAAACGTCCACTTGTAGAGGTGGATGCTGAAGGCGCCCGGTGGGAGAGCTTGTCGAGGGCGGTTTCCCGCTGGTGTAGTTGGTCCACCAACTGCTCGACCTTCTCGACGAAAATGTTATCCCCCCAGCAAGGGACATCCGCCAGTCGTTGCTGGGTGCGGTTGTCCAGGCCAGAGGCATGCAGCCAGGAGAGTCTGCACATCACTATACCTTGGGCCGCAGCTCGAGATGCCACATCACAGGTGTCATATATATCCCTGGACAGGAACTTTCTGCACGCCTTCAGCTGCCTGACCACCTCCTGAAAAGGCCTGGACTGCTCCGGAGGGAGCTTATCGACCAGGTCCGCCAGTTGCTTCACATTGTTCCGCATGTGGATGCTCGTGTAGAGCTGGTACGACTGGATGCGGGTCACGAGCATGGAAGATTGGTAGGCCTTCCTCCCAAACGAGTCCAAAGTGCGAGACTCCCGCCCCGGGGGCGCCGAGGCGGTATCCCTCGAACTCCGTGCCCTCTTGAGAGCAGAGTCCACGACTGCCGAGTCATGAGGCAATTGGGGCCGCATTAACTCTGGGTCAGAGTGGATTCTGTATTGGGACTCCGCTTTCTTGGGAATGGTGGGGTTAGATAATGGCTTCTGCCAGTTCCAAAGCAGTGTCTCCTTGAGGACATTGTGCAACGGTACCGTGGAAGACTCTCTAGTTGGTGATGGATAGTCGAGGACCTCGAGCATCTCAGCCCTCGGTTCATCCACAGAGACCATGGAGAAGGGAATGCATATAGACATATCCCTGACAAAGGAGAGGCTCTCAGGGGGCGAGAGCTTCCTCTCCGGTGAAGGAGTGGGGTCGAAGGGAAGGCCCTCACTCCTCTGAGGAGAAATATCTGGGGTCTTTCCCCTCCCCCCACGAGGCCTTTTCCTCGGTATCGGACATGAGCTCTTGCAGCTCAGACCTGAACCGGGCCCGTCTCGACTGCGAGGAACCACGTCCTCGATGATGGCGTCGAGCGGTGGACTCCCGCGCTTGCGGGAATGAAGCTCCCTCCATCGACGGGGATTCCACCTGCGTGGCGGTTGACACCGGTACCGCAAGCGGCGTCAGTGTCGGAGGCCTCGGCATCGGGCTGGAGCACGCCGGCGCCTCCATCAACGGCGCCGGAGGCGCAAGCACCCCCGGAGCCGGCAAGGCCTGGCGCATCAGCCCTTCCAGAATCCCTGGAAGGATGGCTCGGAGGCACTCGTCAAGGCCCGCTGTCGGGAAAGGCAGGGGGGCCGGAGTGGGTACCGGAAGCTGCTCGGGTCCAGGAGACGGTACCAAAGCACCCATGGACTGACACAGCGACACCTCTTCGACCGAGGGGGAACGCTCCTCTCGGCACTGCCGTTTCCTCGGTGTCGATCCATCTCTGGAGGCGCCGGAACTAGCAGTCCCATGAGCCGTGGGCGACCGTTGCCGATGTTTCTTCGTTTTCTTTCGGTGCCCATCATCGACACTCGCTGGCAGAGATGAAGAGGAGGTAGAACCCCCCCGGCCTCGAGGGATCGGGTCTGACAGGGTTCGGTCCCAATGGCCCTGGGTAGAGAGAGTGGCCGGGGCCGACTGCCCGCGCGGCCGCTCACCCCTGCCGTCGCGGGAGGTCCGGTGGGCAAACGGTACCTGTGCTCCTGGGTTCGATGCCATCGTCGGTGTCGATTTCGTCGACATCGGTACCGGTACCGAAGACCTGGCCGTCGACATTGATGCCGTCGACGGGCCGGTGCAAGTTCCAAAAAGTTGGTCCCGACAAACTTGCTTCGCCACCTGTGTCCGCTTTCGTAATCCGAGACACAAGGTGCACGTCTTGGTATTATGCTCCGGGCCAAGGCACTGGAGGCACCAAGCATGAGTATCGGTCTGCGAGATGTGCCGGCCACACCGACCACACTTCTTGAATCCACTCGGGACCTTCGAGGACATAGACGGAAAAATCGCGTCGGCGAAGTCAAAGTCGTCGATGGTGGCGGTGAAAAGCACACCCGAAAAAGAAACGACCGAGTGGCCACAAGGCCGCAACGAAGCGCCCCCGCGCTAAGACGATGAAGGGACAAACAACACTTTTTTTTTTTGTAATAAAGAAAAGAAGCGCGAACGCGCACAAAAGAGAAAATTCGCGGCTAGGCCGCGATCCGGTTTCCGGGGCTGACCAAGAGAGAGGCGGTAACACATCTCTCCTCAGCGCGGAATCGAAAAAAACTGAGCGGCAACGGTCGCGCACGGGCGGGAGGACGGCCGCGCATGCGCGGTGGGCGTGCCCTGCGTGCGGGACCGCCCGCGAAGTTTTTGTTCCGGTTGGTGGGGGCTGCCGTGGGCGTCAACCCAGTCGTGAGAACAAGCAGCCTGCTTGACCTCAGAGAAAGAATAATAGAAGTCAGTAACATCCAAAATGTATTAAGTTTGGGTAATAACAGAAAATGCTGTTGAAAACAGACGAACAAATAAGAATCACAGAACTGGAAAATGTTCGCACATTTACACTGACTCTGGAATTCTGCATGAAGGTAACTCTGCCCTCAATATTTTAATACCTTTCTTTTAAATAGTAGTAATAAACAATATTAAGTGCATTTTTATAACATACCACTGCATTCCACAAAATAAAAGGAGCAAGCTCCCACAAACCATCTGCTGATCTGCTGTTAGTAATAGGTAACCTGTTAAAATTGTCCGTAGTACCTGAAGATTGGAGGGTGGACAATGTGACACCAATTTTTAAAAAGGGCTCTTCGGGTGATCCAGGAAATTATAGACCGGTAAACCCAACACCGGTGCCGGGCAAAATAGTGGAAATTATTATAAAGAATAAAATTACAGAGCGCAGACAAACATGGTTTAATGGGACAGAGTCAGCTTGGGTTCAGCTGAGGGAAGTCTTCACCAATTTGTTTCATTTCTTTGAAGGCGTGAATAAACGTGGATAAAGGTGAGCTGGTTGATGTAGTGTATCTAGATTTTCAGAAAGCTTTTGATAAAGTTCATCATGAGAGACTCCTGAGAAAATTAAAGAGTCATGGGATAGGAGGCAAGGTTCTGGTGTGGATTAGCTCTGGAACTCTTTGCCGGAGCATGTGGTAACAGCAGTTAGTGTATCTAGGTTTTAAAAAAAGGTTTGGACAAATTCCTGGAGGAAAGTCCATCGTCTGCTGTTGAGACAGACACGGGAAGCAACTGCTTGCCCTGGGATTTGTAGTATGGAGTGTTGCCATGATTTGGGTTTCTGCCAGGTACTTGTAAACTGGCTTGGCCACTGTTTGGAAAACAGGATACTGGGCTAGATGGACCATTGGTCTTACCCAGTATTTATGTTCTTATCTATGCACAGGAAAAAAATATTTTAAATGCTCCCAAATGTCAACCTAATTCATGTCTAATGTGTGATATAACTGCCATAAATAAGTAAATAAATAAATAGATAAAAACTCTGAATGTTGAGCATCTGATTCTCATAACATGATGTCTGTTTTGGCCCTTTTAGCAGGAGAAAAATTTTTTATCTCTGCACGAATATAATATATGCTAGGGTGTCCCTATAATCAGCCCCTCCAAATGACACTGATTACAATTTATAACAAATCAATATGAAAAGTTATTTTGTTATTATACTTCCTCTGTGCACATCCGTATGCTGCACAAGCTGGCATGTTTGAAAATATAAGTGAGATTAAATAAAAATGCTACCAGCAATAAAGAATGACGTGGATGCAGCAGCTCATAGGTTTGTTTGCTTTGTTTTGAGTGTATGCAGAACGACGGCTGCGCAGGAAAGGGGAAGCTTAGACTAACTTAAGTGGCTTCAATTTTTTGACGTCATGCATCTCCTGTTCTCAATCAAACCTCCGACAGCAACAGCAGCAGAGAAAATGGGTATGATCCAGCCAAAAGGAATGAAGCTGTAATCACAAGAAGAGGGGGCGAGCTAGAAGAATTGCTTTGTAAGTGAGATAGGGAAACTGAGCTTGGTATGGCAGAGAGCCGGTGAAACCAGCAAGTGTTCTTTGGGGAAGGTTCAGAGAAGGGGTAACAATGTGAAAAGGATGGAGGAAGAGTTAAGGGGCTGAAACAGGCTGAGGAACAGAGCTGCCATCAAACACAATAATTTTACATGAGAGTCCTTCAATGCAAGGCCCAAGAGACAATGGAGGCCTTCAAAGGGCATTCTGGGTGGCCTATGCAGTTTTTCTAATTTTTTTCTTGGCCACCAAATGTTGGGCATCTCCCCTTCCCCTGTTATCCTCTTTCTGGCAGCCATTCAGTCAGGCACTCTCTGATTTTCTGGCCAGCTCCAGGGGCCTTCCCCTCCATGTGTCCCTCCCATTCAGCAACAGGCAGCTGCTGCAGAGTGAAGACCCCTGAGGTGGCCAAAAGAGCCTGGCTGAATCACAGTCAGGAAGAGGATCAAGTTTTTAAGACTGTTGGGGTGCACAGTACGTAGGAAGGGACGGATGCTGGGGTCGGAATGGAGGGTAGGAAAAAAGAAAGATCAGATCAGACTGGACTGGGCAGAAGCAGCAGGAAGGGGGAGGGTTATACGCTAGATTCAGGGAGGGGGAGCACAGGTGGACCAGAATGAGTGATGCTGGACTGTAGTGAAGGGGGGGGGGGGGCTTATCATGGGATGTAGGAGGGAAGAGGGGAGAACCTGGACATGGGGAGTAAAACAGACACCAAAGAGAAGCCTGGACGGGGAGACAGCAAAGGGACAGAGACACAAAGGATCAATGCTGGACATAGGGGACAGATAGGGATACAGAGAAGTGATGCTGGATGCAAAGGAAGCAAAGAGAGGGAGGAGATGATGCACATGGATGTCTAGAAGCAAAACAAGCACTATTAAGAACTATATATGTTCCTATATAACAACGATATATGGGATTATAACACATGACACTATTCACATTAATAGCCTGACTTCAAAAATGCTTGTTCCCTCTTTCAATGCAAAGTGATTATTTTCTGAAGCTGCGACTCTGCATACAGAATACAACTGCTGACAAGGGTCCCGATGTGCTAGAATAACAAGGTTGTTATCAGGATCAACGTCATGGCCAGAACAGCCAAGCGCTCTTGGAATTACCCTTGCAATCAGAGAGAGAGTGTCGCTGGAGAACCGCACATTGGGTATGAAACCCTAGCCCTTTGTTATGGTGCCACCCTGTGAGACACTCATTTGGCCCATGAAGTCACAATAATGGGGATAACAGTATAATGTGTGCATCACCCACAAGGCCAGAATGTGCATCATTAGTAAAGCTGCAGCCCATGATTTCTGTATAAAAAGGGGCTCTTATGTGTTGACATCCCATCAAAGGAAGAGGAACACATTGCTATCTAAAGGTCTGCATCAGGTTGTATGTTTGCCATGTACTTGTGTATAAGGGCTGTGGGCTCAATGTGACTTTTACATAGGAGTCTAGTTAGGGATTTATGTACATTTGCTCTATGCTATTTCTATGGTAAGACCTGATGTGTCTATATTCTTGCCTTCCTTGAACATTAACTTTGCTGCTATTGTAAATAAAATGATTGCCATATTTTTACAATAATTGGTTGTGGAATTAGTTCTTTCTATTGTTTGGGCATTGTGGGCTTGAATCTAAGGACTGGGGAACACATTTGCTTCTGACACTTCACTCGCTAATGTTAGTCTTGTTTGAGATCCATTTCTCTTAGAATTTATACTAAGTGTCAGGTACCCCAATAATACCCCAAAAGTGTGTTATCTGTATAAGCTCTACAGCTGGAAGGGAGGGAGAAGGGGAGGAGATGGAACACATGGATGGACGGGAAGGGTAGAGTGGCCTAGTGGTTAGGGTGGTGGACTTTGGTCCTGGGGAACTGAGTTCAATTCCCACTTCAGGCATAGGCAGCTCCTTGTGACTCTGGGCAAGTCACTTAACCCTCCACTGCCCCATGTAAGCCGCATTGAGCCTGCCATGAGTGGGAAAGCGCGGGGTACAAATGTAACAAAAAAAAAAAAAAAACCAAATCTGAAAAGGAGACAGGAAAACGGAAGCAAGCTGAATGTGAAAAATCTGTGCTAAAGATGGCAGACCATGGAGGAGGAAAGAAAAGAAACAGCAAAGAGACAAGGTAGCCCTAGAAACAAAGTTATGAGCACAGACAAAGGAAAGTGCAACCAGAGATTGGGAATATAATAATCAGAAAAATAAAATCACCAGTATAACAAAAGGTAGGAAAAATGATTTGATTTTCAATATAATGACTGAAATGTGTCAGTTTTGAGAATTTACATCTGTTCTCATTATATGTTGTACATTCGGGAAGAAATGTATTTCTTTCTATTTCTCTTGTGTTGTACTGCATGTAGTCTGGCATCTTAGGGTTTGTCTGTTTAGATTAGGTTTGTGGTTCTGTATTTGTGACCGAGGCCGGGTGTTCTAGAAGGAATGGAAGTTGAGAAGCATTGTTGGTTCCATGGCCCCAAGTAGGAAGATATTTGTCAGCTCTCCTTCAGTCCTTTTGGACCCAAAATGGCCCCAACTAGACCACTGTGATAATGGGTAAAGATGGTTTGGGGGGGGGGGGGGGCAATGATGAATGAGCACAAGAGCAGCAGGCAGTACTGCAAAACCAGAAGTGTATGTGTATATATCTGGAGACCAAGAGAATGCATATGTGCATGCATCTGTCTGTCTGTAGAACAAGAGTGCATCTGTGTGCTTGAAGACCGTGTGTGCTTACATGTCTTGTGTGAAATAAGTGCAATCCTCTATCAGGGGCAATATCATATAAATAGAGATTCCCTTTTGAAAACCTGGGAAAGTCCACTGGCACAAATATATTCAAGTGTTTATGTTTACTTAAAAACTTGATGAATGGCCAGTTTTGGCCAAGACCAAATTGAGGTGATGTACATGGTTAAAATATAAGAAACAAGAATTAGAACTCCAGTAGATACAGGATAGACACAGTTGTTCAAGGAGACATAATCCATTCTGAAGACAACAAACTAACATTCACAGCAATATTACTGCTGCCCTCTATCCAGCGTCCTCAAAGGTTATAAGGAAAAGGTGAGCTTTCAAATTAGCTGTAAATTGTTTGTAGGATGACTGATCTTATTGAAAGAGGAAAACTGTTCCATAAACTGGGTACCAGAAAAAGTAAGCACTGTGTCTGGTTGACTCCAACTTGGCCCTATTAGGACCCAGAAGAACCAGCCCATGATCATTAGGCATAGCAAACGTGGTGGCACATATGGAACTGTTAAATTTGCAAGATTATTTTAAATGCTAATGTAAGGATTTTAAACTTAATTCAGAACTGTGCTGGGAGCCAATGAAGCTTACGGAATAAGAGCGTAACATGATCCCTACAAGTAGCGCTGCATAAGAATCTGGCAGGACTGTAGTCTTTTCAGATCAGACTGGGTAATACTCACATAAATCAGGAACTGTTGAAATCTGTTGTGTAAATGTCAGGTGAGTATCTATAGTAAACCCCAGGTAACGGAATGAATTGACTGGAGGAAACTGTTTCCCCGAAAAGAGCTGCAATCATAGTGGAAGTAATTTTAATCTGTGCAATTCACCCAGCTATCTTATTAGTGGAGCAAATTCATTTGAAAACCATCCTAATACTGCCTCCACTCCATCTATATCCTTTCAAAGCCATCAAAGAAACCTAAAAACATTTTCTTTTCCATTTTCCATGTGTGAAGCTAACTCATGGCCACTCCATCCTTGGCATCTCTGGTTTATAACAGAGAAAATAGAGGGTGAAAATGACTTGCTTATCTTCTCTCATTCACAGTCACCATGCTAACTCACATTCTGCTATTGCTGCAACATCCAAATCTAGACCCTGCAGTTTTCCTCATGCTACTCTGGAGAGGTGTAGTGTAGCAACCTGGAGGGGAAGGCCATGAACAAATATCCTGGGGACATGGAAGAGAAATGGTAAATAGCAAAGAAAATGTTATTTAGGTTTCTTTGATGCCTCCGAAAGGATATAGACAGAGTGAAGGCAGTATTAGGATAGTTTTCAAAAGAATTTGTTCAACTAACAAGACAGTGGGTAAACTGCACAGATTGAAAATTACTTCCACTATGATTGTTGTGGGTGGGGTTGGATGCTCATTTAACTCTGCAAACTCAAACTGGGAATGCTGTTCAAGCATCTTTTGCTCAGCTGCAATGGTTGAAGCCAGTGGCGTAGCTACGTGACGCTAAAGGCGGCCTGGGCCCCCGTAGATTTGGCCCTGGACCCCCCCCCCCCCCCCCGACGGACCCTCTCGACCCCCACTCCCGCCGCCAACCCGCCGTCACCTACCTTTGCTAGCGGGGGACCCCAACCCCCGCCAGTCGAGGTCCTCTTCTTCTCGCAAAAGGCTTTCTTCTGTTTCTGACGTCCTGCACGTACAACGTGTAGGATGTCAGTAACAGAAGGAAGCCTTTTGCGAGAAGAAGAGCACCTCGGCTGGCGGGGGTTGGGGTCCCCCACCAGCAAAGTTAGGCGACGGTGGGAGGGGGGATCGAGAGGGTCTACGGGGGGGTTCGGCGCCGCCGGGAGGGGCGCTAAAATGTGCCCCCTCATCTCGGGCTCTGGACCTCCCTCCCGCCGAAAGTCTGGCTATGACCCTGGTTGAAGCCGATGTTAACTTTTTCTGATGTTCGCAATGAACAGGGTATGATTATATTGAGGGTGGATTACTGTAATTCGCTGTATTTGAGGGTATCTAGGGCGAGAATAAAAGCCTTACAGGTAGTGCAGAATGCTGCAGCGATTGTGCTGGTGGGTGCCTTGAGGTGGGAACATATGACACCCACTTTGAGGCAGCTAATTAGCTACCTATGCGCTTTAGAATACAATAAGTTATTATATTTGTTGCTTCTGTCTATGGGATTGCTCCATGGTATTTACATTTTGTTATAAAACTGTATCAGCTAGGGGTCGTAGATCAGATTCTGTGACGAGGTTGGCAACTGATTCGTTAGGTACTACACATTATGCGCTTATGAGGGCTGCAACATTTTTGGTTGCAGGGCTGGTTTTATAAAATGGTCTGCATGGCTATCTCTATGAGCATACAGGACAATTTAAGAAGCTTTTTGAAAACCTATTTCTTTATAAAGGCTTTCTCTTGTGAAGCAGTTAAGGAATAAGCAGCTCCTTGGTGTGATTTTTACCGAGGATGATGCTGATTATATTGTATGTTTTTCTTTTGATTTTATGACTATGCATGTTACGCTGTGAATCACTGGCATAAAAAAACCTCCTGTGTTTTTATGAACAATTACCAGCTACGGTGGCTGAAGAGTTGAAGCTATTTATTCATGAGATAATATTTCTAAGGAGTTTTTTGCGGTTACTGTTCATAAAGACACAGAGAAGGCAGTGACGGCAGCTAGCCTTGCTGAGTTTAAAGGGGGTCTGGATAGATTCCTGAAGGAAATGTCCATTAATCGTTATTAAATTTGGGGTTTTTGCCAGGTTCTTGGGGCCTGGTTTGGCAGCTGTCGGAGACGGAATGCTGGGCTTGATGGACCTTGGGTCTTTTCCCAGCGTGGCGGTGCTTATATGTGAGATTTTTAATCCAAATATTGAGACACAAAATCCTTATAGACCATTACTTATGAAGTTGGTCTGGGTCTGCAGAGGCTTTTTCCTCCTAGTGTCTACTTTTATATTAACTCAAAAGGGAACTGCCTGTGCCTTGTCCCGATTTCTTCAATAAACCGGCACTATGCAACAGCAGAACAAACTCTGGTCACAGACTTCGGGCACAGAACCCCCCTCCCCCAGTACCAACTCCTGAATCGACGGAACACACAGTCAGCTGGTCAACAGGAACATCAGAGGCATGAGACGCTGGTAGTGTGGTCCCAGATTCGCACTGCAAAATGCCTGCCAGGAGAGAGGAAACCGAAGATGATGACGTCGCGTGGGAAACCGCCGCTGACTCAGAACTCCCGCCCCCCCCCCCCCCCAAATCAGGGAGCCAGCACAGCCACCTGCACATTGACCTGACACTGCTCTCCACTTCCCACAGTGGGAGCAGCGTTTAACCAGCTCCATCGCCATTCCTCCCCCCCCCCCCCCCCCCCCACACACTTTTTTTTTTTTTTAAAGAAACTAAAGTAAAAGCAAGCAAAGCCCCAAAATACAGTACAAATTAAAGGCACACTCACCCAGGAAACAGTGCTCTCGTGGGTCCAGACTGAGTTAAGTGAGTGATGCAGCCAGTTTCTGGCAGCACTAAGACTTTTTTTTTTGAACTTCTGAGGAAGGGTGGAGGAGGAGAAAGGGCTAGAAAAGGATGCAGGGTGGGGGAGGGACCTGGTGTGACCAGGTATATCCCCCAAAGGCAGAATCACTCAGCTGCTCATCCCAACGCTGCACTAAGCAGAAATCAGAACAGGAGCCAGCATCAGATGAAGCGACCGTCCATCTGCCAGCTGGACATACTGACTGGCCAGGGAGCATTCCGTCCCATAAGGCAATTCAGTTCAGCGCTCTCCAACTCTACCTGCTGGTAGATGATCACAACTCACTAGTCCAAAACCTGTTCCTGGAGGCACCCCAGCCAGTCAGGTTTTCAGGATATCCAAAATGAATGTTCATGAGATAGATTCGTATTCTATAGAGGCTATTTTATATTTGAATATATTTTATTGATTTTGAAAACCATGGCAATATATACAGAGTGGCTGCAGAGAACAAAATGAACTCTAGTCACAAAATAGTTATAAAGACCAGTCAGCCAACTTCGAACGACGACACATCCCCTCTTGAATCACACCTCCCCCACCACCCCAAGAGAAACCCTCCCCCACTAACAAGGCAGAGCTAACAAGCTTAAACATCTACGTGGGGAAAGTGTATCTAAATATGGCGTCCAGAGTCTGAGGAATCTGTGTTTCATCTTGGGTCCTCTTGCATCCACTGAAAGTCTTTCCATGCATAAAAGCTCATACTGTGTCATCTCCACTGCGTCAATGCAGGTTGTTCCGGATGGATCCATTCGAGAAGCAAACATCGCTTGGCATTGAGAAAAGCTTTACGCAAAAATAATCTTATATGAGGATTCAGGGGCTCCACACTTTACACAGGTGCCATCTGATGGGAACCCCATTTTCTTGGCTCGCGAGAGATGGATATATATACACGCATCAGTTCCTGTAATTAGACACTCTATAAGCAAAGGCACAGAGTGCAAACTAGCCAGGAGTTTCTCAACATGTTTGAAACATATGACAAACTTGCAAGTAAGCATACCAATCTGTAGACTGCAAAGCATAAACTGCATACACCGTGTCATACGGTAACAACATGGGCTAATAGTCCTCCACAAGTTGGTGAATTTGGAAAAGGCTATTTTAATGAAGGAAAAAAAATGTGCAAAATGTTATATTCAGATATATGTGTATTTATGCAGTTGTTCTTCCCCTGCATGGGTGCAGCATTAAAGGAGGATTCCCACTGGCTGGCCTGTCTAAAGTACATTTTCCAAAACAACCCAACGTGAAATTGAATTTGACAGCCTTAGATAGTGTACAAACTTATTTTTAGCAGTGCTCCTCTCTTTGCTAGTCTCTCTTCTAGATGCACCTTTTTCTACTCCCTGTTGCTGAGCTTGGCGTGGCGAAGGATGAGGCCACAAGCGGGCTGGCAGCATGGAGACACAGTGAAAATATGCTCCCAGTTTCCACAGCTACTCCAGCACCCTCTGTTTTTGTTGTTTTTTTAAACGCCCTGGTCTGACCACTTCAAATTACAATTCACATTGAGTTGGCCAAACGCAGGTCCTCCCCAGCCTGGTAAAGTCACCAAGTATTTCTCAAGAGGTTTAATCAACCCGGAACAATTCTGGAACTGTTTATACAACACTAAATGGGCGGAACAAACTGACTCACCCCACTTTCTCTTGATTTGGGACGACAAATGTAAGGAAGTGCTTGATCAAATTGCGCCCATACATCTCAAAGCTTCTTACAACCGCAGCTCAGCTCCTTGGTTCTCTACTGAGCTAAAAGGCTTAAAAACCAAGACAAGAAGGCTGGAAAGAGCCTGGCGTAAACAGAAATTGGATACAGCGCTTGAAGCCTGGATTAATTGTCACCAAAAATACAAGTATGCAATTAAACAAGCAAAACGTTCATACTTCTCTCATAAATTGTCTGTTGGTAAGGACCCCAGAAAACAATCAACTGCTTGCCTCCTTCCTAGATAATAGTAAGAAGGAAGCCTGTAGTGGTGACCTTCCTCCAGCTGACCAGCTTGCTACCTACTTCAATGATAAAATTTTAGCTCTAAGGTCTACTTCAGTTAGTTGTCTATTTGTCGTGGATGGCTTCCTTAGCTCATTGGTATCATCTGCTGACCATTGCCCGGCCGACCGCATTTGGACAACCTTTAGTGATGTTCCGGTTGAAACTATATCCAAAACACTGCAAAAGTTCTTTAGCAAATACTGTGGCCTGGATGTTTGTCCCAATCATTTGTTCAAAAAATGCACCGCACTACTTTGTAGTTGACTTCACAACTAATCTCAATTATCTGTTATCAAGGGGTTTGTTCCCTCCTGACCATGGTCGCATACTTCTTACGCCTATCCGTAAAAACCCTAAGGTTAAACCTGATGTCATCACAAATTACCGTCCCGTAGCTTCCATACCTCTGTTGGTCAAGGTCGTAGAGAGTATAGTCAACACTCGAATGAATTCCTGACGAACTCTGATATCCTGCACCAATCGAAGTCTGGATTCCGCGCTCAGCACAGTACCGAAACTGTGCTGGTAACTCTCCTGTCAGAATTCAAACGTGAAATATCGGTTGGAAAAAAGATTCTTTTACTGCAGTTTGACTTGTCCAGCGCTTTTGATGGGGTGGATCACAAACTCCTTTTACACCTACTTGATACGTTTGGAGTGCGCGGTTGTGTTTTGCACTGGATTAAGGGTTTCCTGTCGTCAAGATAATACCAGGTCAAAGTGAAATCAACCATTTCGGCTCCCTGGAGAGTCTCCTGTGGGGTGCCTCAAGGCTCGCCCCTGTCGCCTACATTGTTCAATGTCATGCTAATCCCACTTGCTACTGCCCTATGCAACCTTGGTCTAAACCCGTTCATTTATGCGGATGATGTCACCATCTACATTCCTTTTTGTAGCACTGTAGCTGAAGTCTCGGATCTAATTGCTGCAATTTTTTCTACAATGGAACTTTGGGCGAAGGTGTTTCGGTTCAAGTTAAATAAGGATAAAACTCAATGCCTTATTCTCCACTCCCCTTACTATACACTTCCAACAGATAACCTCATTGTAAAAGACTACATAGTAACATAGTAGATGACGGCAGAAAAAGACCTGCATGGTCCATCCAGTCTGCCCAACAAGATAAACTCATATGTGTATATATTACCTTGATTTGTACCTGCCTTTTTCAGGGCACAGACCGTACAAGTCTGCCCAGCAGTATTTCCCACCTCCAAACCACCAGTCCCGCCTCCCATCACTGGCTCTGGCACGGACCGTATAAGTCTGCCCTCCACTATCCTCGCCTCCCAACCACCAACCTCTCTTCCCCCACCTGCTCCGCCACCCAATTTCGGCTAAGCTTCTGAGGATCCATTCCTACTGCACAGGATTCCTTTATGCATATCCCACGCATGTTTGAATTCCGTTACCGTTTTCATCTCCACCACCTCCCGCGGGAGGGCATTCCAAGCATCCACCACCCTCTCCGTGAAAAAATACTTCCTGACATCTTTTTTGAGTCTGTCCCCCTTCAATCTCATTTCATGTCCTCTTGTTCTACCGCCTTCCCATCTCCGGAAAAGATTTTTTTGCGGATTAATATCTTTCAAGTATTTGAACGTCTGTATCATATCACCCCTGTTCCTCCTTTCCTCCAGGGTATACATGTTTAGGTCAGCAAGTCTTTGTTCATACGTCTTGGAACGCAAATCCCATACCATTCTCGTAGCTTTTCTTTGCACCGCTTCCATTTTTTTTTTAACATCCTTCGCAAGGTACGGCCTCCAAAACTGAACACAATACTCCAGGTGGGGCCTCACCAACGACTTGTACAGGGGCATCAACACTTCCTTTCTTCTGCTGATCACACCTCTCTCTATACAGCCTAGCAACCTTCTCGCTACGGCCACCGCCTTGTCACACTGTTTCGTCGCATTCAGATCCTCGGATACAATCACACCAAGATCCCTCTCCCCCTCAGTACCTATTACCGCCTAACACATACAGTGGTGGAAATAAGTATTTGATCCCTTGCTGATTTTGTAAGTTTGCCCACTGACAAAGACATGAGCAGCCCATAATTGAAGGGTAGGTTATTGGTAACAGTGAGAGATAGCACATCACAAATTAAATCCGGAAAATCACATTGTGGAAAGTATATGAATTTATTTGCATTCTGCAGAGGGAAATAAGTATTTGATCCCCCACCAACCAGTAAGAGATCTGGCCCCTACAGACCAGGTAGATGCTCCAAATCAACTCGTTACCTGCATGACAGACAGCTGTCGGCAATGGTCACCTGTATGAAAGACACCTGTCCACAGACTCAGTGAATCAGTCAGACTCTAACCTCTACAAAATGGCCAAGAGCAAGGAGCTGTCTAAGGATGTCAGGGACAAGATCATACACCTGCACAAGGCTGGAATGGGCTACAAAACCATCAGTAAGACGCTGGGCGAGAAGGAGACAACTGTTGGTGCCATAGTAAGAAAATGGAAGAAGTACAAAATGACTGTCAATCGACAAAGATCTGGGGCTCCACACAAAATCTCACCTCGTGGGGTATCCTTGATCATGAGGAAGGTTAGAAATCAGCCTACAACTACAAGGGGGGAACTTGTCAATGATCTCAAGGCAGCTGGGACCACTGTCACCACGAAAACCATTGGTAACACATTACGACATAACGGATTGCAATCCTGCAGTGCCCGCAAGGTCCCCCTGCTCCGGAAGGCACATGTGACGGCCCGTCTGAAGTTTGCCAGTGAACACCTGGATAATGCCGAGAGTGATTGGGAGAAGGTGCTGTGGTCAGATGAGACAAAAATTGAGCTCTTTGGCATGAACTCAACTCGCCGTGTTTGGAGGAAGAGAAATGCTGCCTATGACCCAAAGAACACCGTCCCCACTGTCAAGCATGGAGGTGGAAATGTTATGTTTTGGGGGTGTTTCTCTGCTAAGGGCACAGGACTACTTCACCGCATCAATGGGAGAATGGATGGGGCCATGTACCGTACAATTCTGAGTGACAACCTCCTTCCCTCCGCCAGGGCCTTAAAAATGGGTCGTGGCTGGGTCTTCCAGCACGACAATGACCCAAAACATACAGCCAAGGCAACAAAGGAGTGGCTCAGGAAGAAGCACATTAGGGTCATGGAGTGGCCTAGCCAGTCACCAGACCTTAATCCCATTGAAAACTTATGGAGGGAGCTGAAGCTGCGAGTTGCCAAGCGACAGCCCAGAACTCTTAATGATTTAGAGATGATCTGCAAAGAGGAGTGGACCAAAATTCCTCCTGACATGTGTGCAAACCTCATCATCAACTACAGAAGACGTCTGACCGCTGTGCTTGCCAACAAGGGTTTTGCCACCAAGTATTAGGTCTTGTTTGCCAGAGGGATTAAATACTTATTTCCCTCTGCAGAATGCAAATAAATTCATATACTTTCCACAATGTGATTTTCCGGATTTAATTTGTGATGTGCTATCTCTCACTGTTACCAATAACCTACCCTTCAATTATGGGCTGCTCATGTCTTTGTCAGTGGGCAAACTTACAAAATCAGCAAGGGATCAAATACTTATTTCCACCACTGTAAGTCTCTCATGGGTTTCTACTCCCTAAATGCATCACTTTGCATTTCTTCGCATTGAATTTTAATTGCCAAACCTTAGACCATTCTTCTAGCTTCCTCAGATCCCTTTTCATGCTTTCCACTCCCTTCCGGGTGTCCAGTCTGTTGCAAATCTTAGTATCATCCGCAAATAGGCAAACTTTACCTTCTAACCCTTCAGCAATGTCACTCACAAATATATTGAACAGAATCGGCCCCAGCACCGATCCCCGAGGCACTCCACTACTCACCTTTCCCTCCTCCGAGCGAACTCCATTTACCACCACCCTCTGTCGTCTGTCCGTCAACCAGTTCCTAATCCAGTTCACCACTTCGGGACCTATCTTCAGCCCATCTAGTTTATTTAAGAGCCTCCTGTGAGGAACGTTGTCAGAAGCTTTGCTAAAATCTAATTAGATTACGTCTATAGCACGTCGATGATTCAATTCTCAAGTTACCCAATCAAAGAATTCAATGAGATTCGTTTGGCACGATTTTCCTCTGGTAAAACCATGTTTTCTCGGATCTTGCAGCTTGTTGGCTTCTAGGAAATTCACTATCCTTTCCTTCAGCATGGCTTCCATTACTTTTCCAATAACCGAAGTGAGGCTTACCAGCCTGTAGTTTCCAGCTTCTTCCCTATCACCACTTTTGTGAAGAGGTACCACCTCCGCCGTTCTCCAGTCCCTCGGAACCTCTCCCGTCTCCAAGGATTTATTAAACAAATCTTTAAGAGGACCCGCCAGGACCTCTCTGAGCTCCCTCAATATTCTGGGGTGGATCCCGTCCGGTCCCATGGCTTTGTCCACCTTTAGCTTTCCAAGTTGTTGATACACACTCTCTTCCGTGAACGGTGCTATATCCATTCCATTCTCAGGTGTACTTTTGCCAGTCCCTCGCGGTCCTTCTACTACTACTTAACATTTCTAGAGCGCTACTAGGGTTACGCAGCGCTGTACAATTTAACAAAGAGTGACAGTCCCTGCTCAAAGAGCTTACAATCTAATAGACAAGTGAACGGTCGGTCCGATAGGGGCAGTCAAATTGGGGCAGTCTGGATTCACTGAACGGTAAGGGTTAAGTGCCGAATGCAGCATTGAAGAGGTGGGCTTTAAGCAAAGACTTGAAGACGGGCAGGGAGGGGGCTTAGCGTAAGGATCCCCATTTCTAGTACTCTAAAGCTCCTCGGGGTGAATTTGGACAAGCATTTGCATCTGGATTACCATGTACGAATTGTCACTAAAAGAATGTTCAATGCAATGTGGAGGCTTCGGCAGATTAGATACTGCCTCACAAGAGAACTGTTTCGTACCCTTGTTCATTGGTTAGTGCTATCTCATCTAGATTATTGCAGCGGGATCTACGCAGGTTGCCATGAATATCTTTTGAAAAAGTTCCAGACCGCTCAAAACACAGCGGCGAGATTAATCCTGGGAAAATCTCGTTTTGAACATGCTCACCCACTGCGTTTCATTCTCCACTGGTTGCCCGTGAAGGAACGTATCTCTTTTAAAATCTGCTCATTAACTCATAAAATCATTTACGGGCAAGCTCC
The DNA here is from genome assembly GCF_901765095.1 of Microcaecilia unicolor. Lineage (NCBI taxonomy): Eukaryota > Metazoa > Chordata > Amphibia > Gymnophiona > Siphonopidae > Microcaecilia > Microcaecilia unicolor. Next base: position 385,080,326 of record NC_044031.1, read on the forward strand.
GGAGTATATGCTTCACCTTATCGACCTCCCACCCAGAAACGCAGTAGCCAACTCGCGTTTGTATCTCAACCTGCACTACCCAAATTGTAAAGGCGTCAAATACAAAACTATCTTCTCTTCGTCTTTCCATTACTCCTGTGCTAAGAACTGGAATGTTTTGCCGAAATACTTGAAAATGCAAATGGATCACCAACTGTTCAAGAAGCTGCTGAAAACTCACCTATTTGGATTAACCTACCCCTCCTATAGTCTTACCGATAAATAATTCCACTTGCTTTCCCTGATTCTGATATGCCCCCTTACTTGCTTAATGTCTCTTAACATCTCTCTTATTATATTGTATTGTTATTTTTCTTAATCCTATGTAAGCCACATTGTGCCTGCATGTGTGGGAAAATGTGGGGTAGAAATGTACTATAAATAAATAATGTAGCAAGACATATAGAAAACCACACAAGTCAATAATACAGGACCAGAAGATCACTCAGAGAGCTGTAGCATAGATCAATAACACTATAAGCACCCCCAACCTCCACCCCCCCCCCCCCAAACAAGCTCACAAAATTATATAAACAGTAAAAGTCCGTCTCCCCCCCCCAAACAAGCAAAAACAACAATTACTTGGAACCTTCAGCCACTTTGGTTTAAGTAGAAGCACTGATAGCCGGGTTCCAATATTGCTTCCTCCATAAGTGATAGGTACACAAGTATTGCCACACTGGGACAGACCAAAGGTCCATCAAGCCCAGCATCCTGTTTCCAACAGTGGCCAATCCAGTTCACAAATACCTGGCAAGAACCCAGAAAACTCAATACATTTTATGCTGCTTATCCCAGAAATAAGCAGTGTATTTCCCCCAAGTCAATTTAATACCTTACTTTGTTATTTTTACCTTACTTTCAACTGTATAATTGTATTTCATGCAGATTGTGTAAGCCACATTGAGCCTGCAGCCAGCAGGAAAATGTGGGATAGAAATGTATAAATAAATAATGGTCTATGGACTTTTCCTTTAGGAAGCTGTCCAGACCCTTTTTAAACCCCGCTAAGCTAACCACCTTCACCACATTCTCTGGCAACGAATTCCAGAGGTTAATTACACATTGAGTGAAGAAAATTTTCTCCAATTCGTATTAAATTTACTACTTTGTAGCTTCGTCATGTGCCCCCTATTCCTAGTATTTTTCGAAAGAGTAAACAAATGATTCACATCTACCCGCTCCACTCCACTCATTATTTTATAGACCTCTATCATAACTCCCCTCAACCATCTCTTCTCCAAGCTGAAAAGCCCTAGACGCTTCAGACTTTCCTCATATGGAACACTGTCAGTTGTCCAGAACAGATGGCAGACAACTTAGACATAAGATAGAAATGATCCAATTTATGAAGAACAACTGCCAAGAACAGTGCAATCGGGTTCTTTCAAGCTGACACCAAGGCTAGTTTACCAGCCATAAAAAAGCTGTAGCTAGCTTGTGCATTTCAGGCTTTACGCCAACTGTCTTAAAATGAAAACGACATCTCTTCTTGTAAAGGTAGTGCACGTAGTAATCTGCTGAAGCAAAGTGAGAATCATCATCCAGAAAGACTGCACCTTGGGACAAGTCCACCAAATATAGTACATATCCCCCAGAGCCACACACAGTCGCTAACAGTAACAAGCCCCAGAGTTAATCAAACACAACAATCTCTGAAGAATGTAGTATCAACGATATAAGAGCTTATAACTGTTTTCTATCATGTTACAAGTTATCGACACTTTGAGTAAATATTGAAAACCTTTCAGATAAACTTGTCTTCTTATTCTACACCTTTTTAAACTGTAGCAATACAGCAGTATTTGTTCCTGTTGATGATAAAACGTATTTTAAATAGCCAATTAAAGCTGTTGGTGCAAGGCAACAGTAATTTCAATCAAAAGTTTGTTACTATATTATGAAGAAACACAGTGGAAGCAATGAACCTAATGGACAATCCCATATTGTGATGTTCATGCATTTAAATGTCCGTCTCAGCCAAATAGCGAATGATACATACCTGTAGCAGGTGTTCTCCGAAGACAGCAGTTGACTGGGTTGACGTCCACGGCAGCCACCACCAACCGGAATAAAACTTTGCGGGCGGTCTCGCACGCAGGGCACGCCCACCGCGCATGCGCGGCCGTCTTCCCGCCCGTACGCGACCGTTCCCGCTCAGTTGAATGACAAACAAGAAATGAGAAAAAACGCAACTCCAAAGGGGAGGAGGGAGGGTAGGTGAGAACAATCAGCCTGCTGTCCTCGGAGAACACCTGCTACAGGTATGTATCATTCACTTTCTCCGAGGACAAGCAGGCTGCTTGTTCTCACGACTGGGGTATCCCTAGCTCTCAGGCTCACTCAAAACAAGAACCCATGTCAATTGAACCTCGCAACGGCGAGGGTATAACAGAAATTGACCTACAAAGAACAACTAACTGAGAGTGCAGCCTGACCAGAATAAATTCGGGTCCTGGAGGGTGGAGTTGGATTTAAACCCCAAACAGATTCTGCAGCACCGACTGCCCGAACCGACTGTCGCGTCGGGTATCCTGCTGGAGGCAGTAATGTGATGTGAATGTGTGGACAGATGACCACGTCGCAGCCTTGCAAATCTCTTCAATAGTGGCTGACTTCAAGTGGGCCACCGACGCTGCCATGGCTCTAACACTATGAGCCGTGACATGACCCTCAAGAGCCAGCCCAGCCTGGGCATAAGTGAAGAAAATGCAATCTGCTAGCCAATTGGAGATGGTGCGTTTCCCGACAGAGACTCCTTTCCTATTGGGGTCGAAGGAAATAAACAATTGGGCGGAAGGTCTGTGGGGCTGTGTCCGCTCCAGATAGAAGGCCAAAGCTCGCTTGCAGTCCAATGTGTGCAACTGACGTTCAGCAGGGCGGGTATGAGGTCTGGGAAAGAATGTTGGCAAGACAATTGACTGGTTAAGATGGAACTCCGACACCACCTATGGCAGGAACTTAGGGTGAGTGCGGAGCACTACTCTGTTATGATGAAATTTAGTATACGGAGCATGAGCTACCAGGGCTTGAAGCTCACTGACCCTATGAGCTGAAGTAACTGCCACCAAGAAAATGACCTTCCAGGTCTACTTCAGATGGCATGAATTCAGTGGCTCAAAAGGAGGTTTCATCAGCTGGATGAGGACGACGTTGAGATCCCATGACACTGCAGGAGGCTTGACAGGGGGCTTTGACAAAAGCAAGCCTCTCATGAATCGAATGACTAAAGGCTCTCCAGAGATGGCTTTACCCTCTACACAATGATGGTAAGCACTAATCGCACTAAGGTGATTCCTTACTGAGTTGGTCTTGAGGCCAGACTCTGATAAGTGCAGAAGGTATTCAAGCAGGTTCTGTGCAGGACAAGAACGAGGTTCTAGGGCCTTGCTCTCACACCAAACGACAAACCTCCTCCACTTGAAAAAGAAACTCTTTTTAGTGGAATCCTTTCAAGAGGCAAGCAAGACACGGGACACACCCTCAGACAGACCCAATGAAGCAAAGTCTACGCCCTCAACATCCAGGCCGTGAGAGCCAGAGACTGAAGGTTGGGGTGCAGAAGCGCTCCGTCGTTCTGCGAAATGAGAGTCGGAAAACACTCCAATCTCCACGGTTCTTCGGAGGACAACTCCAGAAGAAGAGGGAACCAGATCCGACGGGGCCAAAAAGGCGCTATCAGAATCATGGTGCCGTGGTCTTGCTTGAGTTTCAGTAAGGTCTTCCCCACCAAAGGTATGGGAGGATAAGCATACAGGAGGCTGGTCCCCCAATGGAGGAGAAAGGCATCCGACGCTAGTCTGCCGTATGCCTGTAGTCTGGAACAGAACAGAGGCAGCTTGTGGTTGGTCTGAGAGGCGAAAAGGTCCACCGAGGGAGTGCCCCACTCTCGGAAGATCTTGCGTACCACTCTGGAATGGAGCGACCACTCGTGCGGTTGCATGACTCTGCTCAGTCTTTCGGCCAGACTGTTGTTTACACCTGCCAGGTATGTGGCTTGAAGAAGCATGCCGAACTGGAAGGCCCAACGCCACATCCCGACGGCTTCCTGACACAGGGGGCGAGATCCGGTGCCCCCCTGCTTGTTGATGTAATACATTGCAACCTGATTGTCTGTCCGAATTTGGATAATTTGATAGGACAGCCGATCTCTGAAGGCCTTCAGTGCATTCCAGACCGCTCGGAGCTCCAGGAGGTTGATCTGAAGATCTTGTTCCTGGAGGGACCACAGTCCCTGGGTGTGAAGCCCATCGACATGAGCTCCCCACCCCAGGCGAGATGCATCCGTCGTCAGCACTTTCGTGGGCTGTGGAATTTGGAATGGACGTCCCAGGGTCAAATTGGTCCGAAGTGTCCACCAGCGCAGCGAATTGCGGCAACTGAGGGACAGGCAGATGACATCTTCTAGATTCCCGGCGGCCTGGCACCACTGGGAAGCTAGGGTCCAATGAGCAGATCTCATGTGAAGACGAGCCATGGGAGTCACATGAACTGTGGAGTCCATATGACCTAGGAGTCTCAACATCTGCCGAGCTGTGACCTGCTGAGACGCTCTGGTCTGGGAAGCGAGGGACGGGAGGTTGTGGGCCCTCGCTTCGGGAAGAAAGGCTTGAGCCGTCTGTGAATTCAGCAGAGCTCCTATGAATTCCAGATTGGACTGGCTGGAGATGGGACTTTGGGTAATTTATCACAAACCCCAGCAGCTCCAGGAGGTGAATAGTGCACTGCATGGACCGGAGAGCTTCTGCCTCCGAGGTGTTCTTGACCAGCCAATCGTCGAGATATGGGAACATGTGCACTCCCAGCTTGCGTAGATACGCCGCGACCACCACGAGGCACTTCGTGAACACCCGTGGGGCAGAGGCGAGCCCAAAGGACAGCACACAATACTGAAAGTGCCGTGTCCCCAGGCGGAATCTGAGATACTGTCTGTGAGCTGGCAGTATCGGGATGTGAGTGTATGCGTCCTTTAAATCCAGGGAACATAGCCAATCGTTTTTCTGAATCATTGGTAGAAGGGTGCCCAAGGAAAGCATCCTGAACTTCTCTTTGACCAGGTATTTGTTCAGGCCTCTCAGGTCTAGGATGGGGCGCATCCCCCCTGTTTTCTTTTCCACAAGGAAGTACCTGGAATAGAATCCCTGCCCTTCCTGCCCGGGTGGCACGGGCTCGACCACCTTGGCGCTGAGAAGGGCGGGGAGTTCCTCTCCAAGTACCTGCTTGTGCTGGGAGCTGAAGGATTGGGCTCCCGGAGGACAATTTGGTGGAGGGGAGGCCAAATTCAGGGCGTACCCGCACCGCACTATTTGGAGAACCCACTGGTCGGCGGTTATTAGAGGCCACCTTTGGTGAAAATGTTTTAACCTCCCCCCGACTGGCAGATCGTCCGGTACGGACACTTTGATGGCGGCTATGTTCCCATGGATCCAGTCAAAAGCCCGTCCCCTGCTTTTGCTGTGGAGGCGCAGGGGGCTGCTTAGGCGCACGCTGTTGACGGGAACGAGCGTGCTGGGACTGTCCCTGTGCCTGATGAGGCCTTCGGGCCGGCTGGGTGTACCTACGCTTGTTGTAGGCGTAGGGCGCAGCCTGCCTGGCCCGGGAAAAACGTCCACCTGCTGAAGTGGATGCTGAAGGCGCCCGGTGGGAGAGCTTGTCGAGGGCGGTTTCCCGCTGGTGTAGTTGGTCCACCAACTGCTCGACCTTCTCACCAAAAATATTATCCCTCCGGCAAGGGACATCGGCCAGCCGCTGCTGGGTGCGGTTGTCCAGGTCAGAGGCACGCAGCCAGGAGAGCCTGCGCATCACTATACCTTGGGCCGCAGCACGAGATGCCACATCACAGGTGTCATATATACCCCTGGACAGGAACTTTCTGCACGCCTTCAGCTGCCTGACCACCTCCTGAAAAGGCCTGGACTGCTCCGGGGGGAGCTTGTCGACCAGGTCCGCCAGTTGTTTCACATTGTTCCGCATGTGTATGCTCGTGTAGAGCTGGTAGGACTGGATGCGGGTCACGAGCATTGAAGATTGGTAGGCCTTCCTCCCAAACGAGTCCAGAGTGCGAGACTCCCGCCCCGGGGGCGCCGAGGCGGTATCCCTCGAACTCCGTGCCCTCTTGAGAGCAGAGTCCATGACCGCCGAGTCATGAGGCAATTGAGGCCGCATTAACTCTGGGTCTGAGTGGATCCTGTATTGGGACTCCGCTTTCTTGGGGATGGTGGGGTTAGATAAAGGTCTCAACCAGTTCCGAAGCAGTGTCTCTTTGAGGACATTGTGCAACGGTACCGTGGAGGACTTTCTAGGTGGTGATGGATAGTCGAGGACCTCGAGCATCTCGGCCCTCAGCTCATCCACAGAGAAGGGAATGCAAATAGACATATCCCTGACGAAGGAGGCAAAAGAGAGGCTCTCAGGTGGCGAGAGCTTCCTCTCTGGTGAAGGAGTGGGGTTGGAGGGAAGGCCCACAGACTACTCTGAGGAGAAATATCTGGGGTCCTCCTCCTCCCCCCACGAGGCCTCTTCCTCGGTGTCGGACATGAGCTCCTGTAGCTCAGACCTCAACCGGGCCCGGCTCGATTTCGAGGCACCGAGTCCTCGGTGGCGTCGTCGAGCGGTGGACTCCCGCGCCGGCGGGGATGAAGCTCCCTCCATCGACTCCACCTGCGTGGTGGTCGAGACCGGCACCGCAAGCGGCGTCGAAGGCCTCGGCACCGGGCTAGAGCACGCCGGCGCCTCCATCAACGGCGCCGAGGACGCAAGCACCCCCGGCGCCGGCACAGTCTGGCGCATCAGCCCTTCCAGGATCCCCAGAAGGATGGCTCGGAGGCACTCGTCAAGGCCCGCTGTCGGGAAAGGCGAGGGGGCCGGTAGAGGTGCCGGTGCCGGAATCTGCTCGGGTCCAGGAGACGGCACCGAAGTACTGGTGCCCTGACGTAGCGATACCTCTACCACAGAGGGGGAACGCTCCTCCCGGCGCTGCCGCTTCCTCGGCGTCGAGTCATCTGTAGAGCCGGTAGCCACATGCGCCGTGGGCGACCGATGACGGTGCTTTTTAGCCTTTTTCCGGTGCCCATCATCGGCGCTCGGCGGTACCGAAGAGGAGGAGGTAGATCCCCCTCGGCCTCGAGGGATCGGGTCCGACAGGGTTCGGTCCCGAGGGCACTGGGTAGAGGGAGTGACCGGGGCCGATTGCCCACGCGGCCGCTCACCCCTGCCATCTCCGGAAGACCGGCGGGCCAATGGGACCTGTGCTCCTGGGGTCGGTGCCGTCGGTGCCAATTTCGTGGACATCGGTACCGGTACCGAAGATCCGGCCGTCGACACCGATGCCGTCGAAGTCGAGGGGCCGGCGCAAGTTCCGAAAAGACGGTCCCGAAGAACTTGCCTCGCCACCTGTGTCCGTTTCCGTAAACCGAGACACAAGGTGCACGTCTTGGTATCGTGCTCCAGCCTCTCGCCTTGATTACTGCAACTTACTCCTCACCGGCCTCCCACTCAGCCATCTATTCCCCCTTCAATCAGTTCAGTACGCTGCTGCACGTCTTATATTCCGCCAAAACCGATATACTCATATCACCCCTCTCCTCAAGTCACTTCATTGGCTTCCAATCAGATATCGCATACAATTCAAGCTCCTCCTCCTTACCTACAAGTGCACTCAGTCTGCGGCTCCTCACTACCTCTCCACCCTCATCTCCCCCTATGTTCCCGCCCGTAACCTCCGCTCACAGGACAAAGCCCTTCTCTCAGTACCCTTCTCCACCACTGCCAACTCCAGGCTCCGCTCATTCTGCCTTGCTTCACCCTATGCCTGGAACAATCTTCCTTTACCCATACGCCATGCCCCCTCCCTACCCATCTTCAAATCTCTGCTTAAAACTCACCTCTTCTATGCTGCCTTCAGCACCTAACCGCTCTAGATAGACAGAATGCCCCTATCTATCCACTCTATCAGATTAACTGTTCACTCGTCCTCTAGATTGTTCACTTGTCTTTAGATTGTTCTCTTGTCTTTTAGATTGTAAGCTCTTTGAGCAGGGACCGTCCTTCTATGTCTAAATTGTACAGCGCTGCGTAACCCTAGTAGCGCTTTAGAAATGCTAGTTAGTAGTAGTAGGGCACCAAGCGTGTGTCGGTCTGCAAGATATGCCGGCCGCACCGACCACACTTCTTAAATCCACTCGGGACCTTCGAGGACATCGACGGAAAAATCGCATCGGCGAAGTCAAAGTCGTCGATGGTGGCGGTAAAATTCACACCTCGAAAAATAAATCGACCGCGCGGCCACAAGGCCGCAATGAGGCGCCCCCGCTAAAAGTACGAGGGGAAAAACAAAGTTGTTTTTTTTTTTTTTTTGTAGAACAAAATAAAACAATCGAAGAAACAACAACGAAGAAAAACTCGCATCAAAAGCACGATCCGGTTTCCGGGGCTGACAGAGAGAGAGACGAACACGGCTCTCTCCAGCGCGAAAAAGAAAAGACTGAGCGGGAACTGTCGCGCACGGGCGGGAAGACAGCCGCGCATGCGCGGTGGGCGTGCCTTGCGTGCGGGACCGCCCGCAAAGTTTTATTCCGGTTGGTAGGGGCTGCCGTGGACGTCAACTCAGTCGTGAGAACAAGCAGCCTGCTTGTCCTCGGAGAACTGACAATATGCATCACAAATGGTTTTACTCACCACAAATTAAGTAAAATGAAAAGCTACGGGTATGATCCTGTTGCTCTGATACAGGGTTTGCTGCAGATCAGACCTGAAATGTACTGACATCTATGTGAGGGTTTTCTCCAATACCAAAGAACTTCATCCCTGGCTCTGACCACTGCTGTTAAACCTTATAACTTATTAATGATAATGAAAAGAGTAAAAGGTTAAAATAAATCCCTGCAACAGAAGACATTACCTTTATTTGTGGTTTCTTTACTCCTTGTCCCCAACTTGAGTTGTGGGAAGAACTACTTCCCTGAGAGCCTGCACTGTTCCAGACTCCTCCCTCTTCTTCTTCTTCCCAGCTGGCATGCCGTGCTCCTGTTACTGGTCCTTCATTCTCTACCCAGCCATCTTGCATAGATTTTGTACCTAAAAAGCAGTCACAAACAGCTTTACTTAAAAAAGTGCTTCATATGTTTAAATATGTTTTTGAAATCTCCAGCTACAACAGTAACATATAGCTAGATACTGCTCCTTTGAATCTTAAAATAATTAAAAATTTTAATTTGACAAAAACTTCAAGTCAATTCAAACAGCAAAAATCAAAACAAAGTCACAGTGAAACCCAGATTGCAGCATTAGAAATGCACTTAGCATTTTCTCCAGCATTCCGCTTTTTTGGTATTGGAGGAACATGGAAGATAAAAACCTTACAGCAAGGCAAAACTCTTAAGGGACTTCTGCTAGAGTTACCATACATCCTGGTTTCCCCGGACCATGCCCTCTTTTTCAGGGAACTGTCGGATGTCCGGGCAATTTTTACCAGCCTGCCCTTTTGTTCAGGTTTCTGGGCAGGTGGGCAGGCCTCAGGGTGCCCTACCCTCAGGTACCTTGATGTGGCCTGGTGGTCTAGTGGCCACTTTGGGGCAGGAAAAAACCCCACTTCAAAATGGTTGCCGAGACTTCAAGCGGCAGCCTTGCGAGACTTCTGCTTTAAGTCTTGGCAGCCATTTTGAAGCAACACTGGCAGTGAGCAGGTCAGCAGCAGCACCGGGCAGGAAAGAGTGGGATCTTTTCTGCCCCAAATTGGCCACTAGACCACCAGGCTGTGATAAGTTACATGAGGGGAGGGAAATGGATTCATGAAGGTGGGTGTGTGGGTGAAGGGAAGGGAGGAGGGGCTGTAAAAAAAAAAAGTGGGTGAAGAGAGGATGGAAAAAAGACTGGGGATAGATGGGGATAGAGAGGAGAGGGGGATATAGTGCTCATGGATGGGAGGGAAAGGAAAGAGGGACATGCTTAACATAGAAACATGACAGCAGATAAAGGCCAAATGACCCATCCAGTCTGCCCATCCTCTGTAACCCCCAATTCTACCTGTTCCTAAGCGATCCCATATGCTTATCCCATGCCTTTTTAAATTCTGGAACTGTTCTCAACTCCACCACCTCCACCGGGAGGCCATTCCATGCCTCCACCACCCTTTCTGTAAAATAATACTTTCTTAGGTAACTCCTAAGCCTATTCCCCTTTAACTTTGTCATATGCCCCCTCATTGCAGAGCTCTCCTTCATTTGAAAAAGGCTCTCTTCCTGTACATAAATGCCCTTGAGATATTTAAACGTTTCTATCAAATCTCCTCTCTCCCTCCTCTCTTCTAGCGTATACATGTTGAGGTTCATAAGCCTGTCCCTATAATTTTTGCATTCAAGACCGTTTACTAATTTCATAGCCGCCCTCTGAACCAACTCCATCCTGTTTATATCTTTCCGTAGGTGCGGTCTCCAGAACTGCAAGCAGTACTCCAAATGGGGCCTCACCAGACTTATACAACGGCACTATCACCTCCTTTTTCCTGCTGGTCATGCTCCTCTTTATGCACCCAAGCATCCTTCTGGCTTTGGACGTCGCTTTTTCTACCTATATGAAAGCTTTAAGATCATCAGACACAATCACCCCCAAGTCCCGCTCTTCCTTCACACGCTGAAGCACTTCACCCCCTATATTGTACCGTTCCCTCGGATTTTTGCGACCCAAGTGCATGACCCTGCATTTTTTGGGATTAAACCTTTGTTGCCAAATATAGGTCCATTCCTCTAGCTTAACTAGGTCCTTCCTCATGTCATTCACACCCTCCAGGGTGTCCACCCTGTTGTAGAGTTTAGTATCATATGCAGAGAGACAAACCTTACCAGACAGCCTCTCTGCAATATCGCTCACAAAGACGTTAAAAAGAGCTGGCCCTAGGACCAATCCCTGCGGTACTCCACTGACGACATCCTTTTCTTCAGAGCAAACTCCATTTACCACTACCCTCTGTCTTCTACCAGTCAACCAATTTTTAACCCAATCTGTTACTCTAGGTCCCATACCGAGGGCACTAAATATATTTATCAGTCGCCTGTGCGGAACCGTGTCAAAGGCTTTGCTGAAAACCAAGTATACCACATCAAGCGCCCCTCCCACATCCAACTGTTCGGTCACCCAGTTGAAGATGATGTTCATAGATGTTTGCTTTTTTAGAAATGTACATATTTTCATTTTGTATTTAAAGTACCAAAGAAAATGCATTTCTGTTACTTTACCAGTATTTTCACTGCTTATAGCATCTGGCTTTCTTTGGGGTGGGGTGGGGTGACTGTGCAGCACAAGGGTGTGCCTACATTTTATTTTGTGTCTTCTTTTTTTATCGTGGCAAATATGGTAACCCTAATTTCTGCGGAACTGCAGAGTTTGTGTTTATTAAAATATTATAGCGCCATTCCACAAAATAAGAGCAGTGTGCAACAGCAACTTAGCCAGCAGGCAATTCGTCTCCAACACCTCACCCACCAAATGTAAACAACTACTATCTTGGCTGGGGGGGATCCCTAAACCTCACCAGCTGAAGACACTCTCCATGGAACCCCTGGGCCTTCTGAATATTGGAGGCTGTGCTTCCAGCCACCAATACTGGTGGATGCATATGCTCAGTTCTTGCGCAAATGGAAGTACTTGGAATAGAATCCCTGCCCTTCTTCCCCTGGTGGAAAAGGTTCGACCGCATGGGCCTTCAGAAGGACGGAGAGTTCCTCTGCAAGTATCTGCCTCTGCTGAGAGCTAAATGAATGAGCTCTCAGTGGGCAATTTGGACTGGTGGGCAACTAGTAAGAGGTTATGAGGCCACCTTTGGTGAAAAACTTTTAAACTCCCCCTGACTGGCAAGTCATCCGGAACGGAAACTTTTACTGGGCTCTGCTCTGCTGGAGCTAGTCAAAAATTTATCCCTTGCTTTGACTGGGAAGCAGCAGGGACCTTAGGCGCAAGCTGTTGATGAGAATGAGCATGCTGGGGATGAGCCTGAGCAGGCTGATGATCCAAAAGAGTACACCCATGTTCAGAGTAGTAGTAGGGGGCATGCCTTGACTTGCCAAAAAAACTTCCTAGATGAGGAGGTGGATGAAGAAGGCATCCAGCGGGAGAGAGAAGAGATGGGTATCAGTGTGTTTCTCGATCTGGTCAGCGACCTCCTCAACCATCTCTCCAAAAAGATTATCAACCCAGCAAGGGATATCCGCCAACATCTGCTGAACAGAATGTTCCAAGTCAGAAACACACAGCCATGAGTCTGTACATTGCTATACTTTGAGCAGAGATCCTGGATACATCAAAAGTGTACGTGCCCCTGGCCGAGAACTTTCGACATGCCCTCTGCTGCTTGACCAAGTGGCGAAAAGGCTTGGCCTGCTCCGGAGGGAACATATCAACCAAGTCAGAACAGCTGTCTCACTGAGTTCCGCAAATAAACACTCACCATGGATCTGGTACTGGGTGTCAAGCTTCTTGGGGACAACAGGGACCGACAGAGGGGATGCCCAGCTCCTAAAAAGGAGTGCCTTGTGTACCTCATGGAGAGGGGCCATCACAGCCTCCTTAGAAGGGGAGGTATAGTCCAGGACCTAGAGCATCTTGGCCCTGGGCTCATCCTCCACTTCCTACAGGGAATGAAATAGTATCAGCCATTTCCCTCACAAAAAATGGGACAGAGAGGCTCTCCAGTGGAGACGGTCTCCTCTCAGGTGGTGGAGAGGGCTCAGAAGGAATCACATAAGACTTATTGGAGGAAAAGTATCTGGGATCCTCCTTTGATTCCCATGAGCACTCCTCCTCAGTGTCAGATAAAATATCCCTATGAGATGACCGAGACTGGCCTGCCTCGATGCCAAGGAACCATGGCCTCTAGAGCAGTGTCAAAAGACCGGCTCCTGCCTCGACCCCAGCGAAGCTTCTTCCACCAATGTTTGGGGGGAGGGGGGGAGCCCCGCCTCGGCGCCAGTCGACACCAGGGCTGCAAGCAGTGCTGGCATCGCTGGCTGCACCGCAGGCCGAGGGCCAGGTGGGATCGCAATGGGAGGTATGGCAGGAGCAAGCACCCCTGATACTGTGGCACATTCCTCCAAGAGGCCATCCAGCAGCTCAGGAAACAAGGACTGGATGTGTAACTTGGTGTCAGAATTATTGAGCAGATTATGCTGAATCAGATATACCAATATAAAAATGCAGCTTTTAAAAGATGTATTGAAACTGCATTTCAATACCTTCTTTCCCCTTTTTCCTGGGACCCTCTGATAGCAGGGCCAGTTAATTACAAACACTTAACAGAGACAAAAGCTGGCTGGGAGGGTCACCAAGACATCTCTAGAGAACAAAAAACTGAAGCAGTCAGAGAGTCTGGGAAGGTATAACTCCAGCTATTGACTCAGAATGAAAGGATAAACAGGAAGTCATAAACCACTTGCCACAAAGGACTCAGTGCTCCCCCCCCCCTTCAGATAAGACTTCAGCACATGTAAAGACAAAGGGCTGATGGCATCTGACCCCCTACAAACTACAATACCCAAGATCCCCTGCAAACTACAACTCGGGGAACATTATAAAAAGCCTGAAAACAGCCCAGCTCTCTCTCTTGGGAAGCTCGCTTGGGACCTGCTGCTCTCTCTTGGAACCTGATGCTCACTCTTGGGACCTGCCTGCTATGAGGACCTCTTCTGCAAACGTGTGCTTACCTCATGCTGTTCATACTATGTAACAAGGACTTGTAAGTAACATAACTTTTGATCTAGACCTGCTACTTTACTTAAGCACAGACTATCTGTAAAGATCTGTAAGACCTACCTCTCGTTTGGTTTACATGATTTGTATATTGAAGCTAAAAATATAGTCTCTTTGTGTTCTGAGTATATGGTATCTGTTAAGGTTAATCTTGCAGTACAGAATACTGCATTTCAACAGAGATATTTAATTTATTGCAATTATCACCTTTGGTGATTAGTGGAGAAATTAATATCCTAAAACTTATAAATACAGCGCCTGCTCTTAAATTATAAATAGTAGCAAGTGCTCTAGAGCTCTTTCCCCCAAGTAAATCATTTCTTGTAACAGATGCACTCATCAAGGGTCAACATCAGGAAAAGCTGGGGTGTCGGCTGAGGCACAGGTTGCAGAACAGCTGGGGGCGATACGGCAGCGGGATCTTGGCTGCTTGGAGGCAATCATATCAGTACCTCTTGAATGGAGGGAAAGCCATCCTCCTGGAGCTGATGCTTCTCAGGTGTCGTGTCCCTCATTGCCCCTGAGCTCCCTGCACAGTGTATTTAGGGTGACTGGTGCTTTTTGGCCTTCGCCTGAAGCACATCACCCATGCTCCACAGTGCCGACAAGGACAACGTCAAATCCTCACGGTGCCTCAGGGTTGGGTCCAATGATGAACGGTCTCGGGGGGACCTGCATAGCAGGAGGCCTCGAGACAGGAGCAGACCCACTCGATACCTCACTGCTCCTAGTGTCTAGAGGTCTTGAAGTAGCCATGTTTACAGAAACTCCCAATGCCGGTGTGACACTCGACGCCAAGGAACTGGACCTGGCTCCAAAAATCTTTTCACGTGGAGCCTCTAGGGAAACCTGAAGATAGAGAACACTGTTAACAGGGCTATGTTGGGCCCAAGACACTGAAGACACCAAGAATGGGTGTCTTTCCTGAGATGGTCCAGTTGCACTGGGTACAACCGCTTGAAGCCACTGGGAGTCTTCACGGTCATGAATGGGAAGACCTTGCCAGGCAATCAAATGGCTCAATGGTGCCTGAAAAAAGGGGCAAAGGCATGAAAAAAAGGGAGCTCCCGACTGGAGTCAGGGCCTAAAAGATGCCCAAATCGAAAATAAATGGAAACTTAAACGCAGGCAAAAAAGACAAAGAAAATAAGTGTACTTTTTTTTTTTTTTTAAAGGAATAAATTGAAAGAAAAGAAGAAAAATAAAGGTCGAAAGCACTCCAAAAAAGCTCTAACCCAGAGTGAAGAGAGACCAAAAAAAACAAAACAGTTTCTCTTCACACAGAACAAAAGAAACAGAGGACCGTGTTCTCGCAGTGGGCGGGAAGGCACTCGCGCATGCACCGTGAAGCGCGGCTTCCATTTCACAAAGCTCTAGTTTTTTTTTTTGTTTTTTTTTTACTTGGGTTAGACTGGATGACACAGATTGACATCTGCCCACACATGAGAATTTGAGAGCCTGCTTGTCCTCGGAAAATCAAGTATTCCCAAAAATAAGGAACTGAAAACTGTGGAACATACTTTGGATCTCTACTACTTTTCTTACGGCACTGGCAGAGTTAGTGCATTACTTCAACTTTGATGGCAAGTTTTACTTCCAGTGTCAAGGAGTGGCCATAGAAAATGCAGCTGCCCTGAGTATAGCAAACTTGTATGTGTCTAATTTCAAACGAGTGTTGGGCTACCCAGTTTTCCCCTGTCAAATTCTGGGTCAAATTCATAGATTGGATTCTTCATCTGGTCTGCTACAGAAAGCGAATGATAAATACCTGTAGCAGGTGTTCTCCGAGGACAGCAGGCTGATTGTTCTCACGACTGGGTTGATGTCCACGGCAGCCCCCTCCAACTGGAACAAAAATCTCGCAGGAGGTCCCGCACGCAGGGCTCCCCCACCGCGCATGTGCGGCCGTCTTCCCGCCCGTGCGCGACCATTCCCGCTCAGTTGAATGACAAGCAAAATAATGAGGAAAACGAAACTCCAAAGGGGAGGAGGGAGGGTAGGTGAGAACAATCAGCCTGCTGTCCTCAGAGAACACCTGCTACAGGTATGTATCATTCGCTTTCTCCGAGAACAAGCAGGCTGCTTGTTCTCACGACTGGGGTATCCCTAGCGCTCAGCTCACTCAAAACAAGAACCCAGGTCAATTGAACCTCGCAACGGCGAGGGCATAACAGAAATTGACCTACGAAGAACAACTAACTGAGATTGCAGCCTGAACAGAATAAATCGGGTCCTGGAGGGTGGAGATGGATTCAAAGCCCAAACAGATTCTGCAGCACCGACTGCCCAAACAGACTGTCGCGTCGGGTATCCTGCTGGAGGCAGTAATGTAATGTGAACGTGTGGACAGATGACCACGTTGCAGCCTTGCAAATCTCTTCAATAGTGGCCCCAGACGGAATCGGAGATACTGTCTATGGGCTGGCAGTATCGGGATGTGAGTATAAGCATCCTTTAAATCCAGGGAACATAACCAATCGTCTTTCTGAATCATGGGTAGAAGGGTAACCAAGGAAAGCATCCTGAACTTTTCCCGCACCAGATACCTGTTCAGGCCTCTCAGGTCTAGGATGGGGCGCATCCCCCCTGTTTTCTTCTTCACAAGGAAGTACCTGGAATAGAATCCCTGCCCTTCCTGCCCAGGTGGCACGGGCTCGACCGCATTGGCGCTGAGAAGGGCGGAGAGTTCCTCTGCAAGTACCTGCTTGTGATGGGAGCTGAAGGATTGAGCTCCCGGTGGACAATTTGGTGGGGTGGAGACCAAATTCAGGGTGTATCTGCACCGCACTATTTGGAGAACCCACTGGTCGGAGGTTATGAGAGGCCACCTTTGGTGAAAAACTTTCAACCTCCCCCCGACCGGCAGGCCGTCCGGCACGGCTACTTTGATGGCTTTGTTCCCATGGATCCAGTCAAAAGCTCGTCCCCTGCTTTTGCTGTGGAGGCGCAGGAGGCTGCTTAGGCGCATGCTGTTGACGGGAACGAGCGCGCTGGGACTGTCCCTGAGCCTGAGGAGGCCTTCGGGCCGGCCGGATGTACCTACGCTTGTTGTAGGCGTAGGGTGCAGCCTGCCGGGCCCGGGAAAAACGTCCACCTGCAGAGGTGGATGCTGAAGGCGCCCGGTGGGAGAGCTTGTTGAGAGCGGTTTCCCACTGGTATAGTTGGTCCACCAGCTGCTCGACCTTCTCACCAAAAATGTTATCCCCCCGGCAAGGGACATCCGCCAGCCGCTGCTGGGTGTGGTTGTCCAGGTCAGAGGCACGCAGCCAGGAGAGTCTGCGCATCACTATACCTTGGGCCGCAGCTCGGGATGCCACATCATAGGTGTCATAGATACCCCTGGACAGGAATTTTCTGCACGCCTTCAGCTGCCTGACCGCCACCTGAAATGACCTGGACTGCTCCGGGGGGAGCTTGTCAACAAGATCCGCCAGTTGCCGCACATTGTTCCGCATGTGGATGCTCATGTAGAGCTGGTATGATTGGATTCTGGTAACAAGCATGGAAGATTGGTAGGCCTTCCTCCCAAACGAGTCCAGAGTGCGAGACTCCCGCCCATGGGGCGCCGAGGCGGTATCCCTCGAACTCTGTGCTCTCTTGAGAGCAGAGACCACGACCGCCGAGTCTTGAGGCAATTGAGACCGCATCAACTCCGGGTCTGAGTGGATTCTGTATTGGGACTCCGCTTTCTTGGGAATGGTGGGATTAGATAATGACTTCAACCAGTTACGAAGCAGTGTCTCTTTAAGGACATTGTGCAACGGTACCGTGGAAGACTCTCTAGGTGGTGATGGATAGTCGAGGACTTCGAGCATCTCCACCCTCGGCTCATCCACAGTAACCACTGGGAAGGGAATGCTGATAGACGTATCCCGGACATAAGAGGCAAAGGAGAGGCTCTCAGGAGGCGAGAGCTTCCTCTCCGGTGAAGGAGTGGGGTCGGAGGGAAGGCCCACAGACTCCTCTGAGGAGAAATATCTGGGGTCCTCCTCTTCCCCCCCCCCCCCACGAGGCCTCCTCCTCGGTGTCGGACATGAGCTCTCTCAGCTCAGATCGCAACCGGGCCCATCTCGACTGCAAGGAACCACGTCCTCGATGATGGCGTCGAGAGGTGGACTCCCACGCCGGCGAGGACGAAGCTCCCTCCATCGACGTTGACGGGGATTCCACCTGAGTGGCAGTCGACACCGGTGCCGCAAGCAGTGTCGGCGTCGGAGGCCTCATCACCGGACCAGACCCCACGGGCGCCTCCATCAACGGCACTGAGGGCGCAAGCACCCCCGGTGCCGGCAGGGCCTGGCGCATCAGCCCTTCCAGGATTCCCGGAAGGATGGCTCGGAGGCACTGGTCTAGGGGGGCAGGGGGCCGGTGTGGGCGTCGGTGCTGGAAGCTGTCCGGGTCCAGGAGACGGTACCGAGGTACCCGACGACCTGCGCATCGACACCTCTTCGACCGAGGGGGAGCGCTCCTCCTGGCACTGCCGCTTCCTGGGAGGTCGAGTCCTCTCTCGATGTCCCGGAGCTGCCAGTCCCGTGCGCTGTGGGCGACTGATGACGGTGCTTTTTGGCAGCTTTCTTCCGATGTCCGTCATCGGCGCTCCGCGGAAGAGACGAGGAGGAGGTGGAGTCCCCACGGCCTCGAGGTATCGGATCCGACAGGGTTCGGTCCCGATGGCCCTGAGCAGCGGAGTGGCCTGGGCAGACTGCCCACGCGGCCGCTCATCACCACCGTCACTGGCAGGTCGTCGGGCCAAGGGAACCTGTGCTCCTGGGGTCGATGCCATAGTCGGCGCCGACGCAGTCGACGTCGGTACCGGTACCAAAGACCCAGCCGTCGACGTCAAAGGGCCGGCGCAAGTTCCAAAAAGACGGTCCCAAAGAACTTGCCTCGCCACCTGCGTCCGCTTCCGTAAGCCGAGACACAAGGTGCACGTCTTGGAATTATGCTCCGGGCCGAGGCACTGGAGGCACCAAGCGTGAGTATCAGTCTGCGAGATCTGCCGGCCGCACCGACCACACTTCTTGAATCCGCTCGGGAACTTTGAGGACATCGACGGAAAAATCGTGTCGGCGAAGTCAAAATCGTCAATGGTGGTGGTGAAAAGCACACCAGAAGAAAGAAAAAGAAATGACTGCGCGACCACAAGGCTGCAACGACACGACCTCGCGACTAAAGACCGATGAGGGAAAACTTCTTTTTCTTACTATTTTTTAACGAAAAAAGCGCGAACGCGCAACAAAATAAAGCGCGGACTAGGCCGCAATCTGGTTTCCGGGGCTGACTAGGAGAGGAACGAAGACGCGTCTCTCTCCAGCGCGGAAAGGAAAAAACTGAGCGGGAACGGTCGCGCACGGGCGGGAAGACGGCCGCGCATGCGCGGTGGGCGTGCCCTGCGTGCGGGACCTCCCGCAACATTTTTGTTGCGGTTGGAGGGGGCTGCCTTGGACGTCAAACCCCGTCGTGAGAACAAGCAGCCTGCTTGTCCTTGGAGAATAGCAGCTTTGTGACATTTTTTTGGAATGGCTAAGTAAACTGGTTGTTATGTCCTATAGTCATACGAAAGTCTCCCTTTTGGATACGTTAGTTGAAAAAGTTGGGACTGAGTTACAACTGTGTGCTGCAATGATACAGAGAACAACAACGAGTTATAACACCTGTCATTCCAAACAATTGAGGAAAGCTATATCTATTGATCAGGTCCTACGAATTTGCAGGATTTGTACCACTGTTTCTGAATTTAAAAAGCAAGCTGACATTTTGAGTCAATGTTTTTTTGGCAAGGGGTTAATCCATGTCAAATACTGCATAAAATATACTTAAGAGTTTAATATGCAAATCCAGACTTGCTCCTACATAATAAATCAAAGGAACCATTAGACAAATATGTGTTTTATAGTATTCCTGCATGGCTCCTCTATAGCTTGAATTATTCATCAACAATGGCATATTTTACAATTACATTATATTTTTCAGGAGGGCTCGTGTATTGCTTTTTCAAGGGGGGGAAAATTTAACTAATAATTTAGGTATCCTCAAGATTTTATCTTAGCCATCTGAACTTATGATAGCTAAAGGACACAATTCATGTGGACAATGCTGTGCTTGTGCTACTTCTTTAACATGTACCCAATGGCAACATCCTAAGACATGCAAAATTTACAAATTACTTTTTTGCCACCACTTGTGCTTCAGCTTCTACATTTGAAATGCATGTGTCCTTGTAGAAAGCTTTATGTGTGACTCACTAACAGATCTGAATGACTTAATGAACACTGTAATCGTTTGAACACATGATCTTTCACAGCATCTATGGTTGCCCATTGTCTTAAATATAATCATCAGTTTACTCAAACGCTTTGGTTTATTATAGAACATATATCAGTTACCTGTCAAGGTAACAGGGTTGCTTGCTTGACACTAAGGGAACAATTTTGGCTATATTAACTTCAAATTGTCATTCCTCAGGGATTTAATTATTTTACTGAATGGTCAGCTACTGTTTGAAAGACCTTGTTCATAAAGCTTATTTTACTGGTGACGTCATTACGCTGATGTATTCTATTCCTTTTCTGCAGAGACGAGGTGTGTGCCAAATACCAAGCCATATGCCAGGATAAGGGAGCAGACATTGCTTGTATATGATCAAAACAGATTTGGAAGAAGGATGTTTTTTTTTTTTTACATTTGTACCCCGCGCTTTCCCACTCATGGCAGGCTCAATGCGGCTTACATATTATATACAGGTACTTATTTGTACCTGGGGCAATGGAGGGTTAAGTGACTTGCCCAGAGTCACAAGGAGCTGCCTGTGCCTGAAGTGGGAATTGAACTCAGTTCCTCAGTTCCCCAGGACCAAAGTCCACCACCCTAACCACTAGGCCACTCCTTCCCGAGGAAGGAATCACTGAAAGAGGGTACTCTGTTGGACAATTCCAACATCTGCAAGCAAAATATACATTTTTGTAAATTTGGACAAACTTTTAATATGAACTATGTTGAAGTCAGTGGTTGACTTATCTCCAGGTATGTTATCTCCTGTGGTTATTTGCACATAGCACTCGTTCACACAAGAGTCACATGATGTTTAAAAGCTGTAATGAGGTGCCATAATCAATGGTTGTTTCATAAATTAAGCACTCAAATCTTTGGGGAAAGACTAACTGAATTCCCTCCTTATTTGCTAATTCAGTCTCCTTTTTCTCCAATTTAGATATTGAGCAGATAAAGAACAACACGGCCTATCTAGTCTGCCCAAAAAGATGGTTAGGTTTTAACTGCCACTCCGTACAGTTTACCTTTCTCTATATATTTTGAAAATGTGAAAGTTATGTAGGTTTTGCTTTGAGCAGAAATGCTTTACACTTTGGTTCCATCCAGTGGCGTAGGTATGTAGGGCCAGGGGGGCCTGGGCCCCCGTAGATTTCGCCCTGGACCCCCCTGCCGACAACCTGCCCGACCCCCCCTCACGTTGCCAACCAGCCGTTGCCTGCTTCTTCTCGCAAAAGGCTTCCTTCTATTTCTGACGTCCACGTCAGTCTTACAGAACGAAGCCTTGCAGATCAGCTGATCTGCAAGGCTTCGTTCTGACTCTGATGCCCTGCACGTACAACGTGCAGCACACTGTGCAGCACACTGCACAGCACACTGCACTGACCATTAGGCTACTCCTTCACTCCGGTTCTTCAAAAGTGTATGTTTCTACTGCAGGTATGTTACTAAAAATGAGAAGCATGGTCTAGCTCTATGAGCATGCCATTTTAGAGAGTTTAGTCCAAGTCAATTCTGTTTGCCTTATCTAATACTCCTCTGAACCATTCTCAAATGACCAGTAACACTTACACTTTTGTTTCGAGGTTTAGAGCAAAGAACACCAGTGTCAACACAATAAAGAAAAATATTCTGTGTGTTCTTTAACACAGCAATCACATCATACAGTCTCAGAATTCTCAAGCACCTTTCGATTGCAATCATTTACAATCTCAAAAGATATTCTACTTTGCTAACACTTACCAGGTTTCATTGAGTTTGGCGCATTAGAGGGTACATTCCCCCATCCTGCAGTTGAAGCTCCTGGATTATCTAACTCACCCCATCCTGATGGGGTTTCACTTGGCTCACCCCAGGCAGATGTCCCATTATCTGGTGATGGTTTGCTTTTGTTCCAGACTGTTAAAAAAAAGATTAGTTCAACAATTAATACGCACACAGATTTGTGTACACATACATGTATAAACATAGAGAGGCCCACTTTTAAAGACTAATAGAAGAAGTCTTCTTTGAAAACAACTGCTCATAAGTTACAGGCCATGTAACCATGCCCAAGCATGACAAAATCTTACAAACCTTTCAGGGAAATTAAGTATTTCACTGAAAATAGGCAGTGCCTCTTGCACTGTTACTGCTTTACAGATCTCCCCTTCCCTTTATTTGGCTTGGACTCGGGGGAAGAATAACTCTGGGGGATAGGTAAGCTTGTGTAACTGATAAACTGCTGTTTTTAAAGAACATCTTTTTAAAAGTAAAAAATTTAAGTACATAAGTACTTATAAAAAAGTTTGCAAAAATTGACTAATAGTGCAAGGATCACTACAATTTAAATTGTAAAAAAAAAAAAAAAAAAAAAAGAAACCACAAAGTTCCCAGAGGTATTTTCGCCTTATCAGTATTAACATGTTTACGTAGCCACCAGTATTAGCATAGATTTCAGCTAAACTATAGCCAGATGATCAAAAGACCTGCATTGTTCAAAATGGTGCTCTAAAATTAGCCCTCTCTTCTGTTGGAGCAGGCATTAAGAGGACTGGAGGTCCACTTGACCTCAAAGCACTCTGTGTTGGTGTCCGGGGGGAGGGTGTGTGTGGAGGGGGGTCATGCTCACTGGGTGTGGAGGGTCCACTGGACCCCTAACTGAAGGGCCGCCGAGAGGGGGGGCAAGGGGGACAAAATTCCCCGGGCCTCCAAGGGGGGCCCGGCGCCGCAGTTCCACCCGCCCAACATTGGCTCCGTCGACCGTCTGCCACCGGGCCGGGCCCCCTCCATTCAAATCACAGCGCCTCACCACCTTGCTCCGTGTGAAAGCGCAGCAGCGGCAGTCTGCAGATTGCCTCCCTTCGGGCCTTCCCTCCGTATCGTGTCCCGCCTTCGTCTGATGTAACTTGCGCGAGGGCGAGACACAGGGAGGGAAGGCCCGAAGGGAGGCGATCTGCAGACTGCCACACTTCTTTCACACGGAGTGAGGTCGAGGTGAGACGCTATGATTTGAATTCAGGAGGCCCAGCCTGGTGGTGGACAGGGGGGGGGGCCTGACCAAGTCTCGTGGCGGCCCTGGGGCGGGCCCTGCCCAGTCTCTTGGCGGCCCTGCCTGACTGACACAGCCCAGGTGGAGAGCTGCATCTGCCACATTGGCTGCTGTCCTGCTTCCCCTCCTGCCCTAACGTCAACTCCAAACTGGCATAAGGTTTTGCGCGGTACAGCACCGTTGGTTCAGCACATTCTATATTTAACCATGGGGGAGGTGACGGAATGAAACAATGCACCAGAATTCATTAGCATGGATTAGTGTGCTGTGCGCTCTTTCGTTCCAGAGCTCTGGGCGGCTGATCATAAAACGCAGGTAAACACGGGTGCAAGTCTGGCGCTAATGGCCTCTAGCACCTGCATTTACCTCTGATCATCTGCCCCCAAAAGAGAAAAAAAAAAAACCTCCCAGTATCTCATCCACCTGGAGAAAAAACGACTGAACTTAAAACAAAACAAAAAACCCACATACAATAAAGTAGTTAATATCACTTGATATTTTCTCAATATCAAAAAGGGCTACAGGCAGATTCATAAAAGTAGAAGGAAAGAAGCAGAAAAGAATCTGACGACGTCTCTGACACATCAAGCCCTTTATACACAACCCCTACAAACAGAATATTTAACAGGTTTTTCGATTAGGGAAAGTTTAGAAAGGGGAAGGAGAAAAGGCAGAGGGAGAACTACCAATTTTCAAAACAGAATCGGTTTCAACAATCAGTTCCAACCATTAGCACAAGAACAGTAAATAAAATATATAATCTCCCTAAAAGGGAGTTCAATATGAATAAAATTGTGGTTATCAATAAGGGTCTTTTATTTCTTCCTACTCCCTTTTACAATGCATTCAATACCAAAGTAGAACTATTTCATTTTAAAAGAAAGTTAAAGATCGCTGATTATTTTGCGAAACAAACTTCCAATGCCACAGATATGTCTATTGTAAGGTGGATGCCACCTTGATCAATGCTTCTGAGAATGTGATGAAGGAGGTTGCCTCTCTCAAAAGCAAAGAAAAAAGAATGTATTTCAATTTGACTATCAAGAACAGTTGCGATTGAAGCTCTAAAAAGTGATCCAGTCAGTCATAAAAACCTACGGATAAAAATGTTGTTGTTCTGAATAAATTAAGAAATATCAAGCAGTTACCACCGGGTACCCTTCTGGTCACAATGGATGTAGTGAGCCTGGGGGCTAGGGATACCCCATCAGTGAGAACAAGCAGCCTGCTTGTCCTCGGAGAAAGCGAATGCTACATACCTGTAGAAGGTATTCTCCGAGGACAGCAGGCTGATTGTTCTCACAAACCCGCCCGCCTCCCCTTTGGAGTTGTGTCTTCCCTTGTATTGTCTTGCTACATACTGGACTGGCCGGCTCGAGCCGGTTTCGGGCGGGAAGACGGCCGCGCATGCCGTCCACGGCAGCCCCTCCAATCGGAATCTTCACTAGCAAAGTCCTTTGCTAGTCCTAGCGCGCACCGCGCATGCGCGGCCGTCTTCCCGCCCGAAACCGGCTCGAGCCGGCCAGTCCAGTATGTAGCAAGACAATACAAGGGAAGACACAACTCCAAAGGGGAGGCGGGCGGGTTTGTGAGAACAATCAGCCTGCTGTCCTCGGAGAATACCTTCTACAGGTATGTAGCATTCGCTTTCTCCGAGGACAAGCAGGCTGCTTGTTCTCACTGATGAGGTATCCCTAGCCCCCAGGCTCACTCAAAACAACAACCATGGTCAATTGGGCCTCGCAACGGCGAGGACATAACTGAGATTGACCTAAAAGATTTACCAACTAACTGAGTGCAGCCTGGAACAGAACAAACAGGGCCCTCAGGGGGTGGAGTTGGATCCTAAAGCCCAAACAGGTTCTGAAGAACTGACTGCCCGAACAGACTGTCGCGTCGGGTATCCTGCTGCAGGCAGTAATGAGATGTGAATGTGTGGACAGATGACCACGTCGCAGCTTTGCAAATTTCTTCAATAGAGGCTGACTTCAAGTGGGCTACCGACGCAGCCATGGCTCTAACATTATGAGCCGTGACATGACCCTCAAGAGCCAGCCCCGCCTGGGCGTAAGTGAAGGAAATGCAATCTGCTAGCCAATTGGATATGGTGCGTTTCCCCACAGCCACTCCCCTCCTATTGGGATCAAAAGAAACAAACAATTGGGCGGACTGTCTGTTGGGCTGTGTCCGCTCCAAATAGAAGGCCAATGCTCTCTTGCAGTCCAATGTGTGCAGCTGACGTTCAGCAGGACTTTGCTAGTGAAGATTCCGATTGGAGGGGCTGCCGTGGACGTCACCCATCAGTGAGAACAAGCAGCCTGCTTGTCCTCGGAGAATAAATTTTACAGAAGTTCCCAAAAGACCCCACGATGATTATTAACAGTAAAATTGACTCTTACAGATTGGACTGCAAGGAAACTATATTACAAAGAAGGAATATGATTATCTTAAAACAGATTCACCACGTATCCCTGTTCTGTATTATTACCTAAAATATACAAGTCTTTGGAAAATTCACCCGGATGTGCTATAGTATCCGGGATTGGGTCAATATTTGAACCTATTTCTATTTTTGTTCATGAATTTCTGCGCCAACTTTATACCAAAGATTCCTTTGTATGTAAGAGATTCAAAGGATATAATTAACTTAGCAAGATTAATTGCAATAGTAATAATTTTTTTGTGACCATGGATGTTGAGTCATTGTACATAAATAATCTACAGGATAAAGACCTTAATGTGATTCAGGAAGCTTTAATAAATAGTGATCATTGGAGGAAGATTCCGGTTGAATTTTTGGTGTTCTTGACTGGCATTGCTCTAAAACAGAATTATTTCTTTTTATAAGGTTTTCTATCAACAAGTAAGGGCACTGCTATGGGTTGAACAATGACACCTTCCACAGCAAATCTGTATATGGCAAATTTTGAGAACACACTTTTGGCTTCCCATAGGTTTATTGATCAACTTGTAACCCGGAAACGATACATTGATGACATTTTTATAGTCTGGAATGGTACAGAACAAAATTGATGACATTTTATGAGCGGGTAAATAATTTATATGAAAATTTAAAATTCCAATTAACTATATCAAAGAACATTGTATTCCTTAATATTTTGATGTATTAATAAGGAGGGAAAGTTGACTACATCTGTATATAGGTAATCAATAGAAATAAAATAAAACATAGAAAAGAAAATAAGATGATACCTTTTTTTATTGGACAATACATTTTTTGATTAGCTTTTGAAGATAGCCCTTCTTTGTCAGATCAGAAATCAGCAAATGTTGGTAAGTAATAGCATATATAAGTGAAACATCAAAGCATTCCAGTGTCAGTCTCACAGGATGAGGGTAGGGTGGATTAGGTGAGAAACAAGGAGATATGCATAGTGATAACAGGGCGACAAAGCACTAGAATTCTATGGTTTATAATGGGCTAGAAAATCCAGATCTTTCTTAAGTCCTGTCTGGTGGGTGTCAAAATACTTAATCATTCTGACTTCAAAGGTTTTGCGTTCCTGTATTGTCTTAAAGTTACCTTTTAGTATTCTCACCATAAAATCACTGATACAGTGTTCTTTGTGAATGACTGTGGGATCCGGCAAGGATATGCGCCACTCTCTTCTTTATCAGTCTCTATTTGGAGTTTGCTTCTCACTAGCTTGTGTTTTAAGTTGGGTGGATGCTGGAAGGCCAGCACTGGTGGGGATGGGAATAACTTTCAGTAATTCATCCTCATAGAGTAGTGGCTGCACATCTCTTATGATTTTTCTAAATTTTTCTAGCTCTGTGTTGTATGTCACTACAAGGAGGATTCTGTCTGTAGCTTTCTTTACCTTGTACTGTAGCAGATTTTCCCTGGGTGTTTTGAGGGCGGAGGCAATATTCTTGGAGATCATTTTGGGGTTGTAGCCTTTTTGTTTGAAGGATTAAGTCAGGATTTTGAGGTGTCTATCTCAGTCCTCTAGGTCAGAGCAGATACGGTGGTATCTTGTGGCTTGGCTGTGAATAATGGATTTTTTTTTGTATGTGAAGGGTGGAAGCTGGAGTTGTGGAGGTAGCTGCATTTGTCTGTGGGTTTCCTGTATATATCCACTGCTAATTAAAACTGTGGTGTCCAAAAAATTGACTTTTTCTGGGGAGTAGTCAATTTTGAATCTGATTGTAGGATGGTATGTATTGAAAGAACTGTAAAATGGTTTAGAGTTTCTTCCCCCTCAGTACAAATCATAAAAATGTCATTGATATACAGATAGTATTTTAGGGGTGTGGTCTGATATGTATTCAAAAATGCCTCTTCCAGTTCAGCCATAAAGAGGTTAGCATACTAGAGTGCCATCCTGGTGCCCTTCGCAGTGCCCATGATTTGAAGATAGATATCACTGTTAAAGTGGAAATAGTTTTGAGTTAGAATAAATTTGATTAATTTTGTAATAGTTTCCAGTGAGTATTGATGGTCCAGGGTGGGTGTTTTTAGGAGTTTCTTACATGCAGCTATGCCATCTGCATGGGGAATGTTGCTAAATAGTGATTCTACATCCATTGTGACCAGAAGGGTACCCGGTGGTAACTGCTTGATATTTCTTAATTTATTCAGAAAGTCTGTGGTGTCTTGTATGAAGCTGTTTGTCTTGTGCACGAAAGGTTTCAGAATTCCCTCTATCAGATATTTCCTCCGTGAGTGTGCCAATACCAGATATGATTGGTCTGCCAAAGTGTCCAGGGTTTGTGGATTTTGGGTAGCATGTAAGGTTATCAACAGAAATCAAACAAAATAAAACATGGAAAAGAAAATAAGATGATACCTTTTTATTGGACATAACTTAATACATTTCTTGATTAGCTTTCGAAGGTTGCTCTTCTTACTCAGATCGGAAATAAGCAAATGTGGTAGCAGATAGTATATATGAGAGAAACATCAAAGCATTACTTTGACAGTCTGACAGTGTGGGAGGGTGGGGGTATGCATGGGGACGTCAAAGCATTTCATTGATATTCTAACAGAATGGGTGTTGGTAGGTGAGAGGAGGGTAATAAACAGAGAAATAGAGAAATACAACTTTATGTTTTATAATGAGTTAGAAAACCCAGATCCTTCTTAAGTCCTGTTTGTTGGGTGTCAAAATATTCAATCATTCTTATTTCAACGCAACTCTGGAATACACTGCCACGCAACCTGAAAACGATCTACGAACTAACCGACTTCCGCAAACTATTGAAGACTCATCTCTTTGAGAAAACTTACTGCAAGGATCAAAAAACATGAAATCCACACACACTAAGAGAAATGTATCAGTACACTCTCTTCTGAATTCTCTTCCCCCGTATTCTCACCACACCTAAATCTCTACCCTCTTGTTATTGTTTTATCGCCCTATCAATTCCCCATTGTTACATTACATTGTTCTACTCCCCATACTACATTTCGACATTGACTTTGTCTTCCCATAACTCTTCACTATGTAACCTATAATCGTAATGCAACAAATTGTACTTCCACCATTCACAATATATTGTAAGCCACACTGAGCCCGCAAACAGGTGGGAAAATGTGGGATACAAATGCAATAAATAAATAAATTCAAAGGTCTTACGTTCCTGTATTGTTTTAAAATAACCTTTCAGTATTCTTACTGTGAAATCACTGGTGCCATGTTCTGGTCTTGTGAAGTGTTGGCGCACAGGGGTGGGGGCCTGACTGGCACCAGCTATTTTCATGTGATGTCTGTGCAGATTGAATCTTGTCTTAAGCATCTGGCCTGTTTCTCCAATATAGCATCCTTCGTTACATTTTTTACACTGAATGATATATACCACATTGGAAGATGAGCATGTAAAATAGTCCTTTATGTTGAATATTTTTCCTTTGTGAATGACTGTGGGATCTTGTGAAATGTTTTGGCATAGTTTGCAGCTGGCTGTGTTACACGGAAACGTGCCCTTTTTTTTTCCGTCTGTGTTATGTATTAAGTTATGCCCAATAAAAAAGGTATCATCTTATTTTCTTTTCCATGTTTTATTTTGTTTGATTTCTGTTGATAACCTTTAAGAGTGGACTAGCACGGCTACCACACCTCTATACTTAAGAGGGTAGCATGTAGAATGTGCCCACAGGAGGATGGTTTGGCATGAGTTTCTTCAGATCTGGCTGTACTTGTATCACAAGTGTTTTGATAAAGGTCTTTCAGCTGTTTTGTATAATCCTGCGTGGGATCCTCAGTTAGTTTCTTGTAGTATGTGTTGTCTGAGAGCTGTCTGTACTCTTCTTCAATGTATTTTTCTGTGTCCATAATCACCCACTGATATGAATAAACTTCTGCATTTTTATAACTGTCACAGTAGAGCTTTGAAGAGCAGCCGGCCCTACAGCCAGAGTTTAAGGATAAAATGACTCTGTACTGATAATCTACAATAATAAAAAGCACCTCCAACGTTCTGAAGCTGACTCCGTGGCTTCAGTGAAGGGTTCGTTAGCCTCATAACGGTGTCACAACTCTCTCTGCCCCGCTCTCACGTCAAAACGTAATGACGTCGAGGGCGGGCCCAGCCCTCGCATCAAAACGTGATGATGTCAAGGGCGAGTAATCAGAAGGCAGGACTAAGGGAACAAACTCACCTCCAACGTTCTGAAGCTGACTCCGTGGACGGCCAGGGCTTTCAATAACGCCGCCGCTTCAAAGGAGCTAATCTGGGGACACAATACAATCGCTGGGTGGCTGGAGAGGGGGGGGGGCAGGGGACAGAGGAGAATCGCAGGGTGGCTGGATGGGGGGCAGGGCACACAGGACAATCAATGGGTGGCTGGAGGGGGACAGGGGAGAGAGCAGAATTGCTGCATGGCTCGAGGGGTGCAGTGGATACAGGAGAATCGCTGGGTGGCTGGAAGGGGGGAAGAGAAGACAGGAGAATAGCTGGGTGGCTGGAGAGGGGGCAGGGGAGACGAGAATCAGTGGGTGGCTGGAGGGGGGGCCAGGGGAGAGAGGAGAATCGCTGGGTGGCTGGAGGGGGGCAGGAGAGAGAGGGCAATCACACACACTCTCTCTCACACACTCGCACCCAGTCTCACTCTCTCTGTGTCACACACACACACTCGCACGGTGCTGCCAACCACGCAGAGGGGGAGAGAGGCAGGGGTTCCTGAGACAACAGGGGAGGGGAACGCAGAGGGGGAAGGGGGTCCTCAGACATGAGAGGGGGGGGAGGGGGTCCTGAGACCACAGAGGGAGGGGGGACCTATCTCTGTCACACACACACTCTCTCTCTTACAGTCAGTGTCTTCCTCTCTCTCACTCTCATACAGTCTCTTCACACTAGGTCTCACACAGTATCACATTCACTCTCTATGTGTCACACAGTCACTCTCACACACTCTTGGTCTCATACACTCTCTCGGACTCACAGAGTCTGTGTATCGCACACACTGTCTCACACTCTGTCTCACAGTAACTGTGACTCACATACGCACTTGCACACACTCTCATTCAAACACACACACTCTCATTCTCTCACACACACACTCTCACACCCAGACTCACTCTCTCTGTCACAGACAGACACTCGCACATTCATTCACTCTCTCTCTCTCTCTCACGCAGTCACTCTCACACACACTCTCTCAAACATACACACTCTGAGGAAAACCTAGCTAGCGCCCGTTTCATGTGTGTCAGAAATGGGCCTTATTTACTAGTGTAATGTATAATACACGAGCAATGGATCTGAAGGTTAGGTTCCTAGAAAAAGGATACCCTGCACAGGTTATAAGTAATTGATTTGTAAGAACACGAGCAAAGAGGAGGGAGAATATACTGGTTAAAACTGTAGAAGAAGATATCAATAAGATAGTTTGTGGCCTTGAGTTTAACCACATTTCAAATGATATAATTAGGATCTTTAAAAACTGACAGTGACATCTGTAGGTATGCTCAGAAAAACACTTCCTTATAGCATATATGCGAAGTAAAATGTAAAAGATCTTTTGGTTTCATCTACCTTTACTAAAACAAACCCAACCAATGAGACAACTCTGTCAGGGCTATCGCCCATGTGGCTGCTGCTCAGTTTGCAGAGTCAATGCTTGTATTGAATACACTGACCACCCAACAAGAGAGAGAAAAGTTATTCTTGAAACAAGCTGCAAATTGTAAGACAGAAAAAGTTGTCCATGCTGGGTATTGTCCATGTAAAACAATGTACATAGGTAAAACTAAGAAAGCACTGAATAAACGGATGAATGAACACTGCAAAGCAATTAATAGAGTATCTAAGAAACCCTTGATTGAACATTTGATAAAAATGAATCACAAATAGCGAATGCTACATACCTGTAGAAGGTATTCTCCGAGGACAGCAGGCTGATTGTTCTCACTGATGGGTGACGTCCACGGCACCCCCTCCAATCGGAATCTTCACTAGCAAAGACGTTTGCTAGCCCTCGCGCGCCCATGCGCACCGCGCATGCGCGACCGTCTTCCCGCCCGAACCGGCTCGTGTGCGTCAGTCCCGTATGTAGCAAGACAAAGACAAGGGAAGACACAACTCCAAAGGGGAGGCAGGCGGGTTTGTGAGAACAATCAGCCTGCTGTCCTCGGAGAATACCTTCTACAGGTATGTAGCATTCGCTTTCTCCGAGGACAAGCAAGCTGCTTGTTCTCACTGATGGGGTATCCCTAGCCCCCAGGCTCACTCAAAACAACAAACATGGTCAATTGGGCCTTGCAACGGCGAGGACATAACTGAGATTGACCTAACATCTTATCCAACTAACTGAGAGTGTAGCCTGGAACAGAATAAAAAATGGGCCTAGGGGGGTGGAGTTGGATTCTAAACCCCAAACAGATTCTGAAGCACCGACTGCCCGAACCGACTGTCGCGTCGGGTATCCTGCTGCAGGCAGTAATGAGATGCGAATGTGTGGACAGATGACCACGTCGCAGCCTTGCAGATCTCTTCAATAGTGGCTGTCTTCAAGTGGGCCACTGACGCTGCCATGGCTCTAACATTGTGAGCCGTGACATGACCCTCAAGAGCCAGCCCAGCCTGGGTGTAAGTGAAGGAAATGCAGTCTGCTAGCCAATTTGATAAGGTGCGTTTTCCCACAGCCACTCCCCTCCTGTTGGGATCAAAAGAAACAAACATTTGGGCGGACTGTCTGTTGGGCTGCGTCCGCTCCAGATAGAAGGCCAATGCTCTTTTGCAGTCCAATGTGTGCAACTGACGTTCAGCAGGGCAGGAATGCGGACGGGGAAAGAATGTTGGCAAGACAATTGACTGGTTCAGATGGAACTCCGACACCACCTTCGGCAAGAACTTAGGGTGAGTGCGGAGGACTACTCTATTATGATGAAATTTGGTGTAAGGAGCATGGGCTACCAGGCCTGAAGCTCACTGACTCTAAGAGCTGAAGTTACTGCCACCAAGAAAATGACCTTCCAGGTCAAGTACTTCAGATGGCATGAATTCAGTGGCTCAAAAGGTTTCATCAGCTGGGTGAAAACGACTGAGATCCCATGACACTGTAGGAGGTTTGATGGGGGGCTTTGACAAAAGCAAACCTCTCAAAGCGAACAACTAAAGGCTGTCCCGAGATCGGCTTACCTTCCACACGGTAATGGTATGCACTGATTGCGCTAAGGTGAACCCTTACAGAGTTGGTTTTGAGACCAGACTCAGACAAGTACAGAAGGTAGTCAAGCAGGGTCTGTGTAGGACAAGAGCGAGGATCTAAGGCCTTGCTGTCACACCAGACGGCAAACCTCCTCCATAAAAAGAAGTAACTCCTCTTAGTGGAATCTTTCCTGGAAGCAAGCAAGACACGGGAGACACCCTCCGACAGACCCAAAGAGGCAAAGTCTACGCTCTCAACATCCAGGCCGTGAGAGCCAGACACTGGAGGTTGGGATGCTGAAGCGCCCCTTCGTTCTGGGTGATGACGGTTGGAAAACACTCCAATCTCCACGGTTCTTCGGAGGACAACTCCAGAAGAAGAGGGAACCAGATCCGACGCGGCCAAAAAGGAGCAATCAGAATCATGGTGCCTCGGTCCTGCTTGAGTTTCAGCAAAGTCTTCCCCACCAGAGGTATGGGAGAATAAGCATACAGCAGGCCTTCCCCCCAATCCAGGAGGAAGGCATCCGATGCCAGTCGGCCATGGGCCTGAAGTCTGGAACAGAACTGAGGGACCTTGTGGTTGGCTTGAGATGCGAAGAGATCTACCAAGGGGGTGTCCCACACTTGGAAGATCCGGCGCACTACTCTGGAGTTGAGCGACCACTCGTGAGGTTGCATAATCCTGCTCAACCTGTCGGCCAGACTGTTGTTTACGCCTGCCAGATATGTGGCTTGGAGAAACATGCCGTGACGGCGAGCCCACAGCCACATGCTGACGGCTTCCTGACACAGGGGACGAGATCCGGTGCCCCCCTGCTTGTTGATGTAATACATGGCAACCTGGTTGTCTGTCTGAATTTGGATAATTTGGTGGGACAGCCGAACTCTGAAAGCCTTCAGAGCGTTTCAGACCGCTCGTAACTCCAGGAGATTGATCTGTAGACCTTGTTCCTGGAGGGACCAGCTTCCCTGGGTGTGAAGCCCATCGACTTGAGCGCCCCACCCCAGGAGAGACGCATCCGTAGTCTGCACTTTTGTGGCTGAGGAATTTGGAAAGGGCGTCCCAGAGTCAAATTGGACCAAATCGTCCATCAGTGCAGGGATTCGAGAAAACTCGTGGACAGGTGGATCACGTCTTCTAGATCCCCAGCAGCCTGAAACCACTGGGAAGCTAGGGTCCATTGAGCAGATCGCATGCGAAGATGAGCCATGGGAGTCACATGAACTGTGGAGGCCATGTGGCCAAGCAATCTCAACATCTGCCAAGCTGTGATCTGCTGGGACGCTCGCACCCGGGAGACGAGGGACAACAGATTGTTGGCCCTTGTCTCCGGAAGATAGGCACGAGCCGTTCGAGAATCCAGCAGAGCTCCTATGAATTCGAGTCTCTGTACTGGGAGAAGATGGGACTTTGGATAGTCACAAACCCCAGTAGCTCCAGGAGTCGAATAGTCATCTGCATGGACTGTAGAGCTCCTGCCTTGGATGTGTTCTTCACCAGCCAATCGTCGAGATAGGGGAACACGTGCACTCCAAGCCTGCGGAGCGCTGCTGCTACCACAGCCAGGCACTTCGTGAACACACTGGGCGCGGAGGCGAGCCCAAAGGGTAGCACACAGTACTGGAAGTGACGTGTTCCCAGACGGAATCGAAGATACTGTCTGTGAGCTGGCAGTATCGGAATATGCGTATAAGCATCCTTTAAGTCCAGAGAGCATAGCCAATCTTTTTCCTGAATCATGGGAAGAAGGGTGCCCAGGGAAAGCATCCTGAACTTTTCCTTGACCAGATATTTGTTCAGGGCCCTTAGGTCTAGGATGGGACGCATCCCCCCTGTTTTCTTTTCCACAAGGAAGTACCTGGAATAGAATCCCTGCCCCTCTTGCCCCGGTGGCACGGGCTCGACCGCACTGGCGCTGAGAAGGGCGGACAGTTCCTCTGCAAGTACCTGCTTGTGTTGGAAGCTGAAAGACTGAGCTCCCGGTGGGCAGTTTGGAGGCATGGAGGCCAAATTGAGGGCGTATCCTTGCCGGACTATTTGAAGAACCCAACGGTTGGAGGTTATAAGAGGCCACCTTTGGTGAAAAACTTTCAACCTCCCCCGACCGGCAGATCATCCGGCACGGACACTGTGATATCGGCTATGCTCTGCTGGAGCCAGTTAAAAGCTCGCCCCCTGCTTTTGCTGGGGAGCTGTGGGGCCTTGCTGAGGCGTACGCTGCTGACGAGAGCGAGCGCGCTGGGGCTTATCCTGGGCCGCAGGCTGTCGAGAGGGAGGATTGTACCTACGCTTACCAGAAGAGTAGGGAACAGCCCTCCTTTCCCCATAAAAACGTCTACCTGATGAGGTAGATGCTGAAGGCTGCCGGCGGGAGAATTTGTCGAAAGCGTTATCCCGCTGGTGGAGCTGTTCTACCACCTGTTCGACCTTTTCCCCAAAAATGTTATCCGCTCGGCAAGGGGAGTCCGCAATCCACTGCTGGATCCTATTCTCCAGGTCGGAGGCACGCAGCCATGAGAGTCTGCGCATCACCACACCTTGAGCAGCAGCCCTAGACGCAACATTGAAGGTATCAAATACCCCTCTGGCCAGGAATTTCCTACATGCCTTCAGCTGCCTGACCACCTCCTGAAACAGCTTGGCTTGCTCAGAAGGGAGCTTGTCCACCAAGTCCGCCAACTTCCGCACATTGTTCCGCATATGGATGCTCGTGTAGAGCTGGTATGATTGAATCTTGGCCACGAGTATGGAAGAATGATAGGCCTTCCTCCCAAAGGAGTCTAAGGTTCTGGGGTATTTGCCCGGGGGCGCCGAAACATACTCCCTAGAACTCTTAGCCTTCTTCAGGGCCAGATCCACCACACCAGAGTCGTGAGGCAACTGAGCTCTGGGTCCCCATGGATCCGATACTGGGATTCTATCTTCTTGGGAATGTGGGGATTAGTTAGTGGCTTGGTCCAGTTTGCCAGCAATGTCTTTTTTAGCACATGATGCATGGGTACTGTGGACGCTTCCTTAGGTGGAGAAGGATAGTCCAAGAGCTCAAACATCTCAGCCCTTGGCTCATCCTCCGCGACCACCGGGAAGGGGATGGCCGTAGACATCTCCCGGACAAAGGCCGAGAAAGAGACTCTCGGGAGGAGAAAGCTGCCTTTCAGGGGAGGGAGTGGGGTCATAAGGAAGGCCATCAGACTCCTCGATAGAGAAATATCTGATGTCCTCCTCCGCCTCCCACGAGGCCTCATCATCAGTATCAGACACAAGTTCACGAACCTGTGTCTGAAGCCACGCCATTACCGACTCCGTGGAAACACGGCCATGGTGGGAGCGTCGAGAGGTGGACTCCCTGGCCGGCAGCGGCGAAGCTCCCTCCCCCGAAGTCGTCGGGGAGCCCACCTGGGAGGCAGCCGACCGGGGACCTCACCCCGGGCAAAGGGCCAGCCGTCGCCTCACTCAACGGCACCGGTGGCGCAAGCACCCCCGGTACCGGAGGAGAAGGGCGTAACAGCTCTTCCAGGATGCCTGGAAGAACGGCCCGGAGACTCTCGTGCAGAGCGGCTGTGGAGAAAGACTGAGAAGCAGGTGCAGGCGTCGAGGTCAGAATCTTTTCCGGGCGCGGAGGCGGTACCGGGCTGTCCGGGGTAGAACACACAGACACCTCCTGGATGGAGGGTGAGCGGTCCTCCCGGTGCCGATGCCTGCTGGGTGCCGACTCCCTCAGCGACCCAGATCTCCCGGTACCAAGTCGGGAAGGTGACCGGTGACGATGCTTCTTCGACTTCTTCGAGTGAAGCATATCACCGGAGCTCCCCGGTACCGATGAGGAGGACGCTGAATTCAGACGTCGCTTCCTCGGGGCCGGGTCCGAAGATGGTCGATCCCGGGGGGGGCTGTACCTACCCGAAGGCTCACCGCCACCAGCAGGGGAATGGACAGCCCTCACCTGCACTCCAGACGAAGCACCACCGTCCGACGACATCAGCACCAGCGGGGGTCCCGGTGCCACCGACGCCGACGCACTCTTCCGAAGTCTCGGTACCGTCGATGCAGGAGGAATACGCTACGATGCCGTCGACGCCGATGCGCTCCCCGAAGACTTCGGT
Organism: Microcaecilia unicolor; assembly: GCF_901765095.1. NCBI lineage: Eukaryota > Metazoa > Chordata > Amphibia > Gymnophiona > Siphonopidae > Microcaecilia > Microcaecilia unicolor. The sequence goes on from NC_044031.1 coordinate 385,117,119, forward strand.
GCTGCCGATGCACTTGACGAATCCCGAGATGCTGTTGAAGCGCCAGAGAACAGAACGTTCCACCGGGCTAATCTCGCTACCCGAGTCCTCTTCTGCAAAAGAGCACAAAGACTACAGGCCTGCGGGCGGTGCCCAGCCCCCAGACACTGAAGACACAAAGCGTGCCTATCGGTGAGCGAGATTATCCGGGCGCATTGGGTGCACTTCTTGAAGCCGCTGGAAGGCTTCGATGACATGGGCGGAAACATCACGCCGGCGAAATCAAAATTCGCGATGATGACAATAGGCACCGAAAAAAAAGGGGAGAAAAACCCGTACGGGTGGCCAACAAGGCCACTCCCGAAAGCAAAAGGACACTTACGCTAGGAAAAAACTAGAAATACGGGAAAAAAAGGGGAACCTCTTTTTTTCTTTTTAAACAAACACAGAAAAAAGTAGAAAAAACGCGAAAGACGTGCGAGGTCTTCTGAGGGGCACGAAACGGCAGCAAAACACGACCGTCCCCGAGCGCGGACAAAAGAAGACTGACGAACACAATCCGGTTCGGGCGGGAAGACGGTCGCGAATGCGCGGTGCGCATGGGCGCGCAAGGGCTAGCAAACGTCTTTGCTAGTGAAGATTCCGATTGGAGTGGGTGCCGCCAGTGAGAACAAGCAGCCTGCTTGTCCTCGGAGAAATAAGGACTACACATTTTTTGGCACTTCAAAAGTCAAGGCTCCTCTAGAGAGGGGAGATATTGATAGTATTCTTATTAAGAATTAACAGTGATTGATATTTGAGTTTGGAACTGTGCATCCTGGCGGACTCGATTTACTGGCATGTCTGTACAAACTTCTTACTTTCAATAAGTTTGTGAACTACGATTTGTTAAAGTAATCTTATATAGATATATCTGTCTGATATAGTGATGCTATATTTATTAGCTCTCATTTGGAGTCTAGTTTTGTACAGGTCCCCTGTATAAATTTTAGTTGTGTACTTTTCTGCATGTTACTGTATTGATTTAGCATTGTGTGCATACTGCATTATTCAGATAGAATAATACCAGAGAATATACTAACTAGGAGGTAATCAAGTGGGTGACTAAAAACTATTTGATAATTAGTAGAGAGGTTCTCAGAGTGGTGAACTCACCCAAAAACGAGGCACCACCGCAAAGTGACCCCTCTAAGGGTGGACAAGTTTCTCTATCATGGAACTTCTCACAGTTATATTTTTTTTATAGGTAAAAGGTTTTTTCGAAGCAACACCACCCGTGTACAACTCAAAATGTGACTAAATAGATAAATACAGTGACAGGACTGGCTTGCTCGGTTCTGAGATTTGTGAGAGTTGTCACTTGTGCCTATAAAAACCTCACGCACATGAAAAAAGTTTCCTTTAGATGTGCCTTAATCTCTTAACTTCTAAATGTATGATCTCTGCAATGAAGGGGCACCTGATGGTAAATTATCTCCTCTTTGGCTCTTGATTGAGGAAATAATTTACCATCAGGTGACCACATTCCCACAGTATGGCTTGTTTCTCAAGCATTCTGTAATTTTCCCTAGCTCTGAACATGAGTTCTAAGCCTAATAAAAAAAAATGGAGTTTCTATCAGTGAAATGGGGAGCTCGTCTGTGAATAATGTACATACTGTGCAAAGAACCATGTTTCCTGATCAAAGAAACTCCTGGCTCTAGCTGTCCAACTGATTCTTTCGCCTGCAACTTGTTTTTAATATGCCTAAAAATGTTTTTACTATCTGTTTTTGCCTCCAAAGCAATCTTTTTCTCAAAGTTCCTCTTTGCCTTCCTTATCAGCGCTTTGCATTTGACTTGACATTCCTTATGCTGTTTCTTATTACTTTCAGTCAGTTCCTTCTTCCATTTTCTGAAGGATTTTCTTTCAACTCTAATAGCTTCCTTCACCTCACTTTTTAACCATTCAAGCTGTCATTTGGTCTTCCTTTCTCCCTTTTTAATAAACTGAATATATTTGGCATGGGCTTCCAGGACAGTTCTTTTGAACAGCATCCAAGCCTGATGTAAATTTCCACCTTCACAGTTGCTCCTCTTAAGCTTCTTTTTCACCATTCTTCTCATTTTTATCAGTCTCTTTTTTGAAAGTTATTAACGTATTGAATTTCCTGTGTGTACTTACTCCAAAACCCATATCAAATCCGATCATATTATGATCACTGTTATCAAGCGGTCCCAGCACCATTACCTCCTGCACCAGATCATGTGCTCCACTAAGGACTAGGTCTAGAATTTTTTCTTCTCGTCGCCACCTGTACCAGCTGCTCCATAAAGCTGTCCTTGATTTCGTCAAGGAATTTTACCTCTCTAGCATGCCCCAATGTTACATTTACCCAGTCAACATTGGGGTAACTGAAATCACCCATTATTATTGTGCTGCCCAGTTTGTTAGCTTCCCTAATTTCCGATAACATTTATACATCCATCTTGGCCAGGTGGACGATAGTACACTACTATCACTATCCTTTCCCCTTAACACGTGGAATTTCAATTCATATGGATTGCAAGATGTGTTTTGTTTCCTGCAGAAGTTTTAATCTTATGCCTTAACATACAATGCTACCCCTCCAACAATTCGATCCACCTTATCACTATGATATAATTTGTACTCCGGTATGACAGCGTCCCACTGGTTATCCTCCTTCCACCAGGTCTCAGAGTTGCCTATTATATCTAATTTTTCATTTAGTGCAATATATTCTTTTTCCCATATTATTTCTTAGCCTTCTGGCATTCACATATAGACATTTCAAACTACGTTGTTTGTTCCCATTTACATCTTGCTCAGTAGTTGACAAAGTTAATTTGCCATCTTTTGTCGCATCTGATCTACTATGATCTCTTCTGCAACCTCTTGGGATACCCTACCTTCCTTGTTTTGGTGAAATCTTTGAAAGATACCTTGTTCCGAACCATGTGTTTTTAAACGACTGTTGGCCGTCCCCCAGGTTCTAGTTTACTTTTGAACATATTTTTTTTATTGATGACACAGATCATTCGCATAATGCCACAATTAACAACTACAGACATTATATAAACATCAGTCATCACATTTTCTCTCCCTTTAACTCCCAACTTATCTTGTGTCTATCCCCCCCTACCAGAACTTCTATATGCCCCCAGGTTCTAGTTTAAAAGCTACTCTATCTCCTTTTTAAATGCCAATGCCAGCAGCCTGGTCCCACCATGGTTAAGGGGGCGCCCATCCTACCGGAATAGGCTCACCCTTCCCCAGAATGCTGCCCAGTTCCTTACAAATCAAAAACCCTTCTACCTGCACCATCGCCTCATCCACGCATAGAGACTCTGGAGCTCTGCCTGTCTCTTGGGTCCTGTGCGTGGAACAGGTAGCACTTCAGGCGGGGCACGGAAGGAAAGAGAGGTCTGCCCTGCTGCTGCTTGCTGCGAAGGTGAAAGGAGGCGTTTAGGGTTAGTTCCGGGAGCGACTGAGGGTGGGTGGAGGGGGGGCCCGGCGACCTTGGGGGGGGGGGGGGGGCGGCCTTGTCCGGCTCTCGGCGGCCCTGCTTTCAAACAAAAATTTGCTAGGCCTTACTTTCAGGGGAGGCCTTATATCTACCAATTCAGGAAAACCTCTACTAGGTCTTATTTTTGGGGAATGTCTTACTTTCGGGGAAACAGGGTAGGACTATGGCCCCGCACGCGGCTTCATTTTTGTTGCAGCCAAGTTGGGGAGGCAAGGCAACAACGCAAACAAGGAGGTTGAGCTGAAAACACTGAAAGGCAAGCCACTGCTGTATCGTTCTTACTTTTTGCTTCTATAGTATCTCTCTCTTTCCTCCGCTCCACGCAGCCGTTACACTCAAAGAAAGCAAATCTAGGAGGAGCTGCTCCATTCACGTAGTTGGTTTTAATCATTGGCAGCATTTTTATTTGATCATTGTTTCATTATTGCTACTAAGTATTACATAATAAGGGCATTTGTTTTAAACTTTTGTTTGAATTCGTTTATTTAGTCCTTATAAGCACATGGTTTTGCTTTTTAAATCCAAAGGTGAATAAATCCTAAGGGTGGTTGAACAATTAGGTATTTTTGTTACATTTGTACCCCACGCTTTCCCACTCATGGCAGGCTCAATGCGGCTTACATAGGGCAATGGAGAGTTAAGTGACTTGCCCAGAGTCACAAGGAGCTGCCTGTGCCTGAAGTGGGAATTGAACTCAGTTCCTCAGGACCAAAGTCCACCACCCTAACCACTAGGCCACTCCTATAAACTGTTGTTTCTGACTTTACTTGTTTTGGACTGCTTTGGGTCCTGCTTATCTATACATCTGCTGTCTAGAATTTTGGAAGATAGAAATAATAAAATAAAAAGTTTGGGATGCACTCTGTAGATGTTGTTTTGCAGTGTGTGTATGGATGCCTGTTCTGGTGTGTGCATGTGATATTTGAATAACTGTCTATACATATGGCTATGATTTCTGAACAAGCGGCATCACTAAAGGACAGACTTTTAAATCCCAGATAGTATATATGCTAAGCTCAACTTTATCAAATGTTTCAGACATGTCTATGTATTTGCTCCCATGATATAACTGAATTCTGTGGTGATGGCACAAGGAAAGCAAGTTTGGTTCAGTGAAGACTAACCTGTTCCTTAGTTGGGCTCTAGTATTACCATAGTGAAAATGCGACCATACCATGCCTCTGTGGTTATGTTCCACTAATAAGTTAAACGATTAACTGACTTTCTTGAAAGGACTATAAAAACTCTGGATACATGACTAGGGATACAGACGTATACTTACTTATTCAATATCACAATTCCTCATGTACAGCAACAAAACAACCTTTTAAGGTTGATAGTGTTTGCAATGAGCTCCTTTTATTACTGACCAGAGAGAGAGAAGAGTTTTCATTTTTGGCACGGGAACAAAGTATAAGAAAACCAATGGACTGCATTAGTGGCTTATAGCCTATTTAGTTATGTTTAAACAGAAGAAATCGGCATGAAACAAAATATTTATTTTTATTTTGACTTATAAAACCAGTTGTCCCTGAAACATGCCTCAAAACGGAATAATCCATTTGTATATCTACAATGTAAACCTCTACAAAACAGATGATGTTAAGATGTGATTCCATATGCCCCAATGAAAGGAGAGTTTAATTTAATTTTACTTCCATTTTCAGTGTATTCCATCTTTATAACACCAGCTCTGGAACTCTTTGCCGTAAAGCGAATGCTACATACCTGTAGAAGGTATTCTCCGAGGACAGCAGGCTGATTGTTCTCACTGATGGGTTGACGTCCTCGGCAGCCCCCTCCATCGGAAAGTTTACTAGCAAAGGCCTTTGCTAGTCCTCGCGCGCCCATGCACACCGCGCATGCGCGGCCATCTTCCCGCCCGAAACCGGCTCGAGCCGGCCAGTCCAGTATGTAGCAAGACAATACACTTCAAGGGAAGACTCAACTCCAAAGGGGAGGCGGGCGGGTTTGTGAGAACAATCAGCCTGCTGTCCTCGGAGAATACCTTCTACAGGTATGTAGCATTCGCTTTCTCCGAGGACAAGCAGGCTGCTTGTTCTCACTGATGGGGTATCCCTAGCCCCCAGGCTCACTCAAAACAACAACCATGGTCAATTGGGCCTCGCAACGGCGAGGACATAACTGAGATTGACCTGAAAAATTTACCAACTAACTGAGAGTGCAGCCTGGAACAGAACAAACAGGGCCCTCGGGGGGTGGAGTTGGATCCTAAAGCCCAAACAGGTTCTGAAGAACTGACTGCCCGAACCGACTGTCGCGTCGGGTATCCTGCTGCAGGCAGTAATGAGATGTGAATGTGTGGACAGATGACCACGTCGCAGCTTTGCAAATTTCTTCAATAGAGGCTGACTTCAAGTGGGCTACCGACGCCGCCATGGCTCTAACATTATGAGCCGTGACATGACCCTCAAGAGTCAGCCCCGCCTGGGAGTAAGTGAAGGAAATGCAATCTGCTAGCCAATTGGATATGGTGCGTTTCCCTACAGCCACTCCCCTCCTATTGGGGTCAAAAGAAACAAACAATTGGGCGGACTGTCTGTGGGGCTGTGTCCGCTCCAGATAGAAGGCCAATGCTCTCTTGCAGTCCAATGTGTGCAGCTGACGTTCAGCAGGGCAGGAATGAGGACGGGGAAAGAAGGTTGGCAAGACAATTGACTGGTTTAGATGGAACTCCGACACGACCTTTGGCAAGAACTTAGGGTGAGTGCGGAGGACTACTCTGTTATGATGAAATTTGGTGTAAGGGGCCTGGGCTACCAGGGCCTGAAGCTCACTGACTCTACGAGCTGAAGTAACTGCCACCAAGAAAATGACCTTCCAAGTCAAGTACTTCAGATGGCAGGAATTCAGTGGCTTGAAAGGAGGTTTCATCAGCTGGGTGAGAACGACATTGAGATCCCATGACACTGTAGGAGGCTTGACAGGGGGCTTTGACAAAAGCAAGCCTCTCATGAAGCGAACAACTAAAGGCTGTCCTGAGATCGGCTTACCTTCCACATGGTAATGGTAAGCACTGATTGCACTAAGGTGAACCCTTACAGAGTTGGTCTTGAGACCAGACTCAGACAAGTGCAGAAGGTATTCAAGCAGGGTCTGTGTAGGACAAGAGCGAGGATCTAGGGCCTTGCTGTCACACCAGACGGCAAACCTCCTCCAATGGAAGAAGTAACTTCTCTTAGTGGAATCTTTCCTGGAAGCAAGCAAGATGCGGGAGACACCCTCTGACAGACCCAAAGAGGCAAAGTCTACGCCCTCAACATCCAGGCCGTAAGAGCCAGCGACTGGAGGCTGGGATGCAGAAGTGCCCCTTCGTCCTGTGTGATGAGGGTCGGAAAACACTCCAATCTCCACGGTTCTTCGGAGGACAACTCCAGAAGAAGAGGGAACCAGATCTGACGCGGCCAAAAAGGAGCAATCAGAATCATGGTGCCTCGGTCTTGCTTGAGTTTCAACAAAGTCTTCCCCACCAGAGGTATGGGAGGATAAGCATACAGCAGACCCTCCCCCCAGTCCAGGGGGAAGGCATCCGATGCCAGTCTGCCGTGGGCCTGAAGCCTGGAACAGAACTGAGGGACTTTGTGGTTCACTCGAGATGCGAAGAGATCTACCAAGGGGGTACCCCACACCTGGAAGATCTGTCGTACCACACGGGAATTGAGCGACCACTCGTGAGGTTGCATAATCCTGCTCAACCTGTCGGCCAGACTGTTGTTTACGCCTGCCAGATATGTGGCTTGGAGCCCCATGCCGTGACGGCGAGCCCAGAGCCACATGCTGACGGCTTCCTGACACAGGGGGCGAGATCCGGTGCCCCCCTGCTTGTTGACATAGTACATGGGAACCTGGTTGTCTGTCTGAATTTGGATAATTTGGTGGGACAGCCGATCTCTGAAAGCCTTCAGAGCGTTCCAGATCGCTCGTAACTCCAGAAGATTGATCTGCAGATCGCGTTCCTGGAGGGACCAGCTTCCTTGGGTGTGAAGCCCATCGACATGAGCTCCCCATCCCAGGAGGGACGCATCCGTGGTCAGCACCTTTTGTGGCTGAGGAATTTGGAAGGGACGTCCCAGAGTCAAATTGGAGCAAATCGTCCACCAATATAGGGATTTGAGAAAACTCGTGGACAGATGGATCACGTCCTCTAGACCCCCGGCGGCCTGATACCACTGGGAGGCTAGGGTCCATTGAGCAGATCTCATGTGAAGGCGGGCCATGGGAGTCACATGAACTGTGGAGGCCATGTGGCCCAGCAATCTCAACATCTGCCGAGCTGTGATCTGCTGGGACGCTCGCACCCGCGAGACGAGGGACAACAAGTTGGAGGCTCTCGTCTCTGGGAGATAGGCGCGAGCCGTCCGAGAATCCAGCAGAGCTCCTATGAATTCGAGTTTCTGCACTGGAAGAAGATGGGACTTTGGATAATTTATCACAAACCCCAGTAGCTCCAGGAGGCGAATAGTCATCTGCATGGACTGCAGGGCTCCTGCCTCGGATGTGTTCTTCACCAGCCAATCGTCGAGATATGGGAACACGTGCACCCCCAGCCTGCGAAGTGCCGCTGCTACTACAGCCAAGCACTTTGTGAACACCCTGGGCGCAGAGGCGAGCCCAAAGGGTAGCACACAGTACTGGAAGTGGCGTGTGCCCAGCTGAAATCGCAGATACTGTCTGTGAGCTGGCAGTATCGGGATGTGAGTGTAGGCATCCTTCAAGTCCAGAGAGCATAGCCAATCGTTTTGCTGAATCATGGGGAGGAGGGTGCCCAGGGAAAGCATCCTGAACTTTTCTTTTACGAGATATTTGTTCAGGGCCCTTAGGTCTAGGATGGGACGCATCCCCCCTGTCTTCTTTTCCACAAGGAAGTACCTGGAATAGAATCCCAGCCCTTCCTGCCCGGATGGCACGGGCTCGACCGCATTGGCGCTGAGAAGGGCGGAGAGTTCCTCTGCAAGTACCTGCTTGTGCTGGAAGCTGTAAGACTGAGCTCCCGGTGGACAATTTGGAGGTTTTGAGGCCAAATTGAGGGTGTATCCTTGCCGGACTATTTGCAGAACCCACTGATCGGAGGTTATGAGAGGCCACCTTTGGTGAAAAGCTTTCAACCTCCCCCCGACTGGCAGGTCGCCCGGCACTGACACTTGGATGTCGGCTATGCTCTGCTGGAGCCAGTCAAAAGCTCGCCCCTTGCTTTTGCTGGGGAGCTGCGGGGCCTTGCTGAGGCGCACGCTGCTGACGAGAGCGAGCGCGCTGGGGCTTAGCCTGGGCCGCAGGCTGTCGAGAAGGAGGATTGTACCTACGCTTACCAGAAGCATAGGGACCAGTCTTCCTTCCCCCGAAAAATCTTCTACCTGTAGAGGTAGAGGCTGAAGGCTGCCGGCGGGAGAACTTGTCGAATGCGGTGTCCCGCTGGTGGAGAGACTCTACCACCTGCTCGACTTTTTCTCCAAAAATGTTGTCCGCACGGCAAGGCGAGTCCGCAATCCGCTGCTGGATCCTATTCTCCAGGTCGGCGGCACGCAGCCATGAGAGCCTGCGCATCACCACACCTTGAGCAGCGGCCCTGGACGCAACATCAAAAGTGTCATAAACTCCTCTGGCCAGGAATTTTCTGCACGCCTTCAGCTGCCTGACCACCTCCTGAAAAGGCTTGGCTTGCTCAGGGGGAAGAGCATCAACCAAGCCCGCCAACTGCCGCACATTGTTCCGCATGTGTATGCTCGTGTAGAGCTGATAAGACTGGATCTTGGCCACGAGCATAGAAGAATGGTAGGCCTTCCTCCCAAAGGAGTCTAAGGTTCTAGGGTCTTTGCCCGGGGGCACCGAAGCATGCTCCCTAGAACTCTTAGCCTTCTTTAGGGCCAAATCCACAACTCCAGAGTCATGAGGCAACTGAGTGCGCATCAGCTCTGGGTCCCCATGGATCCGGTACTGGGACTCAATCTTCTTGGGAATGTAGGGATTACTTAATGGCTTGGTCCAGTTCGCAAGCAATGTCTTTTTCAGGACATGGTGCAAGGGAACAGTGGACGCTTCCTTAGGTGGAGAAGGATAGTCCAGGAGCTCAAACATTTCAGCCCTGGGCTCGTCCTCCACAACCACCGGGAAGGGGATGGCCGTAGACATCTCCCGGACAAAGGAAGCGAAAGACAGACTCTCAGGAGGAGAAAGCTGCCTTTCAGGAGAGGGAGTGGGATCAGAAGGAAGACCCTCAGACTCCTCGTCAGAGAAATATCTGGGGTCTTCTTCGTCCTCCCACGAGGCCTCACCCTCGGTGTCAGACACAAGTTCACGGACCTGTGTCTGCAACCTCGCCCGGCTCGACTCCGTGGAGCCACGTCCACGATGGGGGCGTCGAGAGGTAGACTCCCTCGCCCGCATCGGCGAAGCTCCCTCCGCCGACGTAGTCGGGGAGCCTTCCTGGGAGGTGGCCGCGGTCGGCACCGCACGCAGTACCGACGTCGGGGACCTCAACCTGGGCGATGGACCAGCCGGCGCCACGCTCGACGGTACCGGAGGCGCAAGCACCGCCGGTACCGGAGGTGTAGGGCGCAACAGCTCTCACAGAATCTCTGGGAGAACGGCCCGGAGGCTCTCGTTCAGAGTGGCTGCAGAAAAAGGCTGAGAGGTCGATGCAGGCGTCGACGTCAGAACCTGTTCCGGGCGAGGAGGCTGTTCCGGGCTGTCCAGAGTGGAGCGCATCGACACCTCCTGAACAGAGGGTGAGCGGTCCTCTCGGTGCCAATGCCTGCTGGGTGCCGAATCCCTCGGCGACCCAGAGCTCTCGGTGCTGACACGGGGAGGAGACCGGTGTCGATGCTTCTTCGACTTCTTCCGAAGCATGTCACCGGAGCTCCCCGGCACCGACGAGGAGGACGTAGAATCCATCCGTCGCTTCCTCGGAGCCGAGACCGAAGAGGGTCGATCCCGGGGGGGCTGTACCGCAGAAGCCCTCAGGGTAGGAGGAGACCCACCCGAAGGCTCACCGCCACCAGCAGGGGAATGGACAGCCCTCACCTGCACTCCTGACGATGCACCTCCGTCCGACGACATCAGCAGACGAAGTCTCGGTACCACCGACGTCGATGCAGTCGCCCGATGCCTCGGCGCCGATGCAGAGGTCCGATGCCTCGATGCAGTCGATGGAGCAGCAGCCAAGGAAGATGGTCCGGACGCTGACGACGTCGATGCACTCGATGCCTCCGGTGCCGATGTCGACGAAGAGCCCGAGAACAAAACGTTCCACTAGGCTAATCTCGCTACCTGAGTCCGCCTTTGTAACAGGGAACACAGACTGCAGTTCTGAGGGCGGTGCTGGGCCCCTAGACACTGAAGACACGCAGAGTGCCTATCAGTGAGCGAGATTACCCGGGCGCACTGGGTGCACTTCTTGAAGCCGCTGGAAGGCTTCGATGTCATGGGCGGAAAAATCACGCCGGCGAAATCAAAGGCCGAAATGGCGAAAATTGAAGCACCAAAATTTAAAGGGAGAAAAATCTCGACCGAGGCCAAACTAGGCCTACCCCGACAACGAAAGAAAACTTACGGGGCAAAAGCTGTGAAAACTACGGGAAGGGCAGAAAACCCGAAAGGGTCTTCCGGAACACTTCCGGAGCGCTTCCCGAACTTTTTAAAAGAAAAACAAGGAAAAAATACGTCGAAAAGGACGCGCGAGGTCGACTCTCTGGGGCACGAATGGCGTAACACGACCGTACCGAGCGCGGACGAAAGAAGACTGGCCGGCTCGAGCCGGTTTCGGGCGGGAAGACGGCCGCGCATGCGCGGTGCGCATGGGCGCGCGAGGACTAGCAAAGGCCTTTGCTAGTAAACTTTCCGATGGAGGGGGCTGCCGAGGACGTCAACCCATCAGTGAGAACAAGCAGCCTGCTTGTCCTCGGAGAAAGACTCATGGAACATGGAAAAAAAAAAAAAAAAAAAGGCTGGGACTAGCCCAATTAGAAAATTAAATTCCCAGACAGTAAAGGTAGAAAAGAAAAAAACATTTTTATGTAATACTTTGTAAGGACTGAGATGTACCAGCTTTGTAAAAAGTAATTTTTTTTCTTTTTTCTATCTTTATTTTGCAAAGTACAGGAGAAAATTCATTCTGTTTCTCTTTTACCAGTATTGTACTGAATCTGGATTTCTTGGACAGAGTGGAGGAGGTCTCTATTTCATAAGTACATAAGTAATGCCACACTGGGAAAAGACCAAGGGTCCACCGAGCCCAGCATCCTGTCCACGACAGCGGCCAATCCAGAGCTTTTCAAACGTACATTCTATACATATTATTCCTGGAATTGTGGATTTTTCCCAAGTCCATTTAGTAGTGGTTTATGGAATTGTTCTTTAGGAAACCGTCTAACCCCTTTTTAAACTCTGCTAAGCTAACCGCCTTCACTACGCTCTCCGGCAACGAATTCCAGAGTTTAATTATGCGTTGGGTGAAGAAACATTTTCTCCGATTTGTTTTAAATTTACTACACTGTAGTTTCATCGCATGCCCCCTAGTCCTAGTATTTTTGGAAAGCGTGAACAGACGCTTCACATCCACCTGTTCCACACCACTCATTATTTTATATACCTCTATCATGTCTCCCCTCAGCGGTCTCTTCTCCAAGCTGAAAAGCCCTAGCCTCCTTAGTCTTTCTTCATAAGGAAGTCATCTTTCGCTGCACCTTTTCCAATTCTACTATCTTTCTTGAGGTGCGGCGACCAGAATTGAACACAATACTCAAGGTGCGGTCGCACCATGGAGCGATACAACAGCATTATAACATTCTCACACCTGTGTTTCATACCTTTCCTAATACCCAACATTCTATTTGTTTTCCAGCCGCAGCAGCACACTGAGCAGAAGGTTTCAGTGTATTATAGACGATGACACACAGATCCCTTTCTTGGTCCGTAACTCCTAACGTGGAACCTTGCATGACGTAGTATAATTCGGGTTCTTTTTTCCCACATGTATCACCTTGCACTTGCTCACATTAAACGTCATCTGCCATTTGGCTGCCCGGTCTCCCAGTCTCGTAAGGTCGTCTTGTAATTTTTCACAATCCTGTCGCGAGTTAACGACTTTGAATAACTTTGTGTCATCAGCAAATTTAATTACCTTGCTAGTTACTCCCATCATTTATAAATATATTAAAAAGCAGCGGTCCAGCACAGACCCCTGAGGAACCCCACTAACTGCCCTTCTCCATTGTGAATACCGCCCATTTAACCCCACTCTCTGTTTCCTATCCTTCAACCAGGTTTTAATCCACAACAGGACATTTCCTCCTATCCCATGACCCTCCAATTTCCTCTGTAGCCTTTCATGATGTACCTTGTCAAACGCCTTTTGAAAATCCAGATACACGATACCAACCGGCTCCCCTTTGTCCACATGTTTGTTTACTCCTTCAAAGAATTGAAGTAAATTGGTCAGGCAAGATTTCCCCACACAAAAACCGTGCTGACTTGGTCTCAGTAATCCATGTCCTCGGATGTGCTCTGTAATTTTGTTTTTGATAATGGCCTCTACCATTTTCCCCAGCACCAACGTCAGACTCACCGGTCTATAGTTTCCTGGATCTCCCTTGGAACCTTTTTTTTTTAAATCGGTGATACATTGGCCACCCTCCAATCTTCCGGTACCACCCTCGATTTTAAGGATAAATTGCATATCACTAACAGTAGCACCGCAAGCTCATTTTTCAGTTCTATCAATACTCTAGGATGAATACCATCTGGTCCAGGAGATTTGCTACTCTTCAGTTTGCTGAACTGCGGCTTCATTTTTGTTGCAGCCAAGTTGTATGTGGTTTTTTCTTTGTGGCTCCCTATTCTGTATTAGATGAGATGAGGGTCTGTCCATGTTCTGCATGTGTGACTGAGATGAAGGATTCTGCAAGCATGTAGTGTCTATGTAGGAATGTGTAACAGTTCAGCTTGTTCCAGTTTCCCAACAGTAGGTATATTGGTGCTCTAGAGTCCAGTGTAATATATATAGCACTGTCTTTACATTGGTGGGTTAGAGCTGTTATGGTGTGGTAAGCTTAGTATTCTAGGGTAGTGTTTTGTAAGTTGGACCTAGAATACCCCCTTGCCAGTCAGGTTTTCAGGCTATCCACAATAAATATGCATGGAAATTGATTTGCATAAACTGCCTCCATTACATGCAGATTCATTGTGGATAGCCTGAAAACCTGAATGGCAAGGAGGTAATCCAGGACCACCTAGGGAAACGCTGCTCTAGGGCCCAGTGTAATATTTGTAGCACCGTGTTTTCATAGGTGGTTTAGGGCTATTACGGTGTTGTAAGTTTTCAGTATAGATTTTGGGTGTCATTTTGCAAAGTTCTGTGTTATTTCACAAAGTGTCTGACCCTATTTGAAAGTAGACTGTAAGGTGCCTTTGATGGCCCTTGACACACAAAACAAAAATGCTCAAGGCTAGTGGTCTCCACATCCTGTAGAACCCATCTGATTTAAACAGTGTCCAGCACTAGAAGAAGTGTATGTGCTGTTCCTGAGGTGATGGTCACAATTTTAATATTTTTACTTGTAGTTAAGAAGACAGGTTGCCTGTTCTGGCCAGTCCAAGGATCTCTTCTGTGTCCTATCTCCTGATGTAACTTCCTGTTTCGTTGTAGGCAGAACGCAACAGAGAGAGCCTGTATTAATCATTACCCGCCACAGCCACTACACCTGAAAACAACACAGGCACTGCTGTCTAGCTGACACCAACTGGCGCCTATTTTATAAAAGTCTGCTCCCCCTAATATCAAAACCTGGCTACGCCTCTGGACCGGATTATATTCATCCCAGAGTACTGATAGAACTGAAAAAGAAACTGTCCAAACTATTGTTAGTAATATGTAATTTATCTTTAAAAGTGAGTGTGGTACCGGAAGATTGGAGGGTAGCCCATGTAAAGCTGATATTTTTTAAAAGGTTCCAGAGGGGAACCGGGAAATTATAGACTGGAACCTGACGTCGGTGCCGGACAAAATGGTAGAGCCTATTATAAAGAACAAAATTACAGAGCATATTCAAAAGAATGGATTAATGAGACAAAGCCAACATGGATTTAGTGAAGGGAAATCTTGCCTCACCAATCTATTACATTTCTTTGAAGGGGTGAACAAACATGTGGATAAAGGAGAGCCAGATGATATTGTGTATCTGGATTTTCAAAAGGTGTTTGACAAAGTACCTCATGAAAGACTCCAAAGGAAATTGGAAAGTCATGGGATAAGAGGTAGTGTCCTATTGTGGATTAAAAACTGGTTAAAAGATAGAAAACAGAGAGTAGGGTTAAATGATCAGTATGCTTAATGGAGAAAGGCAGAGAGTGGGGTTCCCCAGGGGTGTGTGGGATCACTGCTTTTTAATATATTTATAAATGATCTAGAGATGGGAGTAACTAGTGAGGTAATTAAATCTGCTGATGACACAAAATTATTCAAAGTTGTTAAATCGCGGGAGAATTGTGAAAAATTACAAGATGACCTTACGTCTAAATGCCAAATGACCTTTAATGTGAGCAAGTGGAAAGTGATGCATGTGGGAAAGAGGTACCCGAACTTCAGCTACATAATGCAAGGTTCCACGTTAGGAATCACCAACCAAGAAAGAGATATCGGCGTCGTTGTTGATGATACGCTGAAACTCTATGCTCAGTGTGCTGCGGTGGCTAAGAAAGCAAATACAATGTTAGGTATTATTAGGAAAGGAATAGAAAACAAAAGTGAAGACATTACAATGCCTTTACAACTGTCCATGGTGCGAACGCACCTCAAATAGTGTGTTGAATTCTGGTTGCCGCATCTCAAAAAATAAATAGTGGAATTAGAAAAGGTACAGAGAAGGGTGATGAAAATGATAAAGGGGATGGGACAACTTCCCTATGAGGAAAGGCTTAAATATCTAGGGCTTTTTCAGCTTTGAGAAAAGATGGTTGAGGGGAGATATGATAAGAGGTCTATAAAATAATGAGTGGAATGGATAGGTGTGAATCGTTTGTTTACTCTTTCCAAAAATACTAGGACTAGGGGGCATGCGATGAAGCTACAAAGTAGTAAATTTAATACGAATTAGACAATTTTTCCTCACTCATGAACTTGGTAATGGGCTCCTTAGTAGATACTAAGGCAAACTCTGGAATTCATTGCTAGAGAATGTGGGGGAAAGCGGTTAGCTTAGCAGGGTTTAAAAAAAGATCTGGATAGCTTCCTAAAGGAAAGGTCCATAGTCCATTATTAAATTGACTTGGAGAAAATCCACTGCTCATTTCTGGGATGAGCAGCATAAAATGTATTGAACTTTTTGGGATCTTGCCAAGTATGGATTGGCCACTGTTGGAAACAGGATGCTGGGCTTGATGGACCTTTGGTCTGTCCCAGTGTGGCAATACTTATGTACTTAAGCATGATACCTATGAATGTGTGCTTAACCGATTTTCTTTCGCGCAATGCTACTGGCCTCATCTCACAGTGTTTTCATTTGAAGTGACGAGTGGTTCAGTTTTTGAAACTTTAAATTGTAATGTTTTCTAATACTGTATAATGTTTAACTAGGGTGTGGGACCCACTGCATGACTCGTGGTTTCTGGTTTCCACTACTTAATGCTGTGGTGGACTCATTACAGGTTGAGGAGGGGAAAGGGTTTGGGGGGGGGGGGGGGGAGGGTCAGGTGGGGATGGGTTGTTTATTTTTTTGTGGAACTTCATAGTTATAATGCTACCAAGCTCAGAGGATGGAAGGAATGTGGAATATTTGGAGATCTATCTCACATAGGGACGAAAGTCAATTGTAATGCTTCAGAGACGCTGCTTACTCTGGACTAAGGGCAATGCAGCGCACTAGTACGGCAGAAACTTTAATATTCTGGGCAGCTGGTGGAGGCTACATGGCACAGATCAGGATTAAGGGCTGAGCATCCTCGGTAAACGTAATATTCACCTTGTATGTAAGGAATACTATTTGGGAAGTGTACAGCTGAGTAGTCAATGTAAAATAGTCTCCTGGAATGTAGGAGGCATATCTTCCCCGATAAAGAGAACTAAAATCTTGGCAGCAATTGAGTCAAGGGAAAGAAGATATAGCCTGTTTTCAAGAAACTAGACTCACTGATGCTGAACACCAGAAACTGCAAAGATCCTGGGTGGGGGAGATTTTATCAGTTTCTTCGGGTTCGTGAACGTACGGTATATCAATCCTCATTAGAAAAACATTAACATGTTCTGCTAAAGTACTGACAGTACATCCATAATTGAGATATTTGCTGTTGTCACATAGGGTGCAGGGCAGAGAGATACATTTGCAGGGAGTGTATGGGTCCACCACCAGACCCTGGCTTTTATCCGGACCTTTTGCACCAAATGTTCCCTTATGCTGATCAACCTTTTATTGTAGTGGGAGACATGAACTTGGTAATGGGCTCCTTAGTAGATACTAAGGCATATTTTCAAAGCACTTAGCCTTCCAAAGTTCCATAGGATAAGTGCTTTGAAAATGACTGTGTATCAGAGGCCATGAAAAACATAGTAACATAGTAGATGACGGCAGAAAAAGACCTGCACGGTCCATCTAGTCTGCCCAAGATAAACTCATATGTGCTACTTCTTGTGTATACCTTACCTTGATTTGTATCTGCCATTTTCAGGACACAGACCGTAGAAGTCTTGCCCAGAACTAGCCCCACCACCCAAACACCAGCCCCGCCTCCCAATCTCGGCTAAGCTTCTGAGGATCCATTCCCTCTACACTGGATTCATTTATGTTTATCCCATGCATGCTTGAATTCCGCTACCGTTTTCATCTCCACCACCTCCCGCAGGAGGGCATTCCAGCTCAGTTGTTGGCTAGTCCTTGACAGAGGAGGAAGTGCTGCTGGAGGCCCCGCTCCGTAGCTCCTTCCCCAGCAATGAGGAGGGTCCCTGGGGAGAAGTCCTCAGGAAGGTCCCAGGCCATGGGGCCTACTGGGGCCAGGGACCAGAAGGCCCGGAGGAATAGCTCTCTTTCTGGATTAGCCCCAGAGAAGAGTCCTGTGGACCGCAGAGTGCAGACGTCCAGGGGTGGAAGCCGGATCGTTACCCCCTCCACGACTCAGCTGTTCATGGAAGGTGAGCGTGAAGAATGTGGAGAGGGGAGGAAGTTGGTAAAGACCCCTGAAGAACTCTCTAAGGGGATGTTTGGAGAGGAGGGAATGGAGTTGAGCCAGGAGCCTCTGCCTGTTCCTGATAAGGTAGAGAGCGAGGATGGCTGGTCAGAGGAGGAGGAAGAAGAGGAGGTCCAGTTAGAAAGCTGTGATCCAGAAGACACGGCTAAAGGCGTGGTAGAGGGTCAGAAAAATCAAGGCCCTGGAAAAGGAGTGTGCAGAGCTGGGGAAGAAGCAAAAAATGGCTTTGAGCAAGTTAGCCCCAGCTGAACACAGGAAGGCTTACAAGAAGGAGGAAGTCCGACTGATAAAACAGCTCCAGCAGAAAGAGAAGCTGTTGGGCTCCTTAAAAAAGGGCAGTGATAATCCCTTGAGGGAGCTTTATTTGAATTAGGAAAGAATGGCCTCTGCTTCTGAACATTTGTGTCCAGAGAGAGAAGTGTGCCAGAAAGAGGCTACAGTGTCTATGAAAGCAGGAGAAAAGGCAGAGTCTGGCTCAGCTTGTATGTTTAAACGTCAACCTGTAACAGAGGACTTGTCAGGGTCTGATAATCAAGCTACTTTAACTTTTATGAAGGCTTTGGCAAGCCAGCCAGATGTACTCACTGTGGAAGAAGGCTCCAGACAGGAGGTGGTTGGACTTGGTTCTGGTGTCTCTTCAGAACCTGTGATACCACCTAAGGGACAAGAATCTGAAACAAGAAAGATTCCTAAACTGTTGCACATTGTAGAAACTGAGAAAGGAGACTTGGGAGGCAGTCTGCTTTCCAAGCAGGTGTTAGTAGCAACATCCAGTGAGGAGGAAAGCAGTTTACATGTTAAAGGAGTGGATACAGCTTGTGCAGAGATGGCAGGAGGACTGCAGTACTCTGGAAGGCTGGTTCAGGTGCAGCCAGTTGTCTCTCTGATTGCAGCAACCGATTTTTCTCATTCAGGAGTTCAGCTTGCTGTGCAGCCAGGTTCTGAGAAGCTACGCCCCAGAGGGTTGGATGGACAGGAGTTCCCATCCAATCAGGAGGGAGAAGGGGGAAAGCCTGAGGTGAAACCAACTACCAGTCTCCTGCAAGACCTGCCTGTGTGGAGAGAACAGCATACAGACAGCCAGCAGGGGTCAGAAGATGCTCTGCAGACAGAACTAAACACCAGATCTTCAGCCCAGGCCTGTGGGGTTTTGAACTGTGGGGTATTGCTGCAGGATAAGGACAGCTCTGTAGAGGGATTGAGTTTGGACTTGGGGGGGGGGGGGGAGGGTTGCTATGAATAGAGAATGTTTGAAGGAGGGGGGCATATCTGATGTGATAAATATGTGTATTGATAAGAGGGGGGAGGGGGTGAAGGGGAATTTTCTGAATTGATACATTTGTCTGTTGGGGAAAAGGGAGGTGGGGATCAAGGGGGAGGGGGCATGGCACGGCAGGGGGGGAGGGTGAGGCAAGTGAAGGGATAGCAGGGGGGCAATCGGAGGGGGGGGACGGTACGAGATGGGCAGGATGCACTGAGTTCAGGGAAAGGTGGGAGAGGGCGGTGGGGGCAGGGGGCTAAGTCCTTTGCTGCTGTAGTAGGTAGTGGGGGGAGAAGAGAGGGGGGAGGGTTTCCATGGGGTGGTAGGGCGGGGGAAGGTTTTGGGGAAGAGGGGAGAGGTCGTGGGCAAGTACGCAGGAGGCGGAATGTGGTACAAGTTAGATGGGTGGGGGAGGGGGGATGCCTTCCAGGGACACAGTATTGAGGTTGGTTTTGGGGCTAGGGTTTATCCCAGAGGACCTTTATGCATGCATACATCCGGTGAACATCCCGGAGTACGATGTCAGTTTCTTGACACAGAGAGGAATGGAGGTCTTCTGGGACAGGTATGAAGGGTAAGGGGGAGAGGGGAGTGGAAAAATTATAAAGTGGTCCCGATCAGCAGACCTGACCTGGTGCAGGTGACTCTGTTGGTGCGGAACGAGTCCATTTCAGGGGCAGACCTGGCTTTCTGGTTACAGAGGTATGCAGAGTTGAGAACTCCATTGACTAAACTCCCGGACCCCAGTAGGGTATGGGCGGGTGGATGGGGGGCTTTGGTTAAATTAAATCAAGTGGGCCAGGTGATACAGCACATTCCCTCAGCGGCGTTCATAGGGAGGGACAGAATTTTGTACTTCTATAAAGGACAGCCGAGGCAGTGTTTTAAGTGTGGGTCCTTTCGGCACTTTAGCATGTCCTGCCCAGTAATGCAGTGTGCAAAATGTGGGGCCAAGGAGCATTCCATGGAGGATTGTACCTCCATTAGATGCAATCTTTGTGGGGGTCTGGGGCACGCATTTAGAGATTGTCCGCAGGCTTCTCATAATGGGGGAGAGGATGGCACGGGAAGGGGTAGTCAAATGCAGAAGGGGGGGAGGGGAGAGGAGGGACAGGGGTCCAGGGTACGGAAGGTGTGGAGGAAGAGTTGACAAGTCGGGGGGGGGGGGGGGAGAAACGGGGGGGGAGCTCAGAGGCAGGAGGGTGAGGACGAAGGATGGTTACAGGTCTCAAACAAAAGGGAGGAAAGGGGAGGGGGATGGGGATGCGGGTAGTTGCTGTGAGGGGATTAGAGCAAGGGATAGAGGTTGGGAATAAATTTAGGGGTTTGGAAGTAGAAGGAAGGGAGGAGGAGATAGAGGAGGGAAGAGGGGATAATAGAGGATGGCAGGAGGGGGAAGGAAGCAGGCAGGAGGCAGTGAGGGAGGGAGGGGGAAAGGTGAGGGGTAGGAAGAAGGGGGGAAAGGTTAGGATGGAGGAGGGTTGCTTGGAAGAGGGGGGGATATGGAAGTTGAGAGTGTGGAGGGGGGAGGGGGAAGGGGGTATAGGAAGGGGAGAAGGGGGGGGAAGAGGAAATCTGGAAGAATAGTGTTTTTCAAGCAGTAGATTAGGGGGGGAAGGGTCGGAGGACGAGAGAGGGGGCGGAGGGTGGGGAGGAGGGGGAGCGGGGAGATGGTTGTGCCTCAGGGGGAGGAGGGGTTGTAGGTGAGGAGAAGAAGGGGAGGAAGAAAGTAAGGGGGGAGGGGGGAAGGAAAGAGGGGATTTTTGAATTTGGAGTGAGGGACTGGGCGGAGGAGGAAGATGTGGGGGATGGTAAGGTACAGGATTTAGGTGGCGGGTTAGAGCAGAAGGAAGGGAGGAAGGAGAAGTCTGTGCAGGGGAGGCGTTCCTCTAGATAGAGGTGATGGCGGGAGTGCTGTTATTCTTTGCCACGCTTAATGTGGCCAGTGTCTCCTCCCAGAGGGCGAGATGTGTGGCCTTCGATGGCCTCTCTGCTATACAGGCAGATTGTTTCTTGATTCAGGAGATGAGATTGCAGACATTGGATGCTGTCAGGCGGGCGAAACAGGCATGGAGATGGGGTCCTTCAGTTTGGGGGCTGGCAGGGGAAAGGTATGGGGGGGTAGGTATTTTGTTCAAGACACATAAGGTGGTAATTCAACGGGTGGTAGAGTTAGGGGTAGGGAGGTGTTTGGTGGTGGATGTGTTATTAATAATTCTTAAAGCCACCCCATGCAATATCTATGGGCCCCAGAGTAAGAGGGGGGAGGTCACTGTTGTTCGGGAAAATCAGGCCATATCTGTATACGTCCCGTCAGTTGGTGAGGGGAGGGGATTTTAATACGATCCTGAGGAAAGAAGATAGTGGGGGTAGGTCGGCACAGGTGCGTTATGATGGGGTGAGGTTGGCAGGGATCATGAAGGGTGCAGGGTAGGTGGACGTGTTTTTGGAACATTTTGCAGGAAGGGAGGGTTTTACGTTTTCCAGGGGTAGTTGTAGAAGTAGGATAGATAGGTTTTGGGTTCGGGGAGGGGCATGTGGGCAGGGGCCTAGACTGGTGGAGGTGGATTTTTCAGATCACAAGTTGGTGTTAATTAAGTTAGGGGGTGCGGGAATTCACAGGTCAGGAAGGGGTATGTGGAGACTAAATTTAAAATGGCTAAGGGAGGGGCCGGTACAGAGGGAATTTTTGGAGTTTCTGATAGATCAATCGTCTTTACAGGGTATTTTTTCATCTCCAGGGGATTGGTGGGAGGAAGTGAAATGGCGCACGAAGGTCTTTTTCATACGTCAGGCGAGACGGGAGGGACGGGAGGTAACCTGGCTAGGGATGGCATTAAAGAAGAGGAGAGATAATTTAATTTCTAGAGGGGGGAGGAGGGAGGATATAGAGGTGGTGCAGTCAGAAATGGAGAAGGTGCAATATAACAGGTACGCCACTTTGGTGTACGAAAGGGATTTTGGGAAACTGTTGAGCCCGGATCCTTTTGTATGCTGCAAGG
Source organism: Microcaecilia unicolor (assembly GCF_901765095.1). NCBI lineage: Eukaryota > Metazoa > Chordata > Amphibia > Gymnophiona > Siphonopidae > Microcaecilia > Microcaecilia unicolor. The sequence continues at coordinate 385,139,077 of NC_044031.1, forward strand.
AGAGAAGGGAACGTAGGATAATAGAGGGGTTAAGGGATGAAAGGGGGGTCATCAGAGATTCAAGGGAAGGGATCCTGGGGGTGGTGGGGTATCATTTTGAGCAGTTTTTTTCTGATCAGAATTTGGACAAGGAGGTCATGAAGAAGTACGTAGAAGGGACCCCGGGGGTGGGAAACTGGGGGCCTCATCTCCAGGTTCTGGAACAGCCCTGGACGTTGCAGGAAGTGGAGGAGGCCATTGGGGCCTTGCGGAGCAGGACCTCGCCGGGACCTGATGGGCTCCCAGCGGAGTTTTATCAGGCGTTCAAACACCAGCTGGCTCCGATTTTGTTGGAGGTCTGGGAGGTGGCACGGAGGACGGGTTCCTTGCCAAAGTCTTTTTCAGAGTCAGCACTGGTTCTCCTTAGTAAAGGCAAAGATTCTCGGCTTATGGCTAATTGGCGGCCTATAGCATTGTTAAATAGCGACCGGAAGGTTTTTGCGCATATGCTCTTAGCACGGATGAGACAGGTATCTGGGGGGGTGCTGGCGATCTCACAAGGTTGTGGGGTTCCGGGCAGGGGGGTGTTGGAGGCAGTGGCATGGGTACGGGAGGGTCTGGAGCGCAGTCGGGAGGAGCAGAAAGGGCGGTTACTGGTAGCCCTGGACCAGGACAAAGCCTTCGATAGGGTACAGTGGGATTTTTTATGGGAGGTGTTAATTCATTATGGGTTTCCAAGGGGATGGGTAGAACAGCTTCGGTTATTGTATACCAATGTGCGGTGTTTTCCATTGGTGAATGGCTGGAAGGGGAAGGATTTTGGGATTACGGCAGGAGTGTGACAAGGGTGCCCCTTGAGCTCTCTGCTGTATACCTTTGCCATTGACCCATTTGTGCGGCGTTTGGAGTTGAGTGGTGAAGAGGGATTTCAAGGGGTGGAGGTGAGCAAGGGAAAACAACTACGGGTGGTGGCCTATGCGGACGATATTACGGTCTGGGTAGCAGATAAGACAGAAGGCAGGAAATTGCAAGGGATGATTTCAAGGTATTCGCAGGCGTCAGGATCGCGGGTGAATTATCAGAAATGTAAAAGCTTATGGGTGGGACCGGCAGGGGCAAGGTTTAAATTGGAGGGTGGGTTCCCACAGGCTACAGCGAGGATAAGGGTTCTGGGGATACAGTTTGAGGCAGGGGACTATGGATTGATTAATTGGAATCAGAAGATTGAAGAGGCAAGGGCAAAGGTAGAGAGGTGGAAGGGCTGGAGGATGTCGATGGCAGATCGGGTTCGTTTGATCAAATCCCATGTAGTGCCAATGTTTTTATTTTTAAGTTACATCTGTCTGTTACCAGAGCGTTGTTACGCGGCACTTTCCAGTGTGTTTTTTTAAATGCTATGGGGTAACCGGATGAACCCAGTCAAAAGAAACATCACATACTTGCCAAGGAATGAGGGAGGGGTAGATATGGTTAACCCCGTGTTAGTTTTCAGTTCTTTGTTTCTTCAATTTAATTTGGGTCGGGCAGTAGATCAAGAACCCCCGGGGTGGGCAGAGAGTGTTATTCAGTGGTGGAAGGAATATTGGGTCCCCTGGCTGGGAGGGGGGAGGGTGAGGGTTTTGAGGAAAGGCTTTCCAGAGGGGGTAGGGTATTATCGGACCCTGGTCAAGTTAGTACGGTTGTGGGGTGTTATGGTAGAGGAAATAAAGGAAGGGAGGAGGGAGGTTTGGGTGGAAAGGGTGCGCACTCAGAGATTTTCCTCTCCACTGGTACTTAGGGATGCTCCTGGGCCGGTATTGGAGCGGGGTTTGCGGTTGGTGTCATCAGAAAGGATCCCACACAAGTACAGGGACATTGCTTGGCTGTCCTTGCATGGAAAGCTATATGTAAGGGGAAATCTGAAGGACAGGAACATGAAGGACCGTGACTGTCCGAGGGGGGAATGTGTTGGAAAGGAAGAAACCATGAACCATTTTTTAAAGGAATGCCCTTTTTCCATTCAGGTGTGTGACAGAGTGGCTTCTCTGTTACAAATTCCCAGTTTTCGATCTTACACCTACGTGGATTGGGTTTATGGGAGACAGCAGGGGAAAGGGCAGCTGGAGCCGGTAACGGGGTTTCTGATCTCTGTCATTGTCAGGTTCTGTCTTTGGATAGCGCGCTGCGGGGTTTCCCTGCGTCAGGAGAACAGGTCTGTTGAGGGGGTCAGTTGGGATATAGTAAGGGCGGTCCAGGAGGTAGCACGGTGGGAAAAGGCGGAGGTAGGGATTGGTAAATTTTTTATTTGGTGGAAGCATGTTAAAACTGTCATGATTTTTTGGTTTCAGATGGGTATTGGTTTTATTAGGGTTCCCGGGTAGGGGGGTGGGGATTTGTGAATATGTATATAGTGGGCTGATTTGTATTTATTTATTTTTAATGTACGGTTGTCTATTGATTTCTGTCTCTATAAATAAAAGAGTTCTCCAAGTATCTACCACTCTCTCCGTGAAAAAATACTTCCTGACATTTTTCTTGAGTCTGCCCCCCTTCACTCTCATATCATGTCCTCTCGTTCTACAGCCCTCCCATCTCCGGAAAAGGTTTGTTTGCAGATTGATACCTTTCAAATATTTGAACGTCTGTATCATATCACCCCTGTTTCTCCTTTCCTCCAGGGTATACAAGTTCAGGTCCGCAAGTCTCTCCTCATACATCTTGTAACGCAAATCCCATACTGTTCTTGTAGCTTTTCTTTGCACCGCTTCTATTTTTTTTACATCCTTAGCAAGGTACGGCCTCCAGAACTGAACACAATACTCCAGGTGGGGCCTCACCAAAGACTTATACAGGGGCATCAACACCTCTTTCTATACAGCCTAGCAACCTTCTGGCTATGGCCACCGCCTTGCCACACTGTTTCGTCGCCTTCAGATCCTCAGATACTATCACCCCAAGATCCCTCTCCCCGTCCGTACCTATCAGACTCTCCCCGCCTAACACATACTTCTCCCGTGGATTTCTACTCCCTAAGTGCATCACTTTGCATTTCTTCGCATTGAATTTTAATTGCCAAACCTTAGACCATTCTTCTAGTTTCCGCAGATCCTTTTTCATGTTTTCCACTCCCTCCCCGGTGTCCACTCTGTTGCAAATCTTAGTATCGTCCGCAAAAAGGCAAACTTTACCTTCTAACCCTTCGGCAATGTCACTCACAAATATATTGAACAGAATCGGCCCCAACACTGATCCCTGAGGCACTCCACTACTCACCTTACCTTCCCTCCTCTGAGCGAATTCCATTCACCACCACCCTCTGGTTTCTGTCCGTCAACCAGTTCCTAATCCAGTTCACCACTTCAGGTCCTATCTTCAGCCTGTCCCAGTTTATTCAAGAGCCTCCTGTGGGAAACAGTGTCAAAAGCTTTGCTGAAATCTAAGTAGATTACGTCCATAGCACGTCCTTGATTCAATTCTCCAGTCACCCAGTCAAAGAATTCAATGAGATTCGTTTGACACGATTTCCCTTTGGTAAAACAATGTTGTTTCGGATCTTGCAACTTATTGGCTTCCAGGAAATTCACTATCCTGTCCTTTAGCATCGCTTCCAATACTTTTCCAATAACCGAAGTGAGGATTACCGGCCTGTAGTTTCCAGCTTCTTCCCTATCACCACTTTTGTGAAGAGAGACCACCTCCGCCGTTCTCCAATCGCACGGAACCTCTCCCGTCTCAAAGGATTTATTAAACAAATCTTTAAGAGGACCCGCCAGAACCTCTCTGAGCTCCCTCAATATCCTGGGATGGATCCCGTCCAGTCCCATGGCTTTGTCCACCTTTAGGTTTCCTAGTTGTTCATACACACTCTCTTCCGTGAACGGTGCTAAATCCACTTCACTCTCACATATACTTTTGTCAGTCCATCTTGGTCCTTTCTCCGGGATTTTCTTCTGTGAAAACAGAACAAAAGTATCTATTTAGCAAATTTGCCTCTTCTTCATCATTTTCTACATAGCGGTTCGCAGCATCTTTCAGTCTCACAATTCCCTTTTTAGTCATTTTCCTTTCATTAATATACCTGAAGAAATTTTTGTCACCCCTCTTTACCTTTCTAGCCATTTGTTCTTCCGCACACGCTTTCGCCAGACGTAACTCTCTCTTGGCTTCCTTCAGTTTCCTCTCCGTGTTCCTCTTTTTGAGTTTTTCTGTATTTCTGGAACGCCAACTCTTTAGCCTTTATTTTCTCAGCCACTTGCTTGGAGAACCATATCGGTTTCCTTTTTCTCTTTCTTTTATTTACTCTCCTTACATAGAGGTTTGTGGCCCTATTTATAGTGTCTTTCAGCCTGGACCACTGCCCTTCCACTTCTCGTACGTCCTCCAAGCCCATCAGCTCCTTCCTCAGGTATTCCCCCATTTTACTAAAGTCAGCACGCTTGAAATCCAGGACTTTCAGTTTTGAGTGGCCACCCTCCTCTTCAGCCGTCATATCAAACCAAACCGTTTGATGGTCACTGCTGCCCAGGTGGGCACCCACTCGGACATTTGACACACTATCCCCATTTGTGAGTACCAGATCTAGCGTCGCTACCTCCCTTGTGGTTTCCGTCACCATTTGTCTGAGCAAAGCACTTTGAAAAGCATCCACAATCTCTCTAGTTCTTTCCGATTCTGCAGATGGAACCTTCCAATCTACATCCGGCAGATTGAAATCTCCCAACAGCACCTCTCTTTTCTTCCGCAACATTTGAATATCAGCGATCAGATCTTTATCTAGTTCCTCCAATTGTGTCGGGGGTCTGTAGACAACACCCACGTTGACAGAGGTTCTATCCTCTCTTTTTAAGGTGATCCATATCGCCTCTTCCTTTCCCCAGTTCCCTGTCATTTCAATCGCTGTGATATCATTTCTCACATACAGAGCTACTCCTCCACCTTTACACCCCTCTCTATCCTTCCTAAAAAGATTATAGCCTGGTATGTTTGCATCCCATTCATGGGAACCATTGAGCCATGTCTCTGTGACTGCAACTATGTCCAAGTCTGCCTCCAACATCAGGGCTTGAAGGTCATGAACTTTATTGCTTAGACTGCGAGCATTTGTGGTCATCGCTTTCCATCTACATTTCCTAGTATTTGTTTCGGTTTTAGTGATTTGGGGGTGTCTTTTCTCTTTGGGTACCTTCATATCTTTTTGTTCCACCTTCCTTGCTTTTTCTTTTGCCTCAGTTTTATTTTCAGGAACATCATAGTGCTGTAGTGGAGCAAAAGAATTCTGTAGGGGCAACACTTGTGAGGGCGGATGCTTCTGTGTCACATAACGAAGCCTGCCTAAGCCTACTGTGAACCATCTATTCTTAGGTGGTATTATCCTTTGAGGCAGTGGTGAGAATTTGGTATGATGAAATTGGTATGAAAAAGTGCAAACCATACATATTTAGCTATTTTACTTTTCTTGAGCTGGGAGTAGACTTAGTTGCAAGAGAGCTATAATGTGCTTTTTCTGAGAATTACCCTTTTAAGGTTGTGGTTTGACATTTGGCCTATGCTAACTTGTGATAATTTGCTGGTCAGCAACTAACACAGATACTCCTATGACTAAGGACACCTGCTGTATCTAGATAAACAATCAAAAGGAGAAGTGGGTGTGGGTAAAATTGTAGCCATAGCACGAGGGTGGGGGTAGTAACAGGGCAACGTTACCCATTATCTAATGAAAACTTATGCTTATGTACATGACAGGCCCTATCAATTTATGGGAATAAATGATAGTATTTGATAGAACGTGTTGGAACATGATTCATCATAACAGGAAACAGAATATTCTGGAAAGATGCATATTCATTAGGTAGGAAGGATAATTATAATTAACATAATGAAGAAAGGAAGAAAAAGTATTTAAGAGGAAACAAAACTGTGGATGGCGAGCCTCAGTGTGTCCACTAGCAGGTGGACACATTGACAGCTCCCAGGGAAAACTCTGTTTTTATTTGCTACATATTATACTGTATTGGGAGTTTATTTGTTACTATTACAATAATTACTGATTGGCTTCTTTGACAATGTGAATAAACATTTATTATGTCTAATACTTATTTAGTAGCCAGAGTTTTTCTTGCCTGGAATTCTGCCTGGGGGAATAAACATTTACTCGAGGATCCACCCCCCCCCCCCCCCCCCACCCAGGAGACCTCCAGAAGGTTACTTCTGTCTCAGAGGAAAGACAGAAAGTAGACAATACCGCTTCCTCCAGAAACGTAGACAGGGCAGGGAGGCCGGGGAGACAGGTGTTGGCCACATTTGCCCAAGCACTAGATCTTCTAGATGTGTGGCGTATGTTGCACCCTCAAGTCTTATAGATCACAGGTACATGGCACCCTATCCCGCATGGACTACATCATTGTAAAGAGTACACTTTTGTTCAGTATAGGCCTCTGATATAGGAGTGGAGGCTATCTCTGATCATGCAATGGTTACTATTGACCTGGAGGTCCCAACGTACTACCATGGTACCTCTGGGTGGTGCTTTCCCACATATTTGATACCACCTTTCAAAAATACCTAAATAAGTGGGCAGATTGGATGTGTGCAGTAAATCTCAACATAAGGATCTAACCCAACTATTTTAGGACACTGGGAAGGCGGTAATCCGGGGCGATATAGCTTATACACTAGTGCGCGTCAGTGGAAATTTGCCTTATCATACCCTTAGAGAAACAACTTTGTAGAGCGCACAGGATTTACTTACATAATCCTTCTCAAGACACATTGGTATCTACTCAAAACACACTTGTCTCCACCATGAGCATGCACAGTGTGGTATGACTTTTCACAAATAGAAACTTTACAAATACAGAAATAAGGTTGGAAAACTTCTGGCGAACGCGGTTAAGACCTGGAGTGGCTCGCAAACCATAATGGAACTGAAAGGCTCCTCTGGAGCAGTAATTAACCATAGTCACTGGATAACTAATATATTTTTGAGCTATTTTAGCTGCTGCTCCTCCTTGTCACGTGAGGGGAATATAGGGTCCCAATCACCAGCATTCTTAGATCAGATGGACCTTCCCGGTTTGACTCCTGAGGCGCTGGAGGCCTTAAACAGGTTGGAGCTTCAGGAGGCAATAAAGGCTATGAACACTCATTCTGCCCTGGGTACGAATGGATTTTCCAGAGCCTTTTATAAAATGCTACAGATTCCCTTGATAGGTCCTTAACTAGAATATTTCCATGCAGTGGTGGAGACAGGGACTTCCCCCCCTTATGCTAATACAGCGCTTATTACTTCGATCAGGAAACCTAGGAACATGAGTGATGAAGCTGACTCGTATCGCCCCATATCCCTTTTAAACAACGGACATAAAATTACTGGCAAAGATACTTGCAAATCGTTTGGATGTGTATCTCCCCCTTTAGATAGGTATGGAGAAAGCGATGTTTGTGAGGGAGCGACAGCCAGTGCATAATGTGCATAATATACTAATGGCCATGACTCACTGCAGGAGGCACTACTTATCCGCACTAGATGCAGAGAAAGCTTTTGACATTGTCTTCAGTCACACTTATTTACTGTTCTGAGAAGGGTGGGCCTGAATGGTTGGTTCTACGACGCTATAGCTACACTTTATGCGAATCCTCAGGCTCAGATTTTTTATTTTAATGGAGAGTGCACTAACTCCTTCCCTATTCAGCGAGGCACTTGACAGGGATGCACCCTGTCCCCCATTGTATTTGTGATAAGTGTAGAACCTCTCCCTCGACAGACTGTTTCTGACACTACCATTAAGGGGGTTGACCTGGGCGGTGATAAAGTGGTCTTGGCTATTGCGGATGATCTCTTCTTTCTGTTGTAAGAGTTTCCCAAATCATTATCTCGGTTGTTAAACCTTGTACAGAAATACATACAATTTTCAGGGTTTAAACTGACTCTTACTAAATCCAAGGCAATGCCCTTACCCTTCTAATCAGAGATCAGTGGAGGGGTGCTTTCCCGTTGGTCTGGGAGATGCAGTTTGAAATACCTGGGGGGCTTGTCTTCCAGTAGATCTCTCTGTCCTGTACACTGCCAACATAACCCCTCTACTAGAGAACACTTCACAAAAGCTTCAATTATGGACTGGATATCTTTTTCGCTATGTGGCCGGATCCTAATATGTGCCATGCCAGTGCCAGCCCCCCCCCCCCCCCCCCCCCCCGGCTCTATGTGTTTCGGTTTCTCCCATTGTTTTTGCAACAGTGTGACGAACACCTGCTACACCATCATTTGCAGGTTTATCCATAAAAACTTTACAGAAGCCTACACTGCATGAGGGGGATGAGATTCTTTAACATGCGTTACTTAAAGATAACTAGATGGCGTGGCATATCCATGACTAGCAGTGGGATACAAGATAATTTTCTCTCCCTTCCTTAGATTATAGTATGCTATCACGGATCAACTTAAGCCATGTTTTGCTTGGTACAGCTCCACTGCCTTCTGGTACATACAAGCTACAGGGCGGGTAGAAAAACATGGAAGTGGCTCTGTTGCCATTTTGGTTTTATGGCATTGGAAGGGGGTATAAAGTACATTTTTTATGTCATTACTGAAGAGGGCAAGATTAAATCTTTTCTTGATTTGCCGCAGTAGTATGATTTGCCTCATTGTCACTATTTTGCCTATATGCAATTACACCATTATGTATCATCCTTGTTATGGACTGACCTGAGGATGTACAGTGCACCCTAGCGGAGGAACTGACCTTGGAAGCACAGCACAAAGTACTACTTACTTTCCATCATCATTTTCACCTGGACTCTACTGCAGATATTAACTACCAGCAGCTTTCAGATCGCTGATCTAGGGACTTGCATTGTGCAATATTAGCACAGTTATTACAAGTTTTTTTTTACATCATCTCTACAAGCAAGTGGACAATATTCAACAAAGAGAAACACTCTAAGTTCCTGCTGTCTTTTTACATTTCCCCAAGGGGGCTAGACAGAGGGGTATGTCACTTGTCTGAAATGTCCAGGGACGCATGCAACTCTGGGGAATATGTTTTGGTACTGCCCTATGGTGTAGAACTTCTGGAAGTCAATCCTTGGAGTGGTTTCAAGATAGTGGTCCTGTGAAGTCCCTTGGCAACCTTTAGCTCTCTTTGGGTGTTTTGTATTAAGCGACCCGGTCCCGCTGGGTTTCAAGCAATTTCTCAACAACATGGTGCTATTTGGCGTTAAAGCGATACTTTGTGGTTGGCTGCAGACAGAGCCCCCTGCCCACTAAAGGTGGAAAGCGTGTATGTTAGAACAATTATGCATGGAGCGCCTGCATATACAAGACCTCAACAGTACAGCCGGGAAGGCCTTCCTAGAGACTTGGGAACTGTTCTGACTCACTTTATCTCACCAAGCACATAGTAGATTACTAAACTTTTAGGGGTTTAAAGCCGAGTGCTTCAGTACATCAAGTAGCATCTCTGAAGACTTTCACAGATCTCCTAGGTATGGAAACAATTATTAATATGGCGGGGGGGGGGGGGGTGAGAGGAGGGCAGGGATTTTGTTTTGGAGTATAATCAAAAAATTTTCCAAGTTACATAATGTTGTGAGTATTGATAGTTCGAAGTACAGCCATGCCAAGCGTGGATATGTAAATAGTATAGCTGTTCTATCTTTACCTTAAGTCTTCATGAAAATGATTTAAACATAAAATAGCAGTTTTAAATGCAATGTGCTATTAACAGGATAATCCAGAGGTGCACTGGGTAAGGGTGGAAAAAAGCTTGTTAACTCTTTATTCTATTTTTGATTAGGAAAGTAATAAAAAGGATAAGGAAGGTTAACAGAAGATCACATGGCAGGGCTACATATTCCAGGTGTAATTTTCTCCCCAGAGCCTCATTAAGGACTATTATCTGTGGTCCATTAAGTATTTTAGATTTCAGAGAGATGGAAAAGATGGGGTTAGGGAGCTAAAGATATTTCTTTTCTGGGAATTTATACCATATACCATGCTGTAGGAGTTGACAGCAGTTAAAGTAAAAACGAGAGCAAAAATAGTTTCTTTTTAATAGCATTTTCAATTATGATATTTTTTAGGTAAATAGTAAACAAGCACATAGCAATCTGCATATGGAAATAAAAAAAACACTTGAAGTAGTGGTTCTTCAAAGGGAAAGAAAACAAAAAATTTGCAGTGAAAGTCTATGAAACAGAGGAGAGAGAATACTGGGCAGGTGGCCACATGTAGCGGTACTGGGGGTGTGTGTTGGCTAAGAAAGAGATTAGGGGGATATCCGGAAGGAAATCTATACATATATTTATGTATGTTCTTCAATTACCTATTAAAAACAATTGCAGTATAATTTAGTAATGAGGCTTTACTAGACACCATAGAGAGAAGCCAGAGATGAGGAATAGTAAAGGCTGCCAACTGGATCCAGATTTGCAGACAGGGTTGATCCAGTCCTGGTTTTACCCTGCTACATGCTGGGGGACTTGTAGTCTTGCTTTTCTTAGGGTTTTTTCTTTTTACTAAACCGCAGTAGCGTTTTTAGCTCATGGTACAAATCAGCTGGCGGTAAACACCGAGATGCCCATTGGAATATAATGGGCATCTCAGTGTTTACTGCCAGCTGATTTCTACTGCGAGCTAAAAATGCTACAATGGTTTAGTAAAAGAGCCCCCTTAGGGAATACAATGGGGAAATCAGAACTACAAATCCCTGCATGCAACAGGGTAAACCAAGGACAGGATTGACTCTGTCTTGCGAATCTGGATCCAGTTGGCAGCCTTAAGGAAGAAGGAAGTCATCTGAACATAAGTGGTGCAACTGTGGAATGATTTTGACTTTTAGAGGTGGAATCTGTGATAATACAGTATTGAATTAGAGAAAACTGGTGACACAAACCAAGGCTGGCCTACTTGGAGTGAGTCCTATAGTGGATCAGAAGAAAGCCACACTGCAGCTGGTATTATTACTGCTGCTAGCATCCAACATGGCCATAGAGCGGCATTGGCAAGTGCCACAGGGCCCATCATTAGAGACATGGCTGAGCATTTCAATTTATGAGAAACCTAAAATAGCAAAAACAAGGTATCTAGAAACCAAGGGCTCTGCTGAAGTTATAAGTAGTAGTTAGGAAAAGTCAGAATGAAGATCTGAGTGGTTCTATATGGGTATATAGATATATATAATTCTCACCACTAACGTTCTACGAGCCTGACTGCCTGTGTCCTTAACTTTCTTCGCTGGGCTCCGAAGCCCCACCTGATGTCACTGGACCCATTATGCCGTGATTCGCGGCGTGGACGAATGACATGATCAAGTTGGAATCTGTTTGTGTGCGTGCGTCTGATGTCGGACGCACGAACACAAACTGATTCCAACTTAATCAATCATTCATCTAAGGCTCCACGCTGCGTGCCCGACAACAGGACCGGCTGGTGGGGGTTGGGGTCCCCCGCCAGCACATGTACGCAACGGCGGGGGATGGTTGACGGCGGGAAGGGGGGCTCGAGGGTCGCGGCAGGGGGGTCCAGGAGTCAGGAACTCCCAGGGGGGGGTCTAGAAATTGGAGGGAGGAAGGCAGGGAGTTGGGATCTGGAACTTGGAGACAGGGAGGGGGGGGGTCTGCAAATCGGAGGGAGGGAGGCTGGGAGGTGGGGTCTGGAACTCAGCGAGCGGAAGGGAGGGCTCTGGAACTCGAAGGGGGGGGTCTAATTCGGAGGGAGGGAGATCTGGAACTGGGGGGGGAAGGGGCTCTGGAATTCGGAGGAGGGGACGAGAGGGAAGGAGGGGGAATGCACCACCTGTACTAAAACTAAAAAAAAAAAACCAACAAAAACGGGGGGACAACCCTGGAACACGGACGAAGGGGGGACACTGGAACTGGTTGGGAGGAGGGGGAGCCCCAGCCACACACTCTCTCTCTCTCACAGAGACACACTCGCAAATTCACTCTCTCTCTCACAGAGACACACTCGCAAATTCACTCTCTCTCTCACACAGTCACTGTCACACACACTCTCTCAAACATACACCCTCCGAGGAAAACCTTGCTAGCGATCGTTTCATTTGTGTCTGAAACGGGCCTTTTCTACTAGTTAATTAATAAAAGGTAGGAAGGGTAGGTAAGAATGTGTGAGCAGGAGAGGAGGTGTATTGGCAGTGACCTTTTGTTTTGTTTTTTGGAGGATGGGGTATTCTAACGTTAATTGTGTTGTATAAAAAGACTGCATAGAGTTATGTATACTAAGTTGTATGCTGTCTGCTGTAGGTTATAAGATTGACCACATCAACAAAGTAAATAAAGACTGCTGGACCAAAAAAAAAAAAAAAAAAAAAAAAAAAAAAGAGTTCACTGCAGCCATCACACCACAGATGTCTTGAAATCTCCTACCCTTAAACATTTCAGGAGTCTGCAAAGATGATAAGAAGCACAGAAATTAAAAATTGCTGCTAAAGTGACAGAAACCAGAAGCTAATGTCTGTTCAATCTCAACTGCAGTCTAGGACAATGGTTCCCAACCTAATCCGTGAGTACCAGTCTTGTTTTCAAGATAACCACAACGAAAAACATTATCTCTGAAGTGTAGATGCATATGATGGATATACAATATTCAAATCTGTATCATGTATATTCAAATGAGGGTAGCTACATAAACAAGACTAATTAGGGGGTACTTGAGAACAGCAGCTAGAGTAACATGGCAGAGGAACAAATCTTTGTTCCTCTTTTTCTAACCCCAACCCCCCAAGAGCTAGAACACTTTCCTGCTGCTTCCGGTGTTGAACAACTAGAAAACTAGGTCATTAACAATTGTTTGGGGGGGGGGGGGGGGGGGGGGGAATGCAGATAAGCAATTTCTCCCATAAAGCTTCAGGCTTATAAAGGAGTTCACTCTTAGGCAGGTTTGCAACCGTGAACTAAAAAACCTTCAGCAGATACAAGACTACTTGATAAGTAACATTCCCTTACAGCAAATATGTTAGTTAACATCTTTGATGAATAAAATGCTCAATGAGGGTAACTTTCCTTTACAAAAAGGGCAAATAATATTGACACCAATTCTGAAACCAACTGGAATAGATTTGTCTAAGGTGGCTAGCTAATGCCCTGAGGCTAGTATACAGCTTCTAGTTGTGCAGATAGGCTGATTTTTTTGTTGGAAAAAGTTTGATCATGTTATCCCAATGTTGAAGGACTTGCACTGGTTGCCTGTAAGGGCAAAAGTTGATTTTAAGGTGGCTTGCTTGACATATAAGAACTTTTATAGATATTGTCCTTTGGATCATGTATTTTTGTTCACTTACCTGACAGTTCATTTGTCAACTCGATCCAATTAATTACTAAATTTGGGTTTTCCACCTGTCAGTCGGATCCACTTTAAGCGTTTCCATGATCGCTCTAAGTTGTATTGCTGCTAAACTGTGGAACACTATTCCTGTTCAAATGCGTATTGATTTATAATTTCAATTTAGACAATTTTTGAAAATTTTGTTCCACAAATATTTCTGAATACATATATGTTTTAAAGATATTTGAATCTTAGTGTAACCCGCTTTGGTTCCAGTTGGATTTAAGCAGGATATAAGAGATGGAAAAGGAAAGGAATGATGTATTTGCTATCTTGCTTTCTGAACTTCTATTAAACCATTTTGTTTAAAAGATTCTTTGGTCCATAGGATGTCAATTTATTGGTGGTCTAGTCATTTATTTTGATCATTTTGGTAATTTAATTTATTATTATGGTTTCTTTCTAAGTTTGTATAATGTATGATTTTATTATGTATTTTATTTTCAAGTACTATGATGATTGTGATCTATTTTGAACAAAATAAAACACTAAAAAGAAATGCAGGACGAGAGGGTGTTTGAAAGAAGTATTATTTAGGAATTCAACCTGCTCATCCTACCAGCTGAGTGGCCCCAGTTACCTGCTGTGCATATCATAAAGTACTACGTTCTTTTGCCATCCATAATGGTAAAGCTGATGTGATGTATAGAGTCTCTGCTGCATAACTGGACTGCAGGTTCTACAGTACAATATCGATTATCCATTCTAAACAGGACTGACCTGTTGTCGGATAACTGAAAAGTCAGATAATATGGAAAACAATGCATAAACCCCTCAAACAATGCAAAAACAAAGACACAGAGTTCCCAATTTTCAAAAATTGATCTAAAAGGTCCTTTAATCATACCAAAGCTGTCCAAACTAATGAGTTAGACTAATTGGTTGTGTCCATCTACCAGCGGAAGGAGACAGAGAAAACAGTTCCAAGTAAACCGCCCCTTAAGGGTATCATGCAGCCTGGAATGTTCAGTATTTCGAAAACCAAGCAATAGTGCTCTGAAGTCTAGAAGAAAACACAGTTAATACCAAACAGGCAAACTCTTGGAGCCAATATGCAGAACCTCACTGTTCCTGCTTGGCCGAAGGCAACTGCAACCTCTCCTCACTGTAAAGTAAGCGGGAGGGAATGGTCCATATTGAGATTGCCCAAGCACACAGAGATCTACCCCTGAATCCGGGGGGGGGGGGGGGGGGGGAGAACTTCTTGATCCCAAGTAACAGGAGTCATACAGAACTGGCACAACAACAAGTGGCAGGAGATTGCATAGAGAAGATGAAGTAGGCAGTATTGTAGAACATCCCACCGTATTGAAGCGTCGTGGAACAGCCAGAGATACCTAAAGGAAACAACGACAGACTTTAGCCAGGGAGGGCATCTGGAAAGGTCTGGTATGATTAAAGGAAAGAAAATTATCAGGTAAGAACATAATTTTTCCTTGTCATCTATACCAGACCAGTCCAAACTAATGGGATGTAGCAAAGTACTTTCCAAAAGAGGGGGGGGGGGGGGGGGGGGGGGGGGGAGAAAGAAGAATGCAGAAGGTTGAAAAATCAACAAAGCTATACACACAGCAAAAACTGATCAGTAGAAAAAGATTCGAATATCCGAACCACCAGGCTACCAAAATGGAACAGAGTTGGAAACCAGAAAAGGAACTGAAGCCATAGGATGTAAAACAAATGTCCTGAGCAAAAGAAAAACTACATACCCCTGTCCCGAGAGTAGCAAAAGAAGCAGCAAAGATACTCATGCCAAAGGACCCCCCCCCCCCCTTGGAAGGAAGACAACAGTTGTAACCGAGCAACAAGGAGAAGAACTGTCTCTCCTAGATCAGGATTCACACTCCCAAACCTGCCGGTCTGCCTTGAGTCCAAGATGGTCGGGGGAAGCGACCCTAACAAGTACTAGGAGTACGCAACCCCAAACAGTGTGCCACACTTCATAGAAGAAAGGAAGCAAGGCCCAGGAACCATCCAGACCCGCACCTAGTGAGAGAATCAAACTCCAAAGAACAAGAAGAGACTCCAGAGTCGAGAGAACCAACTAACTAGAACGCTAGTCTCTCCAGGAGAACCATGAAGAAAATGGCAGCAGCATACCAAGGTACCACCGTAGAAAGAGTACTCCTAAACCAGCTCGCTCTGGACTTAGGGATAAAAACGCAGAGCCAAGAGAACAAAAGGAGAGAAAAAGAAAGAGAGTCGAGAGCCACACTGCGGCGAAAAGACCCCCAAGAAGCCACAAAAGGAAAAGACAAATTCAAACTGCAGCAACGGAGAAGCTTCTCGCCAGCCACCAAGAGGCTACGGCAAGAAAAGGTGCCACAGGAATGGTAGCTAACAGGAGACACAAGCCTTGTCTAGCAATCTAAACTGCGGTATGTCACAGCTGCCAAGAAGTTACTGTATCCAACCCACAGAAAAGAGCTGGGGTTGACCGACAAGGTAAAACAGTGCCCAACGAGTAAAGGTGAAAATACGCTCCACCACAGTCAGAGACTGAACTGTGCTCAAGGGACGGAAACGAAGCTGCGCTCATCAGGCAGAGTAAGATCCGTGCTCAACGAGAACGGATGTGCACTCAAAGCACACAAACTGAGCGACACACCACAGGCAGAGCAGGAGTTGCACACCTCTGGCAAAGATAGAAATGCACTGAACAAGCAGAGAAGAAGCTGAGAGTAACAGAAGATGAGCAGTGCCCCACTGAAAGAGCTGGATGTTAGAGGTACCTGCAGAACTGAAGCTGCGGTAGCGATGAAACTGTGTATAAAACGCAAACAAGGAGCTGCTTTCCACACGCAAACAAGGAGCTGCACTCCAGACGCCAGCAAGGAGCTGCGCTCCTGACACCGGCAAGGAGCTGTGCTCCAGACACCGGCAATGAGCTATGCTTCCTACGCAGACATGAAGCTGTGTAGCACCTGCAGTCACAGAGCTGTGCTCCACATACTGCCCTGGAACTGTGCCCAATCTGCAGAGAAGAGTTGTGCTAAACACACAGAGATGGAGCTACACTCTGCACGCAGACAGGGAGCTGCATTCCATTCACAGAGAGAGAGCTGCATGCCACAGACAGACAAGGAGCTGCGTTCAACAGGCCGACACAGAGCTGTGTTCTACACACAGACACAGGACTGCGCCCCACACTGAGGCCTGCAGAGAAAGAACTACAGTCAACATGCGACAATGGAGCTACGTTCAATATGCACAGATGAAAGGTTGCAGAATTTGCAGCGAAGGAACTTCACTCAACATGGCATGATAGAGCTGTCCTCAACATACACCAATGGAGCTAAAGCCAACCTGGAACTGTGCAGCCATGCCCAACATGAAACCGTGGTACTACATGGAGCAATGGAGCCGCGCTCAACATGCAGCGATGAAGCTGTGCTCAACAAGTAAAATGCATAGATGAAACCCCAGGGAACAGCCAGAGAAGAAGGTGCTGCCAGGAGGCCAACAAGAAAGGAGCACAACTTGTGGAAATGCAGATCTGGCGTTGCACTCCCCTGGCCCAGAGGGACTAAAATTACAAGAAGAGAAGGCCCCGTGCCCCAAGAGACACTCTCAGCCCCCAAAGTGGTCTCTGAGCCACAATGACCGCCCTCCTAGGCAACCGAGACACAGCAGCAGTCAACGTAGAGAAAGAACTCCCGCCAAGAGGGAGGTAAGCACCACAGATCTGGAATCCTCAGACCATAGGGAGCAAAATGCAGCCGTAAGGCAGTGAGGAAGAAACAACTCTCGCCAGGTCAGGAACAAAGAGGAAGCTAGCCACTAACACCAAACCGAGGAAAACCCAGCTAAGGGAGAGTCAAACTCCAGACCTAGAACAGAGGCACGTCCCTGCAGAAAAGTGAAAAGCGCAGAGCTAAGAGGCGATAATCCAGATGCACAGCAATAGATCTGCTCAGCAGGAAAGAAATGCGCCCCTTACAGAAAAAACGGGGCCGCCCTCTGAACCAGCCACCATCTAGGACCGAGAAGAGGAGAGAAACAACTGAGTTTTGTGATCCAGACACGAGCCATGCCCCACAAAAAAAATAAAAGTAAAAGCAACTGGTACCAGCTCGGAAGAGTCCAAGATCAGAATCAGACACCGGCCAGCGAAATTAAAAGAAATTTCGCAAGTGGCCCCCTAGAATACATTGCCAAAGGTGGGAAAAAGTGAAAACACCACAAGGAAACAAAATGGCCTGACAAAACCTGAGAGAGCAGGGAAGTGAAGTCGAACGCAAGGACAGCGCCCGCAAAAAACAATGGAGGCACCGAGAAGAAGGAACTAAAAATAAATCAGGTAACAGGCAAGAGAAAGAAGGAAAAACAAAGTTTATTCTTCTTCTTCTTTTTTTTATTTTTTTTTTAACAATCATCTTCACTAGTGATAGGAATAAAGGTTTACCTCAGAGACAGAAAAGGAGGGAAAAAAACAAAGTTTCTTCTTTTTTTTTTTTTTTTTTTTTTAAACAACCTTCTTCGCTAGTGACAGGAATAAATAAAGGCTTACCTCAGAGGCAGAAATTCAGATCTACCTACCACAGAAGAGAAGAACCCCCACAGGAGAGACAAGTTACTCAATGCCACAATCAACTATCACCCTGGTATAAAGACAGCCAGGGGAGGGGAGGAAACCAGGGTCACTGGATATCACCCTAGCTGGCAGATGAACTCAGGACCACTATCATCTAAAACTAACCCCAACACGGCTACCAGCATACCCCTGACTCCGTCACCAGAAGAATCTGGGACAGGAGCTACCAGCCAGCAATCCAGAGCAGCTGCACAATCTGTCCACCATCAGCTAGGAGACAGAGAAAATGTTGAACATTCCAGGCTGCATGATACCCTTAAGGGGCGGCTTACTTGGAACTATTTTCTCTGTTTCCTTCCGCTGGTAGATGAACACAACCCATTAGTCTAACTCATTAGTCTGGACTGGTCTGGTATACATGACAAGGAAGAAAGATTTTTAATAGAAATAAATGTGATGATGTCACCAGGGGGTCAGTTGGATATGCCGGATGGTCAGATTACTGAAGGTCAGATAAACAAGACTGTACTGTGTTACATACTAGATAAACAAGACTGTATGTGTTACATGCTATCCACCTGTGCATTTGCACAGGTGGACTGACACAACAATCAACCAAACGTATAAACTTGCTTTTATATACAATGAGAAGGCAACAATGAAAGGTTTACACTTATTTAAAAACCTTTGGAAACAAAATAGTAAACCCAAGATCAACAGATATAACTAAACATTTAAGAGCAACACCACCAAAAAAAGAAAAAGAACCACCACACACTTCTGAAAATTGTTTCTAGAGCTGCTGCTTTATCAATATATGGTGAAAATACATTTTTATAGTTCACTGAAAATTGTATAATGTATTAAAATAAAATCAATAAACCTATTATCAAAAGCAAGTTTTAACCATAAAGTAATATTAACAAGCTCACTTTAGAAGGGACATGCAGCCACTCTAGCAGGTGCAATTTCATGGTTAAAAAGCCCAAGCAGTCTGCAGCTTCAGTATCCAATTTCTCATGCTCTCACAACATAATTGATAACCCTGTGGTCATACATCTTATATAATTTGAAAGCTATATAATTCATCTTAACAAAAAATGATTTTGTCTGACCAGTCCCTTGAAGTCAGCACAACAAACTGGCAGCTCCATAAAATCCCAAACTACTCCAAATTGGAATGGGTATCTAGAATCATCTTAGCTTCCTCTCCTTGCCCCCTTAAGGTATCCAGCTCAGAAAAAAAGATGGGCAACAGTGAAAATATTTTAAAAACTGAAGGAGATGTTTATTTTTCTCCAAGTTATCTGTATTGAGATATTTGCAAAAATGTTCTGTGATGGCACTCTGGCTATTCTGATTGACAATTGACCTAACCAATACTGCTCTGTTATTTCAATCTGTAGCAATAAGTTTATATGTAAAATTAGAAACTAATACGAGTCAATCAAACTTTTCCCACTCCTACCCATTTGATAGACATTATCTATAGAGAGAGAGATGTGTGTGTAAATATATAGATAATAAATACAGATAATATATTTTTCTCATAAATAATTAGAAAACATAGAACTAAACATTGAAACAAGCAGATGTTAACAACTCATCTATGCACATTATGCAGCCAAGCAAATTTACTTTACCAAATAATGTCACTAAACAGAGAACAGTTGTCTGGCCTCGTAGCAATACTTGATTGCCTGAAATTCTGTAATGTAAATTAGTACCCGCAGAACTGTTCTTTTAAGCCACTGCTTCAAGAACAACCTGATTTGTGCTAAATAAAATGTTTAGATCTCAAGGGCACCGCCACCATCTTCATTTACTAATGGAATAGAGAGCTTAAATCTAGTTAAGGGGGGAGGGGTGGGTTATCTACGAGCAACCATTAAATTAAGAAGGGTTATTTTACTGTTAACCCAGGTTATAAATAACTAAGTCTCATTACAAAATGGGACCTGTACCAAATAGCTTGAGTTAGAGATAAAATAACCCATCTTAACAGCAGCACATGTTGATAATGCTCCCCCCACCACTAAATTTTAAATAAATACATTTTTTAAATGTCATATTCAAACTATTACTTCTATAGAGAAACAAAAAGAAAGTTTTGCCTTGTGATAAATTAAATTACATTGCTGCTATGTTACTTTTCTCCTGGCAACATATTTTGTACAGCTGACAACTAAATCCTTAAACCAAAAAAGACAAATATTCATCAGTTAATATTGATCTAGAAGACGTAAGAACAAAGTACAGAGTAAAAAGAGAAAAAATACCAGATGGTGTTGATTTGTTAGCCACTGAAGCACTGCTGGGCAAGTTCTGTTCTCGTGCAATATGTCCATGTCCACCTTGTGAATTCTTATCCCACAAGTTCACGTTCTTGTAGTTATAGCTGCTAGGGTCTCCCCAAGCAGAAGTACCATCATCAATATCTATTTTTCTACTAATTGACTGTGGGGATGGTTCCTCCCAACCACTGGGTTCCTCATCTTTTGGGACATTTGGCTGAGACCCACTCTTCCAGTTTGAATTTGGAGGTCGACCACTGACTGATGGAGGTGGCTGTGAGGGTCCAGCCCAAGATCCAGCACCTTCCTGTTGCTTATTCCAAGAGCTGGCTGGCCTGGCTGACTCACTCCAGCCTTGAGATCTTTTGCTGTCATCCCAACCGCTTTTTGGAACAGGATTGGTGTTAGGGCCATTGCCCCAAGTTCCAATCTCATGTTGTCCACCATCACCCCAACCTGGTGCTGTTTTGCTTCCTGAATTATCCCATCCACTACCACTTTTCACTGTGTCTGTGTCCTCTCCATTTCCCCAACCATTTTTTCCAGAATTCCACCCTTGATTTGGCTGTCGTCCACTCCAACTTTGCTCTTTGTTGCTGGTACTCTCATTCCAAGATGTTTTATCATCTGGTCTTCCTCCTCCACCACCACCCGCACCTCCACCCCAGCTGGAAGAGTTTTTATAATCACTCCACCCACCTGTATTCTTGGAGTCTTTCCATTCTGTTGGAGTGGTGGGCTCTCCCCATCCAGACTTGTTTTGATTGCATTGGCTGGGTACATCAGCCCAACCCCCTGAGTTCTTTGTCTGTGTGGTGGAGCTCTCCCAACCCTCAGTCCCTTTATCAGCTTTCACCTCCAACCTTGGCAACTCTTCAGTCTCCCAAACTGTGTCCTGCTTGATTTGAGTTTGGCCCCAACCAGTGTTGGAAAGCACACGAGGGTCCAAGTCACTTCTGTTCAGCATAGACTGCAAGACTGCCTGACAATCAGGGAGTGGAACCCGGTGGGTTCTACGGCCAGAAGTGAGACTGTCACTGCTTCCTGCTTTGTGATTGCTTCCTGTACTTTGACCTCCAACCTCACTTCCTGTGGAGCTGGAAGCTCTTCCCCAACAGGGAGCTTGGGAATTGCCTTGATTTTCTGGAAGGAGATGGCCCTTTTGATTGTCCCATGCACTGGTGCTAGAATTTGGTTGGTTTGGACCATTCCATTCCCCAATTTTCAGGTCATCAGACCCAGTTGGCTGTTTCCATTCTCCCTGAGACACCCTAGGTGTCGTTTTGCTGCCTTCACCCCATTTGTTTTCATTTGGGTCCTGAGGTCCAAGGTTCCAAGACCTGCCACCTGTACACCTGCTATTATCCCAATTATCACTTCTTGACCCATTAGATTTTTGGGTAGAAGACCCCTTCCAAGAGTCTTCCCTATCTTTTCCATTGTTCCCATTGTTTCCAGAATTATTCTGCCCAGAGACCATATCAGTTCCAGAAGGCCCCCTAACTGTACCCCAGGATCCAACACTTAGAGCTTTCCTGTCTCCAGTGCTTTGAGGGGGGGCATCAGTGTTCCTGGAAGGGTTCCCTAAGCCCATTCCAAAAGGTATTCCTTTATTCTCCATAGGGTTAGGTGAACTTAAGTTCAGAGAGTTAGTGTTTCCATTTTTTGGTCCATCAGTGTTATGAAGTTGAGCCTGCTCTCTGCCAGAGACCAAGTTAACACCCGCATTTTCCATCTTTGACTGCTGTTCCCTGGAGGTTTGACCTAATGTGCTAAGCTGTGTATTGGAGTTTCCATTTTCAGGTTCCAAAACCCCTTTCCTGGAATTGCCCTCTTGGACCAATGCTGGCCAGGCAGATGGGTTGGTATTTGGGTTAAAATTGCTGAAACCAGAACCTGGACTGATTTTGTCCTGTCCACTCATGTTCCTCCAGTTTCCAAGTCCATTGCTGCTCTCGGTAGTAAGATTGGAAGATTGAACAGATTTAGCTTTGGAGTCAGATTTCCAGGCCCCAAGGGTACATTCGTTCCCAGTGTTTGCAGACTGGCACTGGCTTCCTTTTCCTTTGTTACTAGTGGTGCTTCCTGACAAGGAGCTTTTCTCCAAACTGGAGTTTGAGGCACTGTTGTTGCTGTCGGTTTTGTTTTCAGAAGGTGGCTCAGTGTCTTTGCTGGCAATACAAGGCCACTCTTCCATATCAGACCCGTCTACAATCACCTTGTCCCAGATGTGAGGAGAGTTGGCGGTGGTGCCATTGTTGGAGGTGGCTCCAGGGCTCCAAGTAGAACTTGCATAATTTGAAGTAGCAGCACCACCAGTCGTTGAATCTAGGTTAAAAAATAAAAGTGATCAGTTGTAAAACTTAGTAAATTTCTAAAGCAATCTGATATTATGCATAGATTAAACATTCAGTTCAAAATAATGTTCCATTCTGCAGAATACCTACAACTTACAGCACATACTGGAACAGAGGCATCAGACAACTAGACACCTTTAATATGTTCTATAAGAAACCACTTACTATTACAGGGAGTCTCATGTACAGTATCACTGAAACTGCATAAATAGAAAAGCTATGAAGAGTAGCAAAAAGCCCTTATTCCTGGAATACCCAAAATTGCTTATAATGAAAATGCATACCTGTAGCAGGTATTCTCCGAGGACAGCAGGCTGAATAGTATCACTAATGGGTCGTCATCCACGACGGCCCAGGAGCCCGGAGCTTACAAAAAAATTCAGAACTTTCGAGAAGGCGACGTTGCACGGATGAAGACGCACCGCGCATGAGCGAGCAGCTTCCTGCCCACGATGTGAGCATGTCTCCCTTAGTTAATAAAAAGCAAAAATAAGGAAAGAAACAACTCCAAAGGGGAGGAGGGTGGGTTATGATACTATTCAGCCTGCTGTCCTCAGAGAATACCTGCTACAGGTATGTATCTTCATTTTCTCCAAGGACAAGCAGGCTGAATATTCTCACTGATAGGGTATCCCTAGCCCCCAGGCTCAGTCAAAATAATGAACAGTGGTCAATTGGGCCTTGCAACGGCGAGGACATAACTTAGATTGTAAGCTCTTTGAGCAGGGACTGTCTCTCTTTGTTAAATTGGACAGCGCTGCGTGACCCTAGTAGCGCTCTAGAAATGTTAAGTAGTAGTAGTAGTAGATTGACCTAAAAAGAAACAAACTAAACGAGAGTGCAGCCTGGAACAGAACATAAATGAGCCTAGGAGGGTGGAGTTGGATTCTAAACCCCAAACAAATTCTGCAATACAAACTGTCCAAACCGACTGTCGCACCGGGTATCCTGCTGAAGGCAGTAGTGAGATGTAAATGTGTGGACTGATGACCACGTTGCAGCCTTGCAAATCTCTTCAATCGAGGCTGACTTCAAGTGAGCTACTGATACAGCCATGGCTCTGACATTATGAGCTGTGACATGCCCCTCTAGAGTCAGCCCAGCTTGGGCATAAGTGAAGGAAATGCAATCTGCTAACCAGTTGGAGATGGTGCGTTTACCGATGGTGACTCCCCTCCTATTGGGATCGAAAGAAACAATTGGGCGGACTATTGATAGGTGTGCAACTTGTCTTCACCAGGGCGGGTATGTGGACGGGGGAAAAAATGTTGGCAATACAATTGACTGGTTCAGATGGAACTCTTGACACCACCTTCGGCAAGAACTAAGGGTAAGTGCGGAGGTCTACTCTGTTATGGTGAAACTTGATATAAGGTGCATGAACTACCAGGGCTTGGAGCTCACTGACTCTACGAGCTGAAGTAGCAACCAAGAAAACGACCTTCCATGTCAAGCACTTCAGAGGGCAGGAATTCAGTGGCTCAAAAGGAGCTTTCATCAGCGATCCCATAACACTGGTGGAGGTTTGACAGGGAGCTTTGACAAAAGCAAACCTCTCATGAAGCAAACAACTAAACGCTGTCCAGAGATAGACTAACCTTCTACACGTTAATGATAAGCACTAATTGCACTAACATGAACGCTTACGCAGTTGGTCTTTAGACTCTGATAAGTGTAGAAGGTATTCAAGTAGGACAAGAAAAAGGATCTAGGACCTTACTGTCACACCAGACGGCAAACCTCTACAACTTGAAAGAGTAACACTTTTTCGTGGAATCTATCCTGGTACAAAGCAAGACTCGGGAAACACCCTCCAACAGACCTAAAGAGGCAACTTCTAGGCTCTCAACCTCCAGGCCATGAGCGCCAGAGACTGCAGGTTGGGATGTAGAAGCGGCCCTTCGTTCTGAGTGATGAGGGTTGGAAAACACACCAATCTCCACGGTTCTTCGGAGGACAACTCCAGAAGAAGAGGGAACCAGATCTGACGAGGCCAGAAAGGAGCAATCAGGATCACTGTTCCCCGGTCTTGCTTGAGTTTCAACAAAGTCTTCTCTACTAGAGGTATGGGAGGATACGCATTCAGAAGGCCTGTCTCCCAATGCAGGAGAAAGGCATCTGACGCTAGTCTGTCATGGGCCTGAAGCCTGAAACAGAATTGAGGGACTTCTGTGATTGATCTGAGTGGCAAAAAGATCCACCGAGGGGGTGCCCCACTCTCAGAAGATTTTGTGGACAACATTCATGTTCAGAGATCACTCGTGAGGTTGCATGATCCTGCTCAACCTGTCGGCCAGACTATTTTTGACACCTGCCAGATACGTGGCCTGGAGAAACATGCCGTGATGGTGGGCCCAAAGCCACATCTGGACGGCTTCCTGACACAGAGGGCGAGATCCGGTGCCCCCCTGCTTCTTGGTGTAATACACTGCAACCTGATTGTCTGAATTAAAATAATTTCATTGGACAGCCGATCTCTGAAAGCCTTCAGAGTGCTCCAGATCGCTCGTAATTCCAGGAGGTTGATCTGAAGATCTTTTTCCAGAAAAGACCAAGCCCCTTGAGTGAAGGCCATCTACATGAGCTCCCCACCCCAGGAGAGATGCATCCGTCGTCAGCACTTTCTGCGGCTGAGGAATTTGAAATGGAAGTCCCAATGTCAGATTGGATCGAATGTTCTACCACTGAAGGGATCTGCAAAACTCGGTGGAAAGATGGAATACATCCTCCAGATTCCCTGTGGCTTGGCACCACTGGGAAGCTAGGGTCGATTGAGCTGATCTCATATGTAGGCGTGCCATGGGAGTCACATGAACCGTGGAAGCCATATGCCCTAAAAGTCTCAACATCTGTTGAGACACTCGAGCCAAGGACACTAGGGCCAGGAGATTGTCTGCCCTTGCCTGGGGGAGATAAGCTCGAGCCGTCTGTGTATCCAACAGAGCTGCAATAAACTCCAATTTCTGTACCGGGACAAGGTGAGACTTGGGATAATTGATTACAAACCCCAGTAGCTCCAGTAGTCGAATAGTCATCCACATAGACTGTAGAGCCCCTGCCTCTGAGGTGCTGTTCACCAGCCAATCGTTGAGATAAGGGAACTCATGCACTCCCAGTCTGCATAGCGATGCTGCGACAACTGCCAAGCACTTTGTGAAGACCCTGGATGCAGATGCTAGGCCAAAGGGCAGTACACAGTACTGAAAGTGCTGAGTTCCCAGTCGGAATGGAAGATACTTCCTGTGAGCTGGGAGTATCGAGATGTGAGTATAGGCATCCTTTAAGTCCAGAGAGCATAGCCAATCATTTTCCTGAATCACGGGGGAAAAGGGTGCCCAGGGAAACCATCCTGAACTTTTCTCGGAGAAGGAATTTGTTCAGGGCCCTTAGGTTTAGGATGGGACACATCCCCCTGTTTTCTTTTGCACAAGGAAGTAACTGGAATAGAATCCCAGCCCCTCTTCCCCTGGTGGAACGGGTTTGACCGCACTGGCCTTTAGAAGAGCGGAGAGTTCCTCTACAAGTACCTGCTTGTGCTGAAAGCTGAAGGATTGAGCTCCCGGTGGGCAATTTGGAGGCATGGAAACCAGATTGAGAGTGTATCCTAACCGGACTATTTGAAGAACCCACCTGTCGAAGGTTATAAGACGCCACCTTTGGTGAAAAAATATCAACCTACCTCCAACAGGCAAGCCGTCCGGCACGGACACTGTTATCGAAGCTATGCTGCACTGGAACCAGTCAAAAGCCCGTCCCTTGTTTTTGCTGGGGAGCCCTACGGGCTTTAGGCACACGGTGTTGATCGGAACGCGCATGCTGGGGCTCAGCCTGAACCGGCTGCCGAGAAGCAGGAGTGTACCTTCGCCTATTATAGGAATAGGGAGCAATCCTCTTCCCTCCAAAAAACCTCCTAGATGAGGAGGCAGTAGCAGAAGACGTCTAGTGGGAGAGAGAATCTATGGCATCATGATGCTTTTTTATCTAATCGACCATGCCCTCTACTTTTTCACCAAAAAAGTTTATCCCCCCGGCAAGGAACATCCGCCATTCGCTTCTGGGTCTTATGATCCAGGTCAGAGACACGCAGTCATGAGAGTTTGCGCATCACTATACCTTGAGCAGCTACTCGGGATGCCACATCAAAAGTGTCGTTAAGACCCCCTGGCCAGGAATTTGCAACACGCCTTCTACTGCCTGACCACCTGGTGGAAATGTTCAGCAAGCTCCGGAGGAAGTGCTTCATCGAAACTAGACAGTTGCCTCACCGAGTTCCACAAGTGGATGCTCATGTAGAGCTGGTAAGCTTGAATTTTGCCTGCGAGCATAGCGGCCTGATACGGTCTCCTCCCAAAAGAGTACAAGGTCCTAGACTCTCTGCCTGGGGGCGCCGAGGCATAGTCTCTAGTACTCTTGGCTCTTCTGAATGCAAAGTCCACCACCATGGAATTGTGAGGAAGATGGGCCTTCACAATTACAGGCTCTCCATGGACTCTGTACTGGGAATCGGATTTTTGGGGGACAACTGGATTAGAAAGAGAGCACGACCAATTTCGCATAAGCACTTCCCTCAGTGTATTATGAAAGGGGGCCGTAGCAACCTCAGCAGGCGGAGAAGGATAATCCAAGACCTCAGGCATCTCGGCCCTGGGCTCATCCACAGCCTACATAGGGAATGGAATGTCCTTAGACATTTCCTGAACAAAAGATGAGAAACAGAGACTCTCAGGTGGAGGCATTTTAGTCTCAATTGGCGGAGTAGGATCAGTCGGAACCCCACACGACTCTTCCTCCGAAAAGTATTTAGGGTCTTCCTCACCTTCCCACGAGCGCTCCTCATCAGTATCGGACAAGAGCTCCCTAAGAGAAGCCCAAACCCGAGCCTGTCTCAATGTCGAGGATCGACGACCTCGTGGGAGGTGTCGAGAAGTCGACCCCTGCCTGGACTACTACTACTACTATTTAGCATTTCTATAGCGCTACAAGGCATACGCAGCGCTGCACAAACATAGAAGAAAGACAGTTCTTGCTCAAAGAACTTCCTCCGCCGACGTCAAGGGGGAGTCAACCCGGGTGGCAGCCGACACCGGTACCACAAGCGTTACCGAGGACGGGTACCGCCTCACAGATGCTGCCTCGGCAGTCGATACGGAAGGCGCAAACAACCCCGACACCGAGGCCAACTGGCGAAGCAACCTTTCCAGAAGCTCCGGAAGAAAGGCCCGGATATGTTCGTCGAGAGCTGCCATCGGTAAAGGCTGGCGTGCCGCTGCAGGAGTCTGAAGGGGCTCGGGAGCCGGTACCAGGCTGCGAGATGACCGACGCATCGGCACCTCCTGAATGGAGGGTGAGCGATCCTCCCGGCGCTGACGCTTCTCGGGTGCCGACTTCCTCAGCTCCTCGGAGCTCTCGATACCATGCATACCATATTTCTACAAATGACAACGATGACGGTGCTTCTTAGCCTTCGCTCAACGCCTGTCATCTAGACTCCTCGGTCCCGAAGAGGAGGACGTTAAACCCTCACGCCTCCTCGGGGCCGGGTCTGACTCAGGTCGGTCCCGGAGAGCCTGCATAGCAGTAGGCCTCAAGATAGGTGAAAACCCACTCAATGCCTCGCTGCTCCCAGCTCGATGCGGTCTTTCGGCAGCCATTACCTGGACTCCCGATGTCGATGCCTCCCTTGACATCGACTCCGAAGGACGGGACCGATCTGAAAAAAAGTTTCTCACGCTGAGCTTCTCGAGCCGCCTGGGTCCGTTTTTTTCATCAATTTATACAGCTTACAAGCAGCTGGGAGATAGTAACATAGTAGATGACGGCAGTAAAAAAACCTGCACGGTCCACCCAGTCTGCCCAACAAGATAAACTCACATGTGCCATTTTTTGTGTATACCTTACCTTGATTTGTACCTGTCTTTTTCAGGGCACAGACAGTATAAGTCTGCCCAGCACTATTCCCGCCTCCCAACCACCAGTCCTGCCTCCCACCACCGGCTCTGGAACAGACCGTATAAGTCTGCCCAGCACTATCCCCACCTCCCAACCATGATCGGGCCCAAGATACTGGAGACACCAAGCGTGGGGGTCGGTACTGGAGATGGTCCGGTTGCACCGAGTACAACGCTTGAAGCCACTGGGTGTCCTCGATGACATGGAGGGAAAAACGGCGTCGCAAAATCAAAAGGCTCGATGGTGCCAAGAAAAGAGGGGCACAAACAGGGAAAAACAGCCTGACCAAGCAGCCTAAAGGCGGCCGCATCGAAAAATAAAGGAAACTTTAAAGAGGAAGAAGAAAACACCCCCCTGCTCTACTGGCTAAGCACAGGAGCCATCCCAGGCAGAAATCCAGGAGCTGAGAAAGCGACGTCCACACCTGCTGGGAGATAGACATATACTGAAAGCAAAGGGGGCTGGGCATCCAGGAACACCATGTGCTTTCAGTGTTCTCTATCTCCACCTGCTGGTAGGAGGATACAACCCATCAGTTAATGGATTTATCTGCTGTTGATGACAAGGAAAGTTATATTTTCTTCTTTTTCTACTATGTTTGTAAGAATAAACATTACTAATTTGGCTGGTGGTCCAAGAAAGTACAGCCAGGGTGTCTGTGTGCAGAGAACCAGAGACTGGTCCCAGCTGGGAAGTTCTGGTTCTGATTTGACGCATTACAGGCCCCCACTGGGATTCCCCTCCCGCAGTCAGACCCAAGGTGCACAGGGAAAAGACACCCCCCATCCCTTCAAGTCCTAATGAGAATTGGAAGTGCTCCTGTACCTGAAAACAGCAGCAGTTGCAAACACCAGAAGGGGAAGGAAAAAATAGCTGACAGTCCGGATCCTGCAGTGAAAGGAGAGACAGCATCTGCACCAGTGCTCCCCCCCTTTCAAAAAAAATATAGGCTGTTTCTGAAGTCAGAAAAAACCTAGGACTTCCATGCAGCAGACGCGTGCAGACATGCCCAGCAGACCTGTTTGCAGTGGTCTGTGCTGCTCCTCAGCTCTCTGGTGCTTGGGAAATCCCGCTTGTGGGGGTTTTTTTTCCTTATTTACATCCCCCCCAAAAAAAATCTGGGGGGGGAAGGGGGGGACACCAAAGTAAGGTGTACAGACTAAGAAGGTTTGGGGTGGGGGGGAGGGTCCCACAGAACTGAGCCAAGGCCTAACACAACGGCACTAAAAAGTATGACTGCAGGTTGCAGAGAAGTGCAGTCTACAAAAGCAGAACACACGAGTAGTTTAAAAGGCTTTTAATCTTGTCACTTTAAAACAACATAACATGGCCACACTTCACTAACAACATAACATGGCCACGCTTCACCTCTCTAGAGGCTGCGTCAGGGGCTACAGCTATTAGGGTCCTGAAAAGCAAATACGTCTAACAGTTAGTGGACAAATCCAAGTAAAAGCGCCAATAAAACTGCACAGCAGCTAGCAGCAGGATACAACCTCAGCTCCTCAGTTAGCAGCAAAAACACTGGAGGTTGCAGAGCCAGCCATGCTCCATGCTTGAACAGGTACAGTCCAGAGACCGGAAACCTGTGAGCAGCTGTAGCCAGCAAAGCAGGGAGCTAGGCAATGGACAATGGAGCACTGTCAGCACAACCTAGTAACTGCTGAAGTAGAGAAAAATACTGGATTGTTCCACGAAGCACCACAGCTTATACGAGTGAAGTCACTGGCAGATTTTGATTTTCTCAACCTCCATGCGCTGCAAGGAAGGTATAACACCTATTTGTGCAGAACGTGTGAACTGATGTTAAGAAAACAGTACTTTATTCTCAAATTAAATGGACCACTCAGACCCTGATTCTCAAAGCTCTGGGGCTTTAGCGCCCGCCCCATACCACAGGAATAGTGCAGAAAAATAGCCATCCAATGCTCAAAGCTAATAGAATTGCAAATTATATGAGGAAAATGCCTGGTGGATGCGCACAAGAATTTGGTGATAAGTACCACATTTGTGTGCATGAGCCAAGCAAAACCTGAAGTACCCATTACTGCTGTTCTTCTCTGCCTTTAAATATGAGCTTTTCAAAAAAAATTTCCCACTTGAAAGGCTTATATATAAGCGCAGAAAAGAGGCACCAATGTGTGCTTTCACTTTCAGGTTTGCTCAGACTCGCACACATTTGTTTTTCAGTACTAGTGCTTAGAGGCTTGCACAGGCTTCCTTCCACTTCCAAACAGGGGCGCAGCTACAATGGGGCCACGGGGGCCTGGGCCCCCAGCCGCCGACCCTCTCAACCACCCTCCACCGCTAATCCACCATCGCCGTCTGCTACCTATGCTGGCGGGGGACCCCAACCCCCCCCCCCCCCCAAATGAAGTCTTCTTCCTTCGTTAGGTTTCCAAGTCTGACGTCCTGCATGTTGTACGTGCAGGACGTCAGACTCGGAAACCAAGGTAAAATTATGTATCATACCTGATGATTTTCTTTCCATTAATCATAGCAGATCAATCCATAGACTTGTAGGTTGTGTCCATCTACCAGCAGGTGGAGATAGAGAGCAATCTTTTGCCTCTCTATATGTGGTCATGTGCTACCAGGAAATCCTCAGTATAGTCGATATCAAAGCTCCATCCGCAGGAATCACCAAACATAGAGAATTACACCCACAAAGGGACACACCGCCACCCAACCACAGCCAAAGCCGGGGGGGGGGGGGGCTGGGGCACCTACACCCACCGACGCGGGGGGAAAACTGGCATGTCCTGCTACTGCAACCGTGGGAGGAGCTGGCTTAACCCATCACCGCCAAAACGAGAGGGAAACAAAGCTACCCTACTACCGCACGAAGCGGGAGGGAGCACTGGCATAATTTAGTTATGAATCCAACCACCATCGAAGCGGGGGGAAAGAAGCAGCAGCTCACTATAACACAAAGTTGTCTCAACTCCAGGAAAATAAAAGTGGAAGAACTTGAACTCGAAGTCCTCCTGAACAGGAACTGAAGGCTAAACTTGAACCTGAAATATAACTGAACTAGAACAAACAGTACAGATATCTGGGAGGGACTATGGATTGAATTGCTATGATTAATGGAAAGAAAATTATCAGGTATGATACATAATTTTACCTTCCATATCATCAAGCAGATCAATCCATAGACTGGTGGGATGTACCGAAGCAGTACTCACCCAGGGCGGGACATGGAAATCCCAGAACGCAACACTGAAGCTCCAAACTGAGCCTCGGCCCGTGCTGCCAAGTCAAAGCAATAATGTCATGAGAAGGTATGAGCCGACGCCCAAGTCGCCGATCTGCAAATCTCCTCCAAGGAAACGGACCTGGACTCTGCCATCGAAGCCGCCTGTGCTCTAGAAGAATGAGCATTCAGCTGGCTAGGCGGCACCTTCCCTGCGGGCACATAAGCCGCCACAATAGTTTCCTTGACCCAACGTGCCACGGTAGGTTTAGATGCCTGCAGACCCCTACGGGGGCCCGCGAACAGCACGAACAGGTGATCCGACTTCCGGAAATCGTTGGTCACTTCCAAGTATCTGATGATAACTCGTCTAACTTCCAGGCACCTGAGAGCACGATACTCCTCTGGATAATCCTCCCTACGGAAGGAGGGTAAACAAAGCTACTGATTCACATGGAAGTGAGAAACAATCTTGGGCAGGAAGGAAGGCACTGGGCGAATAGATACTCCTGCCTCTGTGAACCGCAGGAACGACTCTCTACACGAGAGCGCCTGGAGCTCGGAAACCCTCCTGGCTGAAGCGATTCCCACCAAAAAGACTGCTTTCAACGTCAGGTACTTCAGAGACAGCCGTGATAATGGCTCAAAGGGCGGCTTTCTGCAAGGCCCGCAGCACCAGATTGAGATTCCACACAGGCACTATCGAGTGCAGAGGAGGGTGTAGGTGATTAACCCCTTTGAGAAAACGCACCACATCTGGCTGTGAAGCCAGGGAAGTACCCTTCAGGCGACTCCTGAAGCAAGCTAGAGCCGCTACCTGGACCTTAAGAGAGCTGAGCGACAGGCCTTTCTCCAGACCTTCTTGCAGGAACGCCAACACTGAAGCAATTGGCACCGTGAAGGGCGACAGGGATCCTGCCTCGCACCATGATACAAAGGTATGCCATACCCTGGCGTACGTAGTAGAAGTAGCTCGCTTCCGTATTCTCAGCACAGTGGCGATGACCTTGTCCAAGAAGCCCTCCTTCTTCAGCCGCTTCCGCTCAAGAGCCAGGCCGTAAGACCAAAGGGGGAGGGACCCTCCATCACCACGGGACCCTGATGTAAGAGGCTCCGCTCCGCTGGAAGCCGCAGAGGACGGTCTACGGAAAGCCGGACCAGGTCCGCATACCAAGGGCGTCTGGGCCAGTCTGGACCCACCAGGGCCACAGGGCTGAGAATTCTGCCCAGCATAGGCCAAGGCGGGAACACGTAGAGAAGCTCCTGTACCGGCCACTGCTGGAGAAGAGCATCGACCCCCAGAGATCGAGGGTCCCGTCCTCTGCTGAAGAACCGTGGCACTTGGCAATTGGCCGAGGTCGCCATCAGATCCAAGGTCGGCATGCCCCAGCGCTTCGTGATCTCCAAGAACACCCGAGCAGACAGTTGCCACAATCCGAGATCCAAGGTATGGCGACTGAGAAAGTGCGCCTCGACATTCAGGACTCCCGCAATGTGAGCCACTGACAGCTGGTCCAGATTCGCCTCTGCCCACTCGCATAACTTCATGGCCTCCCTGGCTAGGGGGGCGCTCATGGTACCTCCCTGGCGATTGACATAGGCCATGGCTGTGGCATTGTCTGACAGGATTTGAACTGGCCTCAGCATCAGTACCCTGAAGAAACGATTGAAGCGCCAAGCGAATGGCCCGAAGTTCCAAGAGGTTGATGGACCACTTCGCCTCCGTCGGCGACCATATCCCCTGCGTTGTCCTTCCCAGGCACTTGGCTCCCCAGCCCGTCAAGCAGGCGTCCATCGTAACGACAATCCACTCCGTGGACGTGAGAGGCATACCGGCTGCCAAGTTGTCTGACATCAGCCACCAACTTAGCGCCCTTCTCACCACCAGGTCCAGGGAAGGCGAACTGCGTAATCCTCCGAAACCGGAGTCCAGCGCCACAGAAGAGAGTGCTGTAGTGGCCTCATATGGGCCCTGGCCCAGGGCACTACCTCCATCATGGCCGTCATGGAGCCCAACAGTTGCACATAATCCCAAGCCCGAGGAGCTGAGGAGGCTAGGAACCGGCCCACCTGGGCCTGAAGCTTGAGGCTCCGGCTGTCCAGCAGGAACACTCTGCCCTCTTGGGTGTCGAACCGAACACCCAGATACTCCAGGGACTGAGTCGGGCGCAGCTGACTTTTCTCCCGGTTGACGATTCATCCAAAGGAGCTCAGAAGAGCAAAGACCCTGTCTGTCGCTCTCCCACACTCCGCAAAGGAGGGAGCTCGAATCAGCCAATCGTCCAGGTAGGGATGGACTTGCACCCCTTCCTTGCGGAGATAAGCCGCAATGACCACCATCACACTTTGGAGAAGGTTCGTGGAGCCGCAGCCAACCCGAATGGGAGGGCTCTGAACTGTAAGTGCCGGCCCAGCACTGCAAAGCACAGGAAGCGCTGATGAGGCAGCCAGATGGGAATGTGCAGATAAGCTTCTTTGATGTCCAAGGATGCCAGGAATTCTCCTTCTTGTACCGCAGCAATCACGGAGCGGAGAGTCTCCATACGGAAATGCCGTATTCGCAGGGCCCGATTGACTCCCTTGAGGTCGAGAATAGGCCGAAAAGAGCCTCCTTTCTTTGGCACCACAAAGTAAATGGAGTAACATCCTGTGCCACGCTGCTCTACGGGCACTGGGACCACCGCCCCAAGTCGGAGCAAGTTGTCCAGAGTCTGCTGAACTGCTGCCACTTTGAGGGAAGACTTGCAGGGAGAGTTCACGAACCCGTCTCTCAGGGGCCGGCAGAACTCCAACTTGTAGCCGTCTCTGATGACTTCTAGAACCCAAGCGTCTGAAGTTACCCTGGTCCACTCGCCCAGAAAAGAGGACAGCCTTCCTCCTATCTGCTCTGGGCCATGGACCAGGGCCCCGTCATTGGGTACGAGACCCTGGGGGAAGACCGGAGGAAGAACCTCCTGAGCGGCGGTCTCTGCGAAAGGAATGCTGCTTCGGGGAGAAGCTCTGCTTGAAGGAGGAAGAGGAGCCCAACTTGCCCGGGCGATACCGACGGGCTTCTTGAAAACAGCCCTTAGAGGAACCAGGGCAAGCACTGCTGGCCCTTGCCTTGACCTTCGGCAACCTCTTGCCTTTAGAACTGCCGAGATCCGTCACGATCTTGTCCAGCTCATCCATGAAGAGCAGCTTGCCCTTAAAAGGCAACTTGGCTAAGCGGGATTTGGAGGCATGGTCAGCTGACCAATGTTTAAGCCATAGCCATCGACGGGCAGAGACTGTCTGAGACATACCTTTAAGCCAAGGCTCTCAAAACATCATACAGCAAGTCTGTCAAGAAAGCCAAGCCCGACTCCAGGACCGGCCAATCCGCCCTCAAAGAAGGATACGAGGGGGAGGCCCGCTGCACCACCGTTAGGCATGCCCTGGCCACATAGGAGCCGCAAACCAAGGCCTGCAAACTCAAGGCGGCCGCTTCAAAGGCTAACTTTTAAGGCCGCTTCCAATTTCCTGTCCTGTGAATCCTTAAGGGCTTCCACCGGCAAAGCCGTCTCTTTCGTCACCGCAGTGATTAGAGAGTCCACTGCCGGCCAGCACCAGGCCTCCTGTTCACCCTCTGGCAGAGGGTACAGACGAGTAATGGCTCTGGCTATCTTGAGGCTCGCCTCTGGAGAATCCCATTGAGCTGAAATTAGAGTCTTCATGGCTTCATAAATGTGGAAGATCCTGGAAGGGCGCTTGGTTCTCACCATAATAGCGGAACCCGCCGAGGCTGAAGGTGGGCCTTCCTCCGGAGAGGAAATACCCAAGATGCTCATACCTTGAACTAACAGGTTAGGCAATTCCTCTGAGCAAAAAAGCCGCGCTGCAGAGGGGTTATCTCTCCCATCATGGTGAGGATCAGCCTCCTCCAAAGAATCCCCAAGGGACATTTGGGAGAATTCAGAAACGCTGCCCTCATCTATATCAGAGGAGACAGAGTTCCCCAAGACCTGAAGATCCACCCGAGGGCACTTGATCAGGAAAGCCTCTTTCCCCATATGTGACAGGGGAGCAGGAGCGGCGTTTTGCAGTTGAAAGGCCTGATGCAGCAACAAAATAAACTCGAGAGAGAAACCCCCCTGTTTGCGCACCTCTGCAACCTGGGCCACAGCCCTACAGGAACTCTCAACCTCCACTCCATAGAGCGGGGGAGAGTTGCGCTGCGCATCCAAAATGGCGTCCGGCGCGTCACTCCGTAAAGGACCCACACGGGAAGTATGGCACTTAAACTTCACCATCTTTTTACTGCCGCCCAACTCAAAGGCGGCCATACCAGAGGCCGTCTGAGCTGCGTGGGCGGCCGACGTCGCAAAGGCGGACATCAAGGGATGGGCGCCTATGGCGGGAAAGGCCGTCGACGCCCCAGCAGAGGAAAAACCGGCTAAATCAGCAAAGTCCGGAAGGGCGCCAAAAAAGGGCTTCCCTGCCTCCGATCCTCGCGTCTCCCCACTAGCCGCGCGATCGCGGTCTGGGGAGCGCTTTTTCACGCCCTTACCATCCGACGCCATGATCCACGAGGGAAACGTTCGGGGAACACCCTGCCCGCTAGGAAAATGTAAAATTACCTGCTTCTTGCTCCGAGCTGCAACGAATTGTGTTCCAGTGAGCAGCTGCAAGTAAAATCTTTTCTACTTCAAGATTGTTATGTTTTGTTTTGGGTTTTTTTTTTACGGAGCCAGCGGGAGGGGGGAGAAAAGGAGGGACCTGGCACCACCAGGTTTGCACTTGCTCACGAAGAACCCTCAACCCCAGGTACTCATCAAAGCCTAAGTAAATAGGCATGCAGACCAAGCCAGAGCTGCTCCGTATGACCACACACCTGCTAGATAGAGAGAATACGGAGGATTTCCTGGTAGCACATGACCACATATAGAGAGGCAAAAGATTGCTCTCTATCTCCACCTGCTGGTAGATGGACACAACCCACCAGTCTATGGATTGATCTGCTTGATGATATGGAAATGAAGGAAGAAGACTTCAGCTGGCTGGGGTCCCTCGCCAGCAAAGGTAGGCGACGGCGGGGGGGGGTCCAAAGTTGTTCGTGGTGGTGCTGGCGGCGGCGGGGGCTGTCGGCAATGGCGGGGCGGGGGCACATGTCAGCAATGGCGGGGGGGGGGGGGGGGGGAGTAAAATGTGCCCCCTCACCTCAGCCTCTGGACCTCCCCTCCTGCCGCCGAAGTCTGGCAATGCCCCTGCTTCCAAAACAAATAAAAACCGGTAGATTTTAAAGAGAAAACCATAAGACGACTAATATTTGAGGCTGCCAATAGAAGCTCTCTTCAAACACCCCCAGTGCCAGTTCCAAGGTAAAATTATGTATCATACCTGATAATTTTCTTTCCATTAATCATAGCTGATCAATCCATAGACTGGTGGGTTGTGTCCATCTACCAGCAGGTGGAGATAGAGAGCAATCCTTTTGCCTCCCTATATGTGGTCATGTGCTGCCGGAAACTCCTCAGTATGTCGATATCCAAGCTCCATCCGCAGGACTCAGCACTTAGAGAATTACACCCACAAAGGGACACTCTGCCCAGCTCACCACCGCCGAAACGGGGGAGGGGAATTAACCCAGCTCATCCCCACACAAGTGGGGGAGGGGAATCCGTCCAGCTCATCCCTGCGGAGCGGGGGAGGGACACCACCCCGCCGATGCGGGGGGATCTGGCTTATCCTGCAACCGCGGGAGGAGCTGACTGACCCTAACACCGCCGAAGCGGGAGGGGTACAAAGCTGCCCTACTGCCGCACGAAGCGGGAGGGAGCGCCGGCAGAATTTAAGTCTCAATCCAGCCCCGTAAAACGGAGGGGAGAGGAATGCAGCAGCTCACTGTAACACAAATTCGTCTCAACTCTTGAAGAATCCATTGAAAAACTTGAACACGAAGTCCTCCTGAACAGGAACTGAAGACTAAACTTGAACCTGAAATGCAACCAGAATATAAACAGTACAGATATCTGGGAGGGGCTATGGATTGATCAGCTATGATTAATGGAAAGAAAATTATCAGGTATGATACATAATTTTACCTTCCATATCATCATGCTGATCAATCCATAGACTGGTGGGATGTACTGAAGCAGTACTCACCCAGGGCGGGACATAGAAATCCCTGACCGCAACACTGAAGCTCCAAACCGGGCCTCCGCCCGAGCAGCCACAGTCAAGCGGTAATGCCTGGAGAAGGTATGGGCCGATGCCCAAGTTGCCGCCTTGCAAATCTCTTCCAAGGAGACGGACCCGGCCTCTGCCATCGAGGCCGCCTGAGCTCTAGTGGAGTGAGCCTTCAGCTGGATAGGCGGCACCTTCCCCGCGGCCACATAAGCCGCTGCAATGGCTTCCTTGACCCATCTTGCCACTGCAGGCTTAGCAGCCTGCAGACCCTTACGAGGACCTGCAAACAGGACAAACAGATGATCCGACTTCCGGAAATCATTGGTCACTTCCAAGTATCTGATGATGACCCGTCTCACATCCAGATATTTGAGAGCAGAGTATTCCTCTGGGTAGTCCTCCCTACGAAAGGAAGGGAGACAGAGCTGCTGATTCACATGGAAGCGAGAAACAATCTTGGGCAGGAAGGAAGGCACTGTGCGAATAGACACTCCTGCCTCAGTGAACTGCAGAAAGGGCTCGCGACATGAGAGTGCCTGGAGCTCGGAAACTCTTCTGGCTGAAGTGATGGCCACCAAAAAGACTGCTTTCAACGTCAGGTCTTTCAGAGATGCCCTTGACAAGGGTTCAAAAGGCGGCTTCTGCAAGGCTCTTAGCACCAGGTTGAGATTCCACGCAGGCACCACTGAGTGCAGAGGAGGGCGCAGGTGATTAACTCCCTTGAGAAAGCGCACCACATCTGGCTGCGAAGCCAGGGAAGCACCCTTCAGGCGGCCCCTGAAGCAACCCAGAGCCGCTACCTGGACTTTAAGGGAACTGAGCGACAGGCCTTTCTCCAGCATTCTTGCAGGAACGCCAACACTGAAGAAATTGGAGCAGTGAAGGGAGAAAGTGAGCCTGCTTCACACCATGCTGCAAAGGTACGCCAAACCCTGGCATAAGCAGTAGAAGTAGAGCGCTTCCTCGCTCTCAGCATAGTGGCGATGACCTTGTCTGAGAAGCCCTTCTTTCTCAGACGCTGCCGCTCAATAGCCAGGCCGTAAGACCAAAGGGGGAGGGATCCTCCATCACCACGGGACCCTGATGCAACAGGCCCTGCTCCACTGGCAGCCGCAGAGGATCGTCCACTGAGAGCCTGATCAAGTCCGCATACCAGGGACGTCTGGGCCAGTCCGGACCCACCAGGATTATCCGGCCCGGATGCTTTGCCACCCGGTCTAGCACCCTGCCCAACATGGGCCAGGGCGGGAACACATAGAAAAGCTCCTATGTCGGCCACTGTTGGAGAAGAGCATCTACTCCCAGGGATCGAGGGTCCCGTCCTCTGCTGAAAAAGCGCGGCACTTGGCAATTGGCCGATGACGCCATCAGATCTAGGCTCGGCTGGCCCCAGCGCTTCGTGATGTCCAAGAACGCCTGAGCAGATAGCTGCCACTCTCCGGGATCCAAAATACGGCGACTGAGAAAGTCCGCCTTGACATTCATGACTCCGGCAATGTGGGCCGCTGACAGCTGTTCCAGGTTCGCTTCCGCCCACTGGCATAGATTCATGGCCTCCTTGGCTAGAGGGGCGCTCTTGGTACCTCCCTGGCGGTTGACATAGGCCACAGCCGTGGCATTGTCCAACAGGACCCGTACTGGCTTCAACGCCAGTACCGGGATTGGCTCTGAGTTCCAGGAGGTTGATAGACCACTTTGCCTCTGCAGGAGACCAGAGCCCCTGCGCTATCCTTCCCAAGCAGTGGGCTCCCCAGCCCGACAAAGAGGCGTCCGTCGTGACGACAATCCACTCCGGGGTCACCAGAGGCATTCCTGCAGACAACTTGTCTGTCTGCAGCCACCAGCTCAGCGCCTTGCGCACTGCTGGGTCCAAGGGAAGGCGCACAGCATAATCCTCCGACACCGGAGTCCAGCGCTGCAGCAGAGAGTGTTGTAGTGGTCTCATATGAGCCCTGGCCCAGGGCACTACTTCCATCGTGGCCGTCATAGAGCCCAACAGCTGCACATAGTCCCAAGCCCGAAGAGGAGAGGCTACTAGGAACTGGTCCACCTGAGCCTGAAGTTTGACAATCCGATTGTCTGGCAGGAACACTCTGCCCACTTGGGTGTCGAATCGAACTCCCAGATACTCCAGGGACTGAGTCGGGCGCAGCTGGCTCTTCTCCCAGTTGATGATCCACCCCAGGGAGCTCAAAAGAGCAATCACCCGGTCCACAGCTTTGCCGCACTCTGCATAAGAGGGGGCTCGGATCAACCAGTCGTCCAGATAAGGATGGACTTATACTCCTTCCTTTCGCAGGAAGGCCACGATGACCACCATTACTTTGGAGAAGGTCTGCGGAGCAGTAGCCAACCCGAAAGGGAGGGCTCTGAACTGGAAGTGTCGGCCCAGGACTGCAAAACGCAGAAAGCGTTGATGAGGAGGCCACATGGGAATATGCAGGTACGCTTCCTTGATGTCCAAGGAAGCCAAGAACTCCCCTGCCTTCACTGCCGCTATAACAGAGCGGAGAGTCTCCATGCGAAAGTGCCGCACTTTCAAGGCCCGATTGACCCCTTTGAGGTCGAGGATAGGCCGGACAGAACCTCCTTTCTTTGGTACCACAAAGTAAATGGAGTAACGTCCCTTGCCAATCTGATTTTCTGGCACCGGAACGACCGCACCCAGGCGTATCAGGTTGTCCAAGGTCTGCTGCACTGCCACAGCTCTGACCGGAGACTTGCAGGGAGAGAGTACAAACCCGTCTCTTAAGGGTCGGCAGAACTCTAGCTTGTAGCCGTCTCTGATGACTTCCAGAACCCAAGCGTCTGAAGTTACCCTGGTCCACTCGCCCAGAAACAAGGACAGGCGTCCTCCAATCTGCACTGGGCCATGGACCAGGTCCCCGTCATTGGGTACGAGACCCTGGGGGAGAACCGGAGGGCGCACCTCCGGGACGGCGGTCTCTGCGAAAGGAATGCTGCTTGGGGGAGAAGTTCCTTTTGAAGGAAGAGGGGGCAGAGGAGCCCGACTTGCCCGGGCGGTACCGACGGGCGTCCTCTGGAGTTACCGGGGCGAGCACTGGCCCGAGCCCTGACCTCTGGTAACCTCTTGCCCTTAGACGTGCCGAGATCGGTCACAATTTTGTCCAGCTCGACCCCAAAGAGCAGCTTGCCTTTAAAAGGCAACTTAGCCAGGCGGGACTTAGATGCGTGGTCAGCAGACCAATGTTTCAGCCAAAGCCAGCGCCGCGCAGAGACTGTCTGAGCCATACCTTTAGTCGAGGCTCTCAAGACATCATACAGTAAGTCTGCCAAATAAGCCAAGCCTGATTCCAGGGCCGGCCAATCAGCCCTCAAGGAAGGATCCGAGGGGGAAGCCCGCTGCACAATCGTCAGGCACGCCCTGGCCACATATGAGCCGCAAACTGAGGCCTGCAAACTTAAGGCAGCCGCCTCGAAGGACGACCTTAAAGCCGCCTCCAATCTTCTGTCTTGGGCGTCTTTTAGGGCCGTGCCACCTTCCACCGGCAACGCTGTTTTCTTAGTCACCGCAGTGATTAAAGAATCCACGGTAGGCCAAAGAAAGGCCTCACGTTCACTTTCAGGCAAAGGATAGAGGCGGGACATAGCCCTAGCCACTTTGAGGCTCGCTTCCGGGACATCCCATTGAGCCGAAATTAAGGTGTGCATGGCATCATGCACGTGGAAGGTTCTAGGCGGGCGCTTCGTCCCCAGCATAATGGCGGAGCCAACAGGGGCTGAGGGAGAGACGTCCTCTGGAGAGGAAATCTTCAAAATGCTCATGGCCTGCACTAACAGGTTGGGCAAATCCTCTGAGCGAAAGATCCGCGCTGCAGAGGGGTCATCCGCTCCATCCGAGCGGGAATCCGTCTCCTCCAAGGAATCCCCAAAGGACCGTTGGGAGAACTCAGATACGCTGCCCTCATCTACATCAGAGGAGACAGAGTCCTCTAAGCCCTGGGAATCCACCCGAGGGCGTTTACTTCCGGGGGCCTCAACCCCTTTGTCGGACAAGGGAGAAGGGGCAGCGTTTTGCATAAGGAAGGCCTGATGCAGCAGCAAAATAAACTCGGGGGAGAAACCCCCCAGACTGTGTATTTCAGCAGCCTGGGCCACAGCCCTAGACGCACCCTCAAC
This sequence comes from Microcaecilia unicolor, assembly GCF_901765095.1. Taxonomy (NCBI): domain Eukaryota; kingdom Metazoa; phylum Chordata; class Amphibia; order Gymnophiona; family Siphonopidae; genus Microcaecilia; species Microcaecilia unicolor. The sequence continues at coordinate 385,180,994 of NC_044031.1, forward strand.
CGGCGCTCGCAAGAGCGGGGGAGAAACATGCTGCGCATCCAAGATGGCGTCCGGTGCGACACTCCGCGAAGGAGCCGCGCGGGAAGAACGGCGCTTAACTTTAGCCGCTTTTTTGCCGTCGCCCAAATCAAGGGCGGCCATGGCATGAACGTCTCCCAGCTCAAGGCCGGCCCAAGAAGAAGCCGTCCGAGCAGACTAGCCGGCCAAGATGGCAGAGGCGAGCAGCGGGGGATGGGCGTTTATGGCGGGAAAAACCGCCGCGCCGGAGGAAGACCCGGGACACTGACCGGCCTCCAAACTGACACCCAACAAGGGCGAATCAGACTTTAAAACCCCCGCATCCCCGCTAGAAGCGCACACGCGGTCCGGGGAGCGATTCTTCGCGCCCTCGCCCTCCGACGCCATAGGCCACGTGGAGATCGATCGGGGAACCCCCTGCCCGCTATAAAAAGGTAAAAATTACCTGCTTCTCGCTCCTAGCTATAACGACCTGGTGTCCCAGTGAGTAGCTGCAATAAACGTTTAAATAAACGTCGAAATAAACGCCCTTAAGGACGTCCAAAATTTTTTTTTTTTAAACGGAGCCAGCGGGAGGGGGGAGAAAAGGAGGGACCTGGCACCACCAGGTTTGCACTTGCTCAAGAAGAGCCCTCAACCCCAGGCACTCAACAAAACCTAAAAATTAGGCTTGGAGGCCTAGCCAGAGCTGCTGCTGTGTGTGACCACCACCTGCTGAGATAGAGAACATACTGAGGAGTTTCCGGCAGCACATGACCACATATAGGGAGGCAAAAGGATTGCTCTCTATCTCCACCTGCTGGTAGATGGACACAACCCACCAGTCTATGGATTGATCAGCATGATGATATGGAAACTGGCGTTATTTCTCCAGCAGTAAGAGCAGGGTTGTTTTATGAACTGTTCTCTGAGCATTGGGAGGGCATAGCAAATGACCTCGTTAACATCAGTTTGACTACATTTAAATGAAATTTGCAGCCATCTCTGGCATGCACGTTGTTTCCTGCACTAAAGCCTTCTGGGTATTCTGCACAGATTAACGCCAGCACTAGTCATGCGCTAAATCGGCTCTAACGCCAGCGTTAGGTTCTGAGCACCAGCCCCTTATTAGGGTTCATGGTAGAATCTAATCATTTTTAAGTGTAAAATGTGTTAACATACAGACCATCCTATAGGGTCCCAAACTTTGATCGGCACTACACATAAACATAATGCTATACTTTAACTAACAGTTTTCTTTTTATTAGTTTGTAGAAGTTTAAAAAATACAGCACAGCATAGTTCTCTTCCACCTATACTTCATTACCTGGTGCAGTCCCACTGTCACCCTGCTGCAGTGCTCCTGTTGCTGGTTGTGCGTTGTTTGGATTTGCTCCAGATGCTGGGGAGGGAGAAGGACCTGCCCCACCGCCCAGGAGCATGCAGGATGGTGGAGGAGGCTGCCCGCGTTTCAGTAATACTTTGTGGTCCTGCTGGCAACGAAAACGAGGCGGCACTTCCCGAGGCATGTAGCGGGCGGCGCTTGGCGGTTGTCCGTTCGGCACTGCCACCCGTTTGGCATTGCTGCCACCATTGACTGGCGGCAATGGAGTGCTGCCAATTGGGCTGGCGGCCGTTGGGTGGCTTAAACTTGGTTTCGTCACTTCGGGCACTAGGAAGCAAAGGAAACAGGAGGAAATAAGGTCACAATCATTCTCAACTGCCTTACGTTGTGTATACGTATTTGAAATACCCCAATTCCTACGTGTCTAGAATGCAGTTAAATACTACTTTACATCTTAAATAGTAAAAATGGTTTGTGTTTACCTATTTAACATCAAACCAAAAATTAACCACTTTCAATTTCACTTTAAGACATATACACAAAGGTTTATTCTGACTATGAACAGTAAAAGGAGCAGTAACGAGAAGCAACAGGACGACAAAAAAGTGTTCATTTTTATTTCTAGCATTTTTACTCGATGATTTGCTCTGAAAACATGTTCAACATATAAGTTGTATGTGTTGAGAGTGGAGAGAGTAATTTGACCTACGAGAAGGGAAAATTAGGTTCTTACCTTGGTAATTTTCTTTCCTTTAGTCACAGCAGACGAATCCACTAACTGATGGGTTCTATTCGCCTACCAGCAGGTGGAGATAGAGAACACTGAAAGACAGAACATAGTGCCTCTAGGACGGCTAGCCCCAACTGCCTTCAGTATTTGATATTTCCAAAGCGGAGTGAACCATAAAGATATAATAACAAACTTTCCTCACAGCGAACAATCGCCCCATAACAGGAGCATCAAAGGAGGGACGATCTCAACCTCCTGTAGTAGAACATCATGTAGAAACTCTGAGAACTGTTTTCCAACTCCTCCCGAGGAGCTACAATATCTGCATGAAACAGCTGAACAAAAAACAAAGTCAGACAGGGAGGGATCATGGATTCATCTGCTGTGACTAAAGGAAAGAAAATTACCAAGTTAAGAACCTAATTTTCCCTTCCTTGTCATCAGCAGCAGATGAATCCATAAACTGATGGGATGTACAAAAGCAATCCCTACTTAGGGTGGGAACAGGCCACGCCACGAGCCAATTCATGAGCTCCAAAAACAGCGTCCTGCTTCGCTGCAACATCCAGCCTGTGCCGCACTACAGATCTCTTGAAGAGAAAGTGCACCCGTTTCAGCCCACGAGGAGATGGCTCTCGTGAAATGCGCCTTAAACGCTTCAGGCGGAGACCGACCTGAAAGCAGATACGCAGAAAAGCGAATGCTACATACCTGTAGAAGGTATTCTCCGAGGACAGCAGGCTGATTGTTCTCACTGATGGGTGACGTCCACGGCAGCCCCTCCAATCGGAACACTTTCTAGCAAAGTCCTTTGCTAGTCCTCGCGCGCCGATGCGCACCGCGCATGCGCGGCCGTCTTCCCGCCCGAACCGGCTCGTGCCGGCCAGTCTCATATGTAGCAAGACAAAGAGAAGGGAAGACACAACTCCAAAGGGGAGGCGGGCGGGTTTGTGAGAACAATCAGCCTGCTGTCCTCGGAGAATACCTTCTACAGGTATGTAGCATTCGCTTTCTCCGAGGACAAGCAGGCTGCTTGTTCTCACTGATGAGGTATCCCTAGCCCCCAGGCTCACTCAAAACAACAACCATGGTCAATTGGGCCTCGCAACGGCGAGGACATAACTGAGATTGACCTAAAAAATTTACCAACTAACTGAGAGTCCA